>NC_081426.1:87644671-87955179 GCF_949786415.1 Peromyscus eremicus | reverse complement strand
AATAAATGAATATTTTTTAAACTTAAAAGAAGAAATAATTACATGTATTTATGGGGTTTAAAATGTGTTGACATTTGTTAATTGTTTAGAATCATTTGACCTTCTATTTTGTCTTGTTGTGAGTAAATATTTTCTTTTCCCTCTAATTCTAATCAAGGGTCTCCTCCATCTCTATCATCACTTAATATTTAAAGATGCTGATAGCATCCCCCAAAACAGGACACATGCTCAGAGGCACTCAGGTCCCAGTCTTGCATATCAGGCCCGGAAGAGTCATTTTCAAGGCTGCTGTGAGCTGAAGGTCTCAGGAACATTTCTCATTAATGAGCAGATGTATTCTCCCAAATCTCGGGGGAAGGAGGTACAAGCTATATTGCTGAAAGCATTCACCTTGCATTTCTGGGAAGAGGGAAGTTGATGCCTCCAAGTGCATCTCTCCCTGTTAAACATCAAGCCTGGTCATTGCCAAGTGTTGCTGGAGAGCTTCTCTCCAGGTCCCACCAAGCCCCGCAGTCCCACAACCCACGTATAAAATAATCACTCGGACGCTTATATTGCTTACAAACTGTATGGCCGTGGCAGGCTTCTTGCTAACTGTTCTTATATCTTAAATTAACCCATTTCTATAAATCTATACCTTGCCACGTGGCTCCTGGCTTATCGGCATCTTTACATGCTGCTTGTCCTGGCGGTGGCTGGCAGTATCTCCCCCTCCTTCTTCCTGTTCCCCCCAATTCTCCTCTCTCCTTGTCCCGCCTATACTTCTTGCCTGGTCACTGGCCAATCAGTGTTTTATTTATATAGAGCGATATCCACAGCACTGAAAGCTGATGCCTCCAAGTGCATCTCTCCCTGTTAAACAGTCCTCCGAGGTTCGCTGCATCTGGCAGGATTCTCCCAGCTGGTTCTCTGATATGCTTTTCAGCTACTAAGCTTTGAGCTAGTATTTTGGAATGTCAACTATTCTGTGAGAGAAGCTATGAGTAGAAATCTATTAGGTAACTAGGTGAAGCTTTGTTGGGAAATGCCGCAGAGGATCCACGGAGCAGGCCATGTTGCCTGCAGTCTTCCCTGTTAACTGAAGAGGGCGCTAACTGAAAGTTTCAGCTCAGAAAGCCCTGGCATTGAGTCAGACTCTTCTCAAGTCCAAGCTTTGATGTGTGACCATAATTTTCTTAAGTGGCTTTTATCAGGTTAACTAAGAGAAGGTGGTTTAATTCACATAAGTTAATAACCTTTATATGTTGTAGAATGTTATTTTAAGGTGTGTTACTTTTGTTTATACTGCATTTGTTTAACTCTGTGAAGCTGTGTTACTGTGCCTGTCTATAAAACACCTGATGGTCTAATAAAGGGCTGAATGGCCAATAGCAAGCCAGGAGAAAGGATGGTTTGGGCTGACAGGCATAGAGGATACATAGAAGGAAAAATCTGGGAAGAAGGTTGAAAAGAAGTAGCCAGAGGAGGAGGAGGACTCCAGGGGCCAGCCCACAGCTACACAGCAAGCCATGGAGTAAGAGTAAGATTTACAGAAGTTAGAGAAAAAGCACAGAGGAAAAGATAGATGGGATAATTTAAGAGAAGCTGGCTAGAAACAAGCCAAGCTAAGGCTGAGCATTTATAATTAAGAATAAGCCTCTATGTGTGATTTATTTGGGAGCTGGGTGGTGGGCCCCAAAAAAGATAAAAAATAACCAACAACAGTTATACTTTCAAAATGCTAGATAGGGTTTCAGAAATAATGAAAACATATCTTTTTTAAAGTGTGTGTGTGTGTGTGTGTGTGTGTGTGTGTGTGTGTGTGTACATGCATGTGAAGATCTGTAGCTTAAGTTTTCCTGCCTGGCCCACAGTCAGGGTAAATCTCTGTCACCCGCCAGTCCCACTGCCACTCAGACCCGACCAAGTAAACACAGAGACTTATATTGCTTACAAACTGTATGGCCATGGCAGGCTTCTTGCTAACTGTTCTTACAGCTTAAATTAATCCATTTCTATTAATCTATACCTTGCCACATGGCTCGTGGCTTACTGGCATCTTCACATGCTGTTTGTCATCGTGGCGGCTGGCAGTGTCTCATTGACTCAGCCTTCTACTTCCCAGCTTTATTCTCCTCCTTGTCCCGCCTACACTTCCTGCCTAGCCAATGGCCAATCAGTGTTTTATTTATTGACTAATCAGCAACACATTTGCCATACAGAACATCCCACAGCACTTCCCCCCCCTTTTTTTTTTTTCAAAAAGGAAGGTTTTAACCTTAACAAAGTAAAATTACATATAATTTGGGAATTTGGGCGTAGCTTCTCTTACTACTTCCTGCTGGAGGGGGGCGCTGTATCTTATGGGGACACAAAAAAAATTTTAGAATTATGGAATAGTCCATGAGGCTTTATTGTCTGAGCTAGTTGCCTTCAAACCATTCTTGATGTTGGATCATCTGGGCCATGGTGTCATCGGAGACCTTTCAGGGGGTCTTGGCTGGTCAAACCTGATGTATCTTAATCTGGAACAAATCCATAGCCTCTGGCTTTCTGTGGGAACAAAAGAGACTCTTTTCCAAAGCAACACATTCTTACATCCAAATTTTGAAGTCAAGGTATCTTTAAAATATATATATTGGTTTAACTCAACAGCTTTTACAATCAAATGTTTTTCTGCCGTTAAAAATGTCAAAGACAACACAATCCAGATTCTCTGTGTAATATTCATCTTTACGTGGCTTATTTTTTATATTAATTTTACTGTCTCTTTAAAGATTTTATTTTTTAAAACTATGTATTTGTTTATATAACTGTATATATCACCTTTTTTTGTCTCTTTCAAGGCTACGTATATTTTACACACATTGTAAACTATTTCATTTGAATCTGTCTTATTGTGAATCTGTTGCTTTAAACTGCAGCAGCTGTGGCTGCTGGCTCCGCCCACTTCAGCTTCCCAACATGGCTATGTTTACCACCAGCTCTGGGAGCTATCGTGGGCCTATGCTTTTGTACAAGCAGCATGTAGCCCAGAAACCTCTTTTTTTGTTTTGTACTAGCAAAGGCTAAATCCACCATGCAGCTTAATGTGCCACTTGCAGAGGCCTCATTCCCACCATACTGCAGGTCGAGCATGCATGCTAGGAACCCACAAGTAGCTCAAACTGGCAGCTGCCGCTCATTTGAGAGAGACAATTAGGAAGCTGTTTTTAGCTCTGTTTTAGAATCTTTTTTCTCAGCTTTTAGGTGGAAACTCTTGCCCCCACGTTGGACGCCATTTGTAGCTTGAGTTTTCCTGCCTGGCCCACAGTCAGGGCAAATCTCTGTCACCTGCCAGTCAAAGATCAGAAGAAATGATTGTCTCCTTCTACCATGTGGGTTTTGGGGCTTAAACTCAGGTCATACAGCATGGTAGAAGTGCCTTTACTCACTGGGCATCTTATCCATTCTAAAATAAAATAAGTATTCTTTTCCTTTGTTTGTTCGTGTGTGTGTGTGTGTGTGTGTGTGTGTGTGTGTGTGTGTGTGTGTGTTACAAGCAATTGAACCTAGGGACTCTTCACATGCTAAGCATACTCTTAGCCCCCTTCGGATTTCTTGTAACAAAGAACTACAGAGGTTTAAAGTTCACAAGAAGATTCATTGAGGGTGAGGAAGGGCAGTGGAGAGAGTATGGGGCGATATGATAATGTACACTTCATACTTGCATGAAAATATCCTTATGCCAAACAGTTATATATACAGTGGGTATACCCACTGTATATATACAAATTTAAAATGATAACAACAGAAAATTTACAAGTTAGTTTTATTTTGCCCATTGAGTTGTTCTGGTTGAGCTAGTATTTTGAAATGTGTTTCCATATAAACAGCTGTATTTCTACCTTGTCTGAAAAAATTGATATAAAGAAAGTTAGTGCTGATTTAGAATGTCAGTACTGGACTGACTGAGGGGCCACTGCCTTGTTCCACAGGGCAGCTGCCTCCAGTTCACTGTGGCTCACCTCTCTGGCTGTCTTAAAGACAGCCTCCAGGGTATCATTGCCCTGCTTTCCTGGCTTCTTGTGGCACCTGAGTTTTTGATTCTTGTTCTCTTAGATAGTATTCTACTTTTCTCCTTGAGTTGTAAGTCCTTATATAGATGTTTTAGCTGATAACAAACCCAGGCTGTCTTGCACACATGTTCTTAGCAAATTCATTAACTGGGGTTAATATTTAGATTGAAACATGTTTGGCTTCAACCAATAACTTATTTATGAATATATGAATATACATGAATAATTTGGGGGTTAAACTTACTTTCTTCTAATATCTTATGATATTTAAGCCTTTCTGTAAATGGTAATTGGTTTCACACAGCATTACAATTCCTGTGAGACCATGTGTTAGTTCCTTTTTTTTTTTTTAAATTGCTGCAACAAAATACTTGTAAAGAAACTTAAGGCAGGAAGGGTTTCTTTTAACTCACAATGGCTCCATCTTTGTGGGGGAAGCATGGCAGCAAACCCATGAGGTGGCTGGTCTCACTGCATCCACAGTCAGGATGCAGAGATGGATGCTGACACTCAGCTCACTTCTTTGAATTCTGTCCTGCACCCCAGCCCATTGAATGGTGCCACTTACACGTAGTGTGGGTCGTCTCATCTCAGGTATAACCCGGTGTAGGAACTCACTCACAGAGATACACAGAGGTTTGTCCCCTAGGTGACCCTGTCAAGTTAGCAATGAGTATTAGTCATCATACACCCCAAGTTTACCAAACGGCAGTTCTGCATTTGTTTTTAAGCTAAGAATCATTTTCTTTTAAAGTGAAATTCAAGGCAGGAGTCTATACATGAATATCCTGGCTTCCTAATATGGCAACATGAGTCCAAGTTCAGATGTCGTTCTGATCACTAGTCTTTCAAGCTCCTAGATACCCACAGATAGAGTCCTGAGGATTCTGAACAAATGAGAGCAAGCTTGCTTCAGCAGAAACTCAAGCCCTGAATGGGAGCAAGAACAAGCTTGCACCCGCGGGCGAGGAATTGAAACGAGGGGAGATGTGTCAGAGGTAGCTCCAGCCTGGTTTTCTCGCTTCCTGGCTCAGTGTGCACCCCTGCTCTTACCTCAACGCCCATATCTTTTAACAGAATTTACAGTTAGTTTTAATAGACAGCTTTATCTTCATAGAGACAGCCTGAGGTGTTCATTGCCGCTCCAGCAAGCCCAGTGGGGCCTCGTTCCCAGATTCTCCCTCTGCAGTCTGAGTTGATGTGTTTTCCTTTCACTCTCTGCCTTCCCCCTCTTCCTGGCCGCTCCACCTCTGCAGCCATCATTACACTTTAATATCCAGCTCTCATCAGTGGCGGCAGGCACATCTTCCCTGAGCAGTGCTTCATGAAACTGTAAAAAGCCCTGTTGTCTGGGCTTCCTCAGCTGGCTGTCCATGGGCTTCATTACCTGTCAGTCCCTCCATGCCTGCGGGGTGGGAATCAGAGGGTAAGGAGCTGAGAGGGAGCAAGGGCAGAGGGGAAAGCAGGGGTTCACGTATGTTAGCAGTATGCTGCAAGCACGTCTGCCTACTTTATTGGGGGATTTTATAGACCGCCAACTTGCTACAGTTTCTAGAACCAGATTTAACTGGTGTGGTAGGTTTTCCAGCACGGTCAACTCACTGGAAATAATTATTATATTTTGAAAATAGTTCAGGTTAGGCTTTGAGGTCCCTGTGCAGCTGAAGCTAACTTTTATGTCCCAAGTGTTGTACCTGCATGAGCCACTCCATCCTGCTCTGGAGTGATGAACCTTTTACCACTTGCATGGACTTCACCTGTTATGTGTAATGAAAAAATTCTCCAAGTGTCAATGAAGAAATAAAAGGAAAATAAAAAGGAAATCAAAGGAATGTGCAAAACTGTGCTACAGACATACCAAGTTATCATTTACTTGTATCTTTTAAAAATAGAATGTTAGGGAATTGGGACTGTGGCGGATGCAGTCCGATGCCAGTGTTTTATATCAGTCACTCACAGGCGGAGAAGGAGTATTAAAGTGAGTGATGTGATTTCCCCAAATGGTGACTGTGGTAAACAGAATAATGGCTTGTCCAAAAATGCCCAAATCCCAACCCTTAGACCCTGAGAGAGCAAGTGGTTTTTTCTTCACACATGACTCTGTTGAGGATCTTGAGGTGAATAGATGGTACAGGATTATTCGTGTGATCACATGCAAATGGACCCCATAAGATGGGGTTGAGAGCCAGAGTCAGGGAAGGAGATGTGACCACAGTGACGGAGGTTGCAGTGGCATGGGTCACGAGTTGAGTCAGTGAATACCCATCAGCCTCTGGGGGCTGGAACGGACAAGTGAAGGGAGTTTGCCCCCCCAAACTCTGGAAAAACAACTTCGTTTAAAGACCCTGACTTGTAGGGTTATACAATGATAAATCTGTTTTAAACTACAGTGTTAGGGTTACTGTTCGCAGTAGCAAATGGGATGGCTACAGTGAGGAGCACCTGGAAAGTTCCACGCTCTCCAAGTCCAGTCTCTATGACCGTGATCTGCCCTTTCTGGACACTGTGCCACAGTGAAAGTGTGCAGATAGACCTTGTGATCATAAATAAAGCGGAGTGAGGACCAGACGCCCACTCGTGGGTCCTCATCTTCTTGTGCTCTGTCCTCTGCTCTCACCTGCTTGCCGCTTGGCTGCCTTTCATGCTGAGCAGTGAGCACCCCTCTTGTGGGACTTCTCCTTGTAGATGGTAGCCTGTGGTGCAGCTCTCCTGCTGTTTGCTGGTTGTTTTTTTTTTTTTTTTTTTTTTTTTCATGTCCTTATACAAGTGTGGCTCCCTACCCTAAGATGCCAGCTTTCAAATTCTGGCAGTGGGAACGGTTTTTCCTTCAGCCTAAAGTGACCTCCAGCCTCTAGTTGCTGGATATTTTAGTAGTATTTTAGACCCCCAATTCCTTGCTTTTCTGTTTTTTGTCTGTGTGTTTTCATTCATTCACACATTGACTTGGCCTTATTCTCATTTTATGTGTGTCATGAGGAGCAAGGGTCTGGGCTAGGAACCCACATATGTGCAAATACAACCTCCCACATGCAGATGCGGGGCGAATATGAGAGGAAGAGGGAGAAGGAGAGAGCTCACAGGGTAGGCGAAGGACTTCTTCAAGAGCATAGACCTCTATAGAAAGGGAGAGAGCTGGATGAATAGAAAGCAAAGGATGTTCCAGAACGTATCGTGTTTATAATTTTCGTTATAACTTGAGTTTTACTTTTCAATCAAAGCTGATCATGTGAAGATAACTCACTGAACATGGATGAGGAGCTTGGTGGAGGTGGGGTGCTAGATAATGGGGGGATATAAGATGGTGTTCATCTAATTATAGTCCCCCTGAATACTGAAAACTATGCAGGTATGGATATTAGATAGCAGAACAATATAGAATTATGGATTCTAAATTATGTGACATAAGTTCCTGGTCTCAGGAAATCACTTGGGGATTGCATCGTCTCCAATTAGAAGGTTCATTTTACTTGACTGAAACCTTCTGAAAGATTATGCTGGAGACCTGAAGAAAGGAGATGAGGAAATGTTCTTAAAGATCTTTAGTTCTTACTTTGTAGGGACCTTCTTCTCTGAGGCCGTTTATGGAACGTGTGAAATATGGTTCTAATTGGAACCAGGAAACTCTACTGGGACCCCAGACAGTGGGTTAGTGTGTGGTATCCTAGGATGTGGGGGCTTTCTTTGGATCCAGATTCCCATGTCACTGCAGGGTGAGGGTAATAAACGCACGATTTCTCTTTATCTTTCCCTAGGCTCCCAGGCTAAGATCTGTGGTGGTGATGTAGGGTTACCATTAGCTTGAGATAGGCCATTTTCCAGCACAGGACTTAGCCCATGTGGGCCTCAAAATAAATAATTTACAACAAGAACAGAAATAGGCTAGCAGCACCATGAGTTAAAAAAGAAATATTTCCCAACTTTTCTGCTCTTTGAAAATCCTGACAATACATTTGCAATTTTTCATTACACTTCAGTTTCTGATTATGTCATCTATGAAATGAAACATTAAAAAGGAATAACTTACAGAAATTATTGGACTTACTACACTGAGTGTGTGTTTAGTTTGTACAACAGACTTCTCAACTAAGCTTAATTTTTCACTTCAAAGATTTATGTTTGAATCTAACTTGTTTTAATGAGCAGTATCATTGCAAGCATTAATTATAGTACCTACTGTTCCCATTGTAGTTCTTATGCCAAGAATGGAAAAACTTTTTTTTTTTTAATTCAGTAATCTATAATTCAGCCTACCTCAGAAGTTGGACAGCAGAACTGACATTTTTATAGAAAAGCTTGGGGTTGAGAGACTACCACAAGCAGCAGCACCCGAAACAGGGTGCCATTTTCACCTCCTTGTTGGGAAATGTCTGTATTCCCTTAGGCAAAGCCACTCACACTGTTCCTAAAGCCAACCCTAATGATTCAGCAGAGGTTCTGTGAATGTGTGAGCACAGTTGCAAGCTGGGGCGCAGAGGCTTTCCCCGGGGTTTTGATTTATAATTTCATTAGCTGCGGAATCAAAGGCCAGTTGGTTTCCCCTTTGTTTTGTTCTTTGGTGTTAAGATTCCGGGCAATGATCTCTGCAGGCTGCTTCTCGGGTGGGGCTTTGATTGTTTCTGAGGATCTTCAGGCAGCTGTGCTGTGCCACCCTGCTGGTGCCTTCTGCCTGCAGGCGCCCCCCTCACCCTCTCTGTTCTGCAGCGGGGTCAAACCTTGTGGGTGGGTTGACTCCCAGGCTCCTCCTTGCCAGGTTGGTTTTGAGCAGTAGTTACTAGTAGATACTTGAAGTACTGGAAGGATGGATGATGGGGATGGCCCAGGTGTCTCCTTCCTCATCCCTTTGGGGACAAGATTGACTGGATCTTCCTTTTAGGGGGCGTCAAAGCCACTGTGTGAGTGATAGAATGGTGACACCAGGTCTTGTGAGGATGCTGACCCTGAGTTCACGCACATGTGTGGGAAGCCTTGGCGACTCCATTTATGGTGTAGTGGGATCTATACCATAACTGCAGTTTCAAAGATCTTTAAGCATGCAGGGGCATTCTGAGGTCAGCAGACACAGCTTTCGAGATGTCGCTGTAGCTTTTCTTGGTCACTGCGCCCCCTCACCTAGCTCCTTGTTTACAGGGTGTCTGGGGTGGGCCTCCTACTGGATAGGCGGAAGCTTTTATAGACATCGTCATTACCCACAATTAAATCTGCTGTAATTTGATGTGTCAGAAGAGCGTATAAGGGCGACAAAGCCTCATGTACATTCACAGGGGGGTGCTGAATGGGTGCTGGATGAGTTGGCACCTGCTAAGACTGGTTTTGTTGATTTTTGCATATTCCTATCCTTCCTTTCTACTACCTGGTCAGCGTGGCTGTCTCATAGCCAGCTTCCAGCTTGCTAATGTACTTTTGTTGTGTTCTGGGCCTGGCTGTTTGAACCCTAACGTGTGTTAGCTGTAACAGCAGTGACTTTCCACTGTGCTGTTCTGTGGCCAGCCTTGCTCTCCGTTTGCCATCTCTGCAGCTCCTCCATGACCACCGGTTCCAAGTTATAAAGTCTCTGTTTTAGCTGTAGCAAGTGGTTCCTGGTGTCCCATTAAACCTGGACTAGTGTAGATAATGTTCCTGGGACGCCTTCCGACAGGCTGAATGGATCTCTTCTTGAAAAATTTTAGAAAGTTGAAGTTTGTAAAGTCAAAGTTTAGAAAATTTACCACATTTAAGATCTCAAGGAAGAGGAAATGGTAGCTATCATTTTGTAATGATATCTCCAGCGTATCAATAAGTTGATGAATTATTTTATATCTTGCTATAAAAAAAGACATGTTAATTACATGGACCAATGATGTTCTCTATTGTCTATCGTGGATTTATAACATTTGTAATTAGGGAGGGATCTAATGTGGTATAAAGCAATGACACTAAAATATATTGAAATAAATTAAAATAACTGAAATACTTAAACATTTATATATAATTGCATAACATCCCTGTCCTTATTTGAAGCACACATGTTTAGATAGAGTAGCAGATAAGGTCACAGGATTTTTCCATGTCAGGAAGATCATCTCCCATGGGTCACAGCAGTGTGACAGGTAAGGAACTTGTATTCATCCATTCACTGCTGTTCTAACAATACCACAGCTTAGGGAAACTATAAACACTAATTTGGCTAATGGTTTTGGAGGCTGGGAAGTCAGGTTATGATTTTAGCATCTTGGGAAGCTTTGGACCTTGCCACCACACGCCACAGGGCAAGTGAGCATGCCTGAGACGGAGGACATTGGGCCACACTCACTCTCTCACCGGGGGCCACTCTTGTAGTAACTCCCCTGTAATGGCATTCATCCATCCTGTGGGCAGAGTCTTCATGATGGAATCAGGCCCCAGAGGTGCTAACTCTTAATGGCATCACAGTGACAATTACATTTCAGTCATGAGTCCTGGAGGGGGTGGGACTAGAATCCAGTGTTGTCTGCATTTCTTTGGCCAGGCAGAATTTTGTTGTGAAGGGACCACTGGACTCAGAATCATAAAACATGGGTCTTGCCTGAAGTTGGAGTCCCCAGAGGCAGATGTGTGAGAGATTTATTAAGGGAAACACCAGGAAGGAAGTGAGGGAGCAGGGTAAAGCAGGAACCAAGATACACAACGATATGCTGCAGCCCACTGATGGCATCGAGGACTCTGGAAGTTGATTTGGTGCCTCAGAGAAACTCTGCCTGGAGGTAAATGTTGTATACCACTGTAAATGTCAGTCATTCACTGTGGGCGATCCCTGGGGACATGTAAATAACCCATGCACATTTTTGTCCCCAGACACAATTCTCTAGATAAACGTCCAGCTATAAGCTCCTAGTAGCAACATCTATAGACATGGAGATATCACGATACAAGTTGACCTAATAAAGGAGACAATGAAATTTCCGAGCCAAGGTCACCGTTTTCATCCTGTGACTAGGTACCTTTGAGTGATGAGACACACAACAGGAGCAGTGGACTCCAGGCTCATCCATTGTTGAAGATTCTCTCATGAAGAGACGGTTACCACGAAGTGCATCTAATTCATACAGATGTCCACCCTGTCCCTCCTGAAATCAGATGTAAGACAGAGAGAAGGTTGGTTAGAACCCAAGCATGTCTGACAACTGCCATCATAGAGCTTTCTAATCCTAATGCCTCTGATGCTGGTCCAGGTGCTGTACCAAGGACGTGCATAGGCTGTGTACTCTTTGATTTTGTGTTCACATAGTCAGTCAAGACACACAGTGGTAGTGGTTATGTGCCAAGTTCCACATGAGAGATTTAGACATGAGTATATTTCTGTGCTCTGGAAACTCACCACCTAGTGCAGTAAATATTTTTTAAAGGGGATGATTTTCATAAAGAGAACATGGAAAGGCATTGCTTAATACTGCCTAAAAAAATCTTCAAAGTATTCAGAAAGGAGCGGGTAATAGTTGGCTTAATAATTGAAAAATAAATGAGTTTTCAAAATGCAGATTGACCAATGGAAGACAAGCTAGTAGGAACAGCACCAATGCTGTGGGATGGTCTGTATGTCAAGTGTGTTGCTGATTGGTCAATAAATAAACCACTGATTGGCCATTGGCTAGGCAGGAAGTATAGGTGGGACAAGGAGGAGAATAAAGCTGGGAAGTGGAAGGCTGAGTCAGAGAGACACTGCCAGCCGCCACGATGACATGTGAATCTGCCGGTAAGCCACGAGCCATGTGGCAAGGTATAGATTAATGGAAATGGATTAATTTAAGCTGTAAGAAAAGTAAGCAAGAAGCCTGCCACGGCCATACAGTTTGTAAGCAATATAAGTCTCTGTGTTTACTTGGTCGGGTCTGAGTGGCTGTGGGACTGGCAGGTGAGAGAGATTTGTCCTGACTGTGGGCCAGACAGGAAAACTCTAGCTACACACCAGTCAGAAGGGCCCCGTGTTGTTTGTTAAGCAGTTTGGACCAGTGGGTCTTTCTCACACAGATCATGTCAGCATAATGGAAATAGTCAGGCTGGGTGTGAGAGAAGAGACAAGGCTGTGTGGGAATGAAGCTCTCAGAACCTGGGCCATGGCACCTCTGGTTCAGAAGACTCAGTTTGAAGGAATCTTACCCACCACTTTCAAAGTGAACTCAACATAGACTATCCATATGCTCTGATAAGGTAAGGTTGGCTCTAACTGAAACATTGAGGATAAAAAGAACTGTGATGAGGTAAATGTGGGGAGCCATGTGAAGAGGGCCTCACGCTTTGTTCACCAAGTGAAAACTCAGAGTTGTATGAAATTGTGTACAGCTCATCTTAGGCTAGGACACAGATCTATGCAAGAGCATGAAATGCTTTTCCCGAATAGTTGTATTCTTCAGCCATATAAATGATATGGGCGGCATTTCAGAGTCATCTGTGAAATCTATTTTATAAAATGGTAGGTTGCCATGAGTCAGTTTAATGTGGGCTATTGTCACTATTCTCTTCATTAATCGAGGCACTGAAATCAGTATAGTGTGGGTGCCAGAAGGGTACCAGAGAAGGTACAGGGCGAGGATGCATTGAGTCCCTACTTAGATGGGCTGATGAGGGAAATGAGAGTCCCATGTTCAGGATGATGACAGCAGGAAATCTGACAGAAGGTGGCTCCTCTGTACATGGTCACTCTCTCTGAAGTCATCCCACAGTCTCACATTAGCTGTGGAACTCCAACATAAGTCACGGAACCAGAAGTGGTAGAGGCAGGGGGCTCTTGTCTCCGGCACTGGTAATCTCCTCCTCCTCCCCCTTCCCCCCTCCTCCTCCACCTTCTCCTCCTCCTCCTCCACCTTCTCCTCATCCTCCTCTTCCTCCCATCCTCTTGTCCTTCCTCCTGCCTCCTCCTCTCCTCTTCCTGCTCCTCCAATCCCCCACCTCTTCCTCTCTTAATTTGGTTCCTAAACTAGTAAGATCAGTAATTTGAGAGCAGAATGTTGGGGCGGAGGTGGGGTAGCAGGGGAACTATTACTGGGTAGAGGCAGACCACATGGGGATCTGCTAGAATTACCAGTGAAGTTTCTTTTCAAGCTACTCCCCTCTCTCTCTGTACCGGTGGGGATACTAATAATATGATCTCCTAGGGCTAGGAGGGGGTGGCTTGTGGGCTTCTGCACCCCCTTCGTCTTAGGCATGCTGGGAGCAGAGGGTTCAGAGCATTTTAGCCTCTGCTTCTTCTTGTATTTTGAATGCTGGGATGAATCTTTTCTAATTTCAGGTTAGTCATGACACCCTGCAAACTAACTCTCACTATTTATTTATTGACTCACTTAGGATTATAATGAATCCTGATTAATGATTCTAAGTCAATGATAGCATGATTAACACAGATGTCACCTCAGCAAGTTGTAGGCTTATTTGGTAGATCGTTCCGGGGTTGAAATAGCTTTTGCTGTGACAAATGTAGCCAAAGGAGGGGCTTTCTGTGTGTTTATTGTCAGCCCCTGTCATAAAAACATTCCCGGTGTTTGGAGTCACTTTCAAACACCCACAGTTATGAGTGGGTCATAATGATATGAAAGAAAAATGATGGATACAGAGCGCTCTGTACTTTGACAGTTTGTGGGTCAGAAGGATGCATGAAAGGAAGGAATTGATGTCGTATAATGAATCTTTAAAATGAAATAGTTCAGCACAAATGTATTGCTTAGTGTCATTAAGAGATAATTTTTTTTATTTTCTCAGTTCAGTTTAGAAGTATTTAAATGACAGAAAAAGGCAGACATGGAAGTATTATCATTTCCTCTGATTCTTTTTTCTTAAGGTTTTTTGTTTTGTTTTGTTTTTCATTCAACTTTTTACTTGAATGTTTAAAAGTCACAAAGTCCTAAAAGAGGGGTCAGTGGATAAAGGCACTTGCCTCCAAGGCTGATGACCCAAGTTTGATTCCTGGAATCCACATGATGTAAGGAGAGTCCAGACTTCAGCAAGCTGTCCCTTGATCTCCACACGTGCACTGTAGCATGCATGTACCCCTTCTCTCCACACCCAACAACTAACTAAATAAGTAAACAAATAAAGCTAGAAGAATTTGAAGTGCTAAGACAGATATTTTTAGAAGTAACTGCCACCCTGCGAAGGTATAGCAACTGTGCAGGGACAATGAACAGCTTAGCATTTTATTTTCTTTCTATATTTCTATATTTTGAAGTCAGAATTTTTTTTCAGTATATTGTTTCATTTTTTTTGATGCATCCATATTGTTTTTTTTTTTTTTTAAAATCAGGTAAGTATGATTTACTGCTGAGCCAAAGATCAGCCTGCAGTGACTTTAGTTTTATTTAGTGACCATTTTTTCCCCTGGAATTAACAACTGCCTTACTCATTGATTTGATTCCTTTTATTCACATCCCCAGCCCAGCCCTGTCCAAAGCTGTCACTGGGAAGACACGTCTTGCGATAGTTCTGATAGTTCAGCCCATGAGTCCTGTGCCGTCCAGTTTTCCTTGGTGGCATCCGCAGCCGCGGTTCATCTGGCTCACTCTGGACCGACAGAGAGCTGGCCTAGGCCAGACTGTTCACTTCAGTTTCTCTGTGCAGAATCCCACTTTGCCTTCTCTCCTGGTCTGCTTATTCTCCTTGAAGAAAGGACAGGAGAAATCAGTTTTCTGAGGCTTTCTGTATTTGTTGGTAATTGGGCCACATCCAGAATCCTTGGTTGTAAGTGCTTTTCTCTTGGATTCGGAGGCTTTTCCGCTGACTTCTGTCTTGCATTGTGGCTTTTCAGAAGGCAAAAGAACACTCCTGGCTCCTGATTTGCCAAGCCACAAGCTTTAAGACCTTAGTATCTCCAATATTCACGTATTTTTACAGTGTCATCTCAACATGGGTTACTTTTCATTGATTTTTATTTTAATAAAACTTAATGTTTTATTTTATTATAATATGAATAAATAAAAACCAAACATTTAATACTTTTTATTTTTAATTTCTTCCAGCAAAACCCAGGCAATACAAACTAGTCTTGATTGAAAAAAAAAAAAGTTGGGAGAGGGTCATCTGGGAAGAGTTGGGAGGGGGGTGGATAGATCAAATCTCTGCAAGAAATGCAGAGGAAGGACTCAGTTTTATTTAGCTAGCACTACAACTGAAATTCAGTAAACAGGGAAGGGCAGCGAGGGGAGGAAGTCACCTGGGAAGCGGAGCAGACAACAAGGAGGTGGAAATTGGTCAGCAAGCCCAAGGGAATGAGGTTTGATCCAACCAGTCGGCATTTCAGAAAGACAGCAGAGAGAGGATTGACAAAGAATTCGGAAAGAAACAAGCCAGGGCCCTGTCAGGTGTGGATCATGTGCAGGTCACCATAGCTGCATCAGCTTCATGAGCAGAACAGCCACGTGATATCCAGAAAATGTCTTTTTGTTACACATTTCCATCCTCTGGCTTCCCTATCCTTTGCTGCTCTGCTCCTCTGAGATGTTTCCTGGGTCTCAGAGGGAGTGGTCCCCACATCCTAGACAGGTCCAAGCGCAGCACTTGGGCTGGTTAGGAGGCTCTGTGTTAACCGAGGACTTTAGACTTTCTGAGGTTGGTTGTGGTATTCTGGAAATTTTCTTTTTTTTCTTATTGCATCATATCTATTTGGCATGAATTCCTCTGTCAATTATTTGTTGATCTCTAGTCTTGCATATTGTCATCAAATACCTTGGCTGTCTGCTCGTATTTAAAGGTAGATCTTTAGAAAGCCTATTGGGAGTTCTGTGTCCAGTCCTTGGACTTTTCACTGTTGGGCTTCACCGGAAGACATAATGCTGCTCTTCACCAGGGAGTTCAAATACTAGAGCCTGTGGTATTCTTGCCATCAGGTGGTTCGGTTACCCTGGAGACTGCCCATTCAAGCTCCAGGATCTCTTCCTGCACTCCATCTCCATGTTATCATTTGCACTTCTCCCCTCCATGTTCCCTTCTGGGCACCTGTACCATCTCCCTTTCCTGTAGGGAGAAGGGAGAGACTGCCACATCCAGCTGCCTTCCAGCTGTGGAGATGGTCTCAGGGTGTGCTGTCCTCCAGCTGTGGAGATGGTCATGGTGTGCTGGCCCTCCAGCTGTGGAGATGGTCTCAGGGTGTGCTGCTCTCCAGCTGTGGAGATGTTCTCAGGGTGTGCTGTCCTCCAGCTGTGGAGATGGTCTCAGGGTGTGCTATGCCTCCAGCTGTGGAGATGGTCTCAGGGTGTGCTGCCCTCCAGCTGTGGAGATGGTCTCAGGGTGTACTGGCCCTCCAGCTGTGGAGATGGTCTCAGGGTGTGCTGCCGTCTCCAGTTCCGTTCTATCAGCATCTTCTCTTGCAGTGTCTCTCCTGTGTCTCTCCTCCTCCCTGAGGCACCGTCTCCTCCTCCTCTATTTCTCTATCCATCTAATGAGACTGGCCCTCAGCTCTCTTAGTACTAGAGAGGTTTGTATTCCAAGAAGAGAGAGGTTGGAGATGTCTGCTGTCTTGAAACTGACAGTCCAGCAATCGTCACTTTAATTACAACAGGGCGTTATCAGGTGTGACTGAGTAAGTTGCTGTGTGGAAAGACTCTCTCTCTCTCTCTCTCTCTCTCTCAAATTTCTTGTCTATTAAAAGCTGACACACAGCTCTTATGAAGACATACCCTGTCTCAAATTTGTGGGTGAAGTGAGGGAACAATGGGGGTGATTGATTATGGCTGTAAATGGCCTTACGGGGCTTTTCCTCTCTCATTGGTAGAGTGGGGATTTCTTCCTTTCTTCTCAACAAAAAAATCATGCCTTCTGATCCTATCAGGCTTAGAATACAATAGGAAGTAATTGTGCCTCCCCCAGCTGCTCTGCAGTACTTAGCTTTTCTGCCCAGGAATCCTGAGTGCAGCTGTGACCCGGGGTGAAAGCCTCAGCATTCTGGTGTCATCTAAACCGCCGATGTGTCCTGGTTAAAAGGAACAGAAACAGGAGCTCTGGTGGCTAGCGTAGGGTGAGAGGAGGCTTCTGCTTCTCTGTGACGGATGGTGGCTTTGTGGGGTTGACACTAACAGGAACCAGATTACAGGTCACAGAGGACAGTACGTGTGATTGACATTGGTGCGTACTCTGTGTCAGGGATGGAGCCCGTAAGTGCTTTACATACTTGTATCATTTATTCTGTGTAGTAATCCTCTGTGAAATCACTGTCTACTTCACAGGTTGGGCCGCAGTAAGTGAGGTGAGCTACCCCAATCTGTGCAGTCCAGGGTTCAGTGTCTGTTAGTGTGCCTCGGGGGCCTCCGCTTTTAACCTAGTCTGCAGTGATGCAGGGCCTGTGCAGATGGACGGGTAGGAAAAGGGGAGGCAGCCGCACATTCCAGGAAACTGTGCCCCAGGGGTCTGGGGAGGAGAGGAAAGGACCGTGTAAACATTTGCTTCTGCCTGAGTGTGTGCCTCCCAGCACCCCTCCATCAATTAGGAGAGCCGTCTTGAAGAATGCTGCCTCAGCTTCTGAAGAGAGGACCCCAGGACACGCATTAATGAGAGTGGAGGGAACCGCGGCTGACAGAGTAATAAAGCTCTCCGAGGGAGCCGGGGCTCCCAGGGAAGCCCGGAGCTGGCTGACGAACAGCAGGAGGCCACTGCTGGGCTCTCCTGCCTCCCTGTATGTGGCTTCGGTGCTGAAACTTAGAAGAGGCGCTTTCTCCCCGTGACTGGCCTTATAAGGACCGTTAAAGAGCGCTGCCTGACAGGAGACATCTCTCCCCACTGTTCAGGGCTACAGGCAGCCCTCGCCCGCCCTTCTCTTTTCTGCTGTGGAGAACAAGGCTGCAAGAGCAGGGAGTTAGTGCAGCCCATCCTCCATGTGTTTGGTCCCTTGCTTGGCGGGCAGGGTGGCTCCCGGATTGAGAAGGGTTTGTACTGTTTGGTGCTGAGGGGTAATCTCTCCTTAGTCATTTTTAAAGCACCTACTCAAATTACCTCAGACAAGAATGACTACCTTCTATTACCCATTAATTCACCACAGAAAGAAATTACTTCAACAAAGAAGCATTTTAAAGGGTTTTTTTCCTCACTTTTTTTTTTCCCTAAGAAGGTGGTAATCTCTCTTTAAAGGCAAGGAGGCTGGTACTGAGCTCAGGGATGGAAATGTAAAACCCTCAAGCTTTGGAAGGAAGAGGAAGTGTATTTGTCTGCTCTGGAATCTTGGACTTTTTCTTTAGGACCACACTATGTTGCCCAGCTCTAAGAATGTCTAAAGTTTCTTTATGTTTTGTGTGTGTTTGTGTGTGTGTGTGTGTGTGTGTGTGTGTGTGTGTGTGTGTGTGTTTGTGTACATGTTTAGGTGCTTGTGCATATGCAGGCCAGATGTTAGTATTCAGTGTCTTCCTTGATTGCTCTTTACATTACTTTTGGAGACAAAGTCTCTCTCACTAGCCATGGAGTTCATCAACCAGCTACCCAAGGAGCTCTGAGCGTCTGCTTGTCTTTGCCGACCCAGAGGTGAAGTCTATGCCTGACCTTTGTGTAAGCGTTCAGAGTCCAAACCTGGGTTCTCAGACTTGCCTGACAGGCCCTTTCCTGACGGAGCCACCGCCTCAGCCCATTCTCATGTCTTTGAAAGGCCTTCTGTCACACGGCCCCATTTAAATCATCCAGGAAGGGTCACATGAGCTGTCGCTCCTTAGGTGTTTCCGTTTTGATTGTATGTGTGCTGAGAACATTTCCTGGGGCACAGAGAAAGAAGACAGAGCATACCCTTTTCTTTAAAATTTATTTTATTCACTTTTTTTTTTGTCTTGAGTTTACAGTCACATCAGGAGACATAAATGTGAACAAAACACTGAAGGGAACAAGGTGTTAACCACAGCAAGAGTTTCTTTTTAAAAAAGAGTTGGTATTGCTTGGCTATACCAACAAGTGAACGGAGATGATGACTGAGGGGAGGTGGAGAGAGAGGGATGAAAGGTAAGAGCCAAGAACAGTTTCCTTCCAGTTGAAGCGGAAGATTGCACCAGGAAGGAAATGCTCGGAGCCACCTTCTGAGTGTGGAACGGTGCTGAGGGAGTGGGTAGAGAGTGAGGCCCATGTGTCTACCAGGTCCTTGATTCTGCCATCTTGCTCCTTCTTTTCACAAGAAGGCAGCTTACACTCATGGGAAGGACAGGAGATAGAGACCTGCTGGGTAGCTTAGGGTGGGGACTTCAAAAGACTCTTGCCCTTGGTTCTGTCCTGGCCAGAGGCTGGGAATGCCAGAAGGGCGCGTGTGAGCTTGTGATGGGGCTCTCGTGCAGACTCTCAGCCCTTCTGGCCAGCAGCTTTGGAACTAGATCTCTGGATTTTCATGGTATGGATGGTTATAGCTATTCCCCAAATTCCAGCTCATCTCCTAGTGATTTTAGGATTTCAACCCTCCAGTAGCTACCCAGGGATTAGGAGCCATAGAAGGCATTGAGAAGTAACCTCTCCCTCACAGTCAGCTGTGGACCCCACCTCTTGTTTCCCTGGTAACACTAGAAAGATACACATCAACTTTGCTCCTCCTCAGGCCTCCAGGTCCAAAGGCTACCTTTGACCCTGGGTAGATGCGAGACATTCTGAATTGTTCCAAAGGTGAAAACACTGCATCCCATTTATTGTCTGCTTCCTTTAGAGTTAATCCAGCCTGACCTGTCAATAGCCTGGCCAGGGGTGCACCCTTCCAGAAAACTGGTTAACCTAGAAACCCATTGAGATGAGAGGCATGATTGTCCCCTCAGGGAGTTAATAGACTTAGCCCCCTCTGAAGCCCCTGCTGGTCTGCCTTAGTTCCCAGTCAGAAAAGCACAGCCTTTTCTTTGTCTTCTTTTCCCTTTGGTTACTGGACAGCAGCTGGAGCACCTTTCTCCTCAGAGCTGAGCTTTCTCCCTCACGCTCTGAGCGGCCTCTCCTTGTCCTGCAGCAGCTGGCCTCCAGGCCTCCACTGCGGAACCTGCCGGCCTTCTTGGATCCTAACTACAAAAGACACGACTACTTCCTCTTCTCTGTCTCTCCTTTTTGCAGCTTCCACAGTTTACAGCTTGCTTGCTCTGTTAGAGTTTTTTTCCCCAAACTCTGGTAAAATTGTGCCTGACCTTGCTTCTGAGCCCATTTGAAAAGGGGCTCTTATTGTATTTTATTAATGAGATTAGGAACCAGTAAAAAAAAAAAAAAAAAAAAAAAAAAAAAAACACGGAACCTTGATTTCCCTGGTAACATTTAAACTAAGTTGAAGAAAACATTATTTCCCCCCTATGCCTGAAGTTGTTGTATTTCTGAACCTGTCCATTTTATCAACCAGTTGTTGAAGACAGAGGACAGTGCTCAGCTCTAAAATATTATTTTAGGGGATTTAACTAGTAATAACTGAATCCACTGACTTTGAATTCTAGCCACCGTCCTCTTGAGAATTGACTTGGGGATCCTCCCCACCCCTGCCAAGACAGGTCTCTGTATATCAGAAAATCCATATATGAAGAGTTTGTGTTAATGTAACAAGTTTAGTAAAGATAAGTAAAATAGATTGTCAGGTGAATTATAGGGTCTTCTTAGGGAAGTGGCTGTAAATGAGAACAGGTGGCATCTATCACCCCTCTTTATATAACTCTCTTCTTTAGTATACTCTGAGCCTCTAGGATGAGAAGACTTTGCTGTACACATCCTTACATCCTAGGAATTGAGTATGCACTTAACTAGTTAAGGTTACTCAAATAGCGTTCAGCTGATTGGGAGATGGTACTGTGGACTTTATATTGAAAGGATTTTCTCTTGAAAATTTATTACAGGTTTGCTAAGTGATGCTACATGTTAACTATAAATGCTTTATTTGTTTATTTGTATGTATATCTATTGGTTAAATTATTAAGGCCACTCCACGTAGTTAAAAGGAGATTTATTTAATGGCGTAACTTACAAGTTAAGGGATAGGTAGGTCATGGGGTCTGGGGAAGGTGTATCGCAGTCCAGCGGTGTTCTCTGGAGCTCTGCTTGGCCCACCTTCACCGTCCACGGTCCCGGAACCGAGTAAGAGAGCAGCCCATCCAGATCTCAGGTCTCCAGGCACCTCCCTTGGCCCCGCCTTGTAGGCGTGACAGTTGCCAAAGTCTCAATGGGGGTTGGAACTTCCAGATCAAAGCTGGAATGGCTACCCACTACATCTTCTCCCCTTTTTGTCTAAATAAGAAGGTTCTAACCTAATACAAGACTGTATACAAAGGAATGGTTATCCACTATTGTCCAGGAATAATGAGGGATAATGACCTAGATAAGATGGAACTACAACCAATGCAAACAATATCAAGCAAGAAACATATACTAAAATCCAGAGAAGTATAGAGCATAGGTAAATGGCATGTTACAAAGATCATTCCAAAAGGTATCCTATCCTAAAGAACCTGAATCTAATACTTAATATGTTCCATCTACTAAGTTGTAACTATAACTGCTAGTCTTCAATCCCATCAAAGACCTGAGAAGGAATATAATGGTACCTGAGAAATGATAGATGGATGCAAGCAACTTTCGGGAATCTTGCAAGAGTAGACCGAGACAGCTGGCAGCATGGACAGTCACCTAATGTTTCTCAGCATTGTTGGTGCATTCAAATTGGCTACAGGCCTAAAGTATCTGACAGACCATTTTCAGAAGCAGGAATTCTGAAAGACCATCTTACCCTGTCTTGGCAGAGTACAGTGGTCACTTTCCTTGTGTCCCGCTTGTCCAGAAAGGACAGCATTGCATTCGTACTGTCAGCCGTCAAGGCAAGGGCAGTTCTTTGCCCTGTAGGCCATTTTGTACCAAGAAGACAAACTTGCAAATGGAAATGTCTTAGAAGCCCAACATTCTCTTGGGATCAAATTGGTGCAGCCAAGAGCAATTGTGTCTCACGTCAACAGAATTCTAAGTTATTTAAATGTCATATTCTCTAGGTCTATGAAGTGTTTGAAGATTACCTGTCCATCTGATCTATGTATCTGTAAATCTGGATAACCTAACTAACGTAACTATAGAGATGACAAGCATAGGTGACTATAAATCTATATACTAGGTTATTATCTACCGAAATAACCTAAGGACTAAGGCTTCACATAAACAAGGTAAACAGTCTATAAGCAAATGTATGGTAAAGAACAATAACTTCAAAATTGTGACAATACACAAGATGTTTATAACAGAGGTAGGAGTATATAGTGCAATATGCAATATGACAATAATCTTAAATATATATCAATATTTATAACAGAGGTAGGAGTATGTAGTGCGATATGCAATATGACAATAATCTTAAATATATATCAATATACCGAATATCCTAAACAGAAGTAGAACATACATAAAGTATGACAGATATAAATTTACATTTGTATCAATATACAAATATTTCAAATAAGAGTAGAAATATATGTACATTATAACAAATATAGTTCTGTATTTGTATCAATATACAAATTATCTTAAACAGGAATATAAAAATAGTTTACATTTGTATCAACATATAAGAATCCATAACAGTGCAAATTACAGTGCAAATTATTTAAGGCTGCTATTTTACTAAATTTGTTTTACTAGTATATACAATAATCTACCATAATATCTTATACCTATCCATTCCATTTCTTCTTTGCCCTTTTTTCTCTCTCTTTTTTTTTTAGAATACTGAGTTTAATATTTTCTTCCACCCCCAACCCTATAACCATCATCCATAACCCTGAGATTATGAAACCTAAGGGAGAAGGGGCGTCGTTTTCTTAGAATTGCTTCCTGCTGTTTAGGGGGTGGTGTTATCTCTGTTGGGTACTGTGAGAAAGCTCAGATAGTTAAATCTCAGACTAACTGTAGGTTCTGCAGCAAGTCTTAGAGTAATGGGTAAGATTGTCTGAAATTCTGGCAAGAAGTGTAGTATGATGATGATTACCGTGGCATCATTCTGGGTTGGGTAGAGTTGTTGTTGGGGCCCCATCTTCCTTCTGGAGACTTCTGAGATTGCTATTAGAAAAACTTATTTGTTATCAAAAAGGAAGGTTTGGATTTAAAGAGGACATAGCATGTAAGAAAGGATTGTGAGAAATCAAGAGTAAGCATGGAGAGAATTAGAATCTAGAAGACAATGGTCCCTTTTTATTGGTTTCCTTCTGTCTCACACCAGAGGGCTCTTCTGATATAGGACTGAAGAATCTCTCAAACTTTTCTTTTAGCAATGTGCTTGGATTTAGAGAAGGAGTGAGCCAATTCCATCTCCAAAGCCAGCTTGGCTTATAATTGAATTGGAACCACAACTTTTCTAGATTGATAGAGAGATAGATGTTAGACAGTGAGATTTTACCATGTGTAGATTGGTACCAATAGATTCTTTCTTTCTGCTGTAAACATCTGGATATCCAAGGCCTTATGATTTTTGGAAGATGGGTATTTCCATTATCCTGGAAAGACAAAAACAGAACCCTACCCCAACCTTTGATTGTTAAATTTTTCTTACAACTTGTAGAGATGTCACATTGGTGGATGATCTTTTACTTCTCCTCATCAAGGGGTTTTTCCTGTTCGAATCGAATTTTTATTAATTTTGTTGGTATCCGTAGCTTTTCTTCTCCTGCAGAAACAAAGGCAAAACCCTTCCCCCAACGTAGAACATATCCAGGTTTCCATTCTGAGGTCAGCACATCCTTGAAATAAACCAGTTGGTTTAGCTCAGGAGTTTTGTCTGTTGTCCAGTGTCTCTCCGAAGCTGTTGTTCCTTTCTCATCAGCATTGAGAAAATTCAAGGTTAATAAAGCACTATGCAATCTATTTCTAGGAGTCATTGTTACCTGTTGCTGTTTATTTAGCAATCCTTTAAAGTTCGATTGGATCTTTCTATGACTGCTTGGCCTGTGGGATTGTGTGGTATACCTGTAACATGCTTTATATTGTAATAAGCAAAGAATTGTCTCATTTTATTGGAGACATATGCTGTGGCATTGTCTGTCTTAATTTGTACAGGTATTCCCATGACGGCCATAACTTCTAATAGGTGTGTAATCACAGAATCAGCCTTTTTAGAACTCATAGGAGTTGCCCATTGAAATCCTGAATAGGTGTCAATGGTATGATGTACATACTTTAATCTTCCAAATTCTGCAAAATGAAACACATCCATCTGCCAAATTTCATTTCTTTGTATACCTTTTGGATTGCTCCCTGAAGGTAATGGAATTTGGTTATAGATGGAACAAGTAGGACATTTTTTCACAATATCCTTAGCCTGTTGCCAAGTGATGGAGAAATCCTTCTATAAACCTTTGCTATTTACATGGTATTTCTTATGAAATTCTGAAGCTTCTAGCACATTACCTATTAGTGACTGATCAATCTCATCATTACCTTGTGCTAGAGGTCCTGGCAGACCTGTATGGGATCTGATATGTGTTATATATATAGGATGTTCCCTTTTTCTGATGATTTCCTGCAGTTGTATGAATAATGAAGTTAATTCTGTATTATCAGGAATAATTTCAGCAGTTTCAATATGTAAAACAACTCTCTCTGCATATTGAGAGTCAGTGACTATATTGAGGGGTTCTGTGAAGTCCATCAGTACCATAAGAATGGCATGCAGTTCTGCCTTTTGTGCAGAGCTGTATGGACTTTGTACCACTTTACTTAAGTCTCCTGATTTATATCCTGCTTTACCTGATTTATTTGCATCAGTATAGAATGTGAGGACTCCAGAAATTGGCTTTTGTCATACAATGTGAGGAAGGACCCATTTGGTCTTTTTTATGAATTCTATTCTCTTGCTTTTGGGATAGTGGTTGTTAATCTCTCCCAAAAAGTTACTCCAGGCTCTCTGCCAGTATTCATTATCTTTCCATAGTGATGAAATTTCTTCATTAGTTAAAGGTACTACAATTTCTGCTGGGTCCATTCCTGTCAACTGGCAAAGTCTTAGTTTACCTTTTTGAATCAAATCAGAGATCTTTTCTATATAAGTCTTTAATTTCTTATTTGGTTTACGTGGTAGGAATATTTATTCCAATATAATATCTTCCCTCTGCATCAAAATACCTGTTGGGGAATGTCTGGATGGGAATATGACAAGAATGCATTTAAGTTCTGGATCCACACGATCCACATGTGCTTCTCGAATTGTCTTTTCTACTAGAGCCAATTCCTTCTCAGCTTTGGCTGATAATTCTCTTGGACTATTTAATTCTTTGTCCCCTTCTAGATTATTAGCCAAATTTTGTAGTCCATCTTTGGGTATTGCCATGATACCCAGTAAGTTGGAAATGCTTCCTAATAACTTTTGAAAATCATTAAGAGTCTTCAATCAATCTCTCCTTAGTTGTACCTTTTGGGATCTAATTTTTTGTAGCTCTATCTTATATCCTAAGTAATTAATAGAATCTCCTCTTTGTATTTTTTCAGGAGCAATTTGCAGTCCCCAGCAAGGCAAAACTTTCTTTACTTCTTCAAACATGCTTTCTAATGTATCTAATTTTGGATCAGCTAATAGGATATCATCCATATAGTGATAAATTATGGACTGTGGAAACTTTACACGAATTATCTCCAAAGGTTTCTGCACAAAGTATTGGCACAAAGTAGGGCTGTTTAACATTTCTTGTGGGAGGACCTTCCATTGATATCTCTTGACTGGCTGAGAATTGTTATAATTAGGTACTGTGAAGGCAAATTTTTCTCTATCATTTTCTTGTAAGGGTATGGTAAAGAAACAGTCTTTTAAGTCAATAACTATTATCGGCCATTCTTTAGGTAGCAGAGAGGGCAAGGGCATCCCAGTCTGTAGGGAGCCCATTGGCTGAATTACTTTATTGATAGCTCTCAGATCTGTCAGCATTCTCCAATTACCAGACTTTTTTTTAATAACAAATACAGGAGAATTCCAAGGGCTGGTAGATTCTTCAATGTGTTGAGCATTTAACTGCTCTTGAACCAGCTATTCTAAAGCTTGTAGCTTCTCTTTTGTCAAAGGCCATTGTCCAACCCAGACAGGTTTATTAGTTAGCCATTTTAAAGGTAAGGCAGTTGGTACTTCTGAGAGTTCAACAGCAGTCGTGCTCTGTTTGTGAACAGCCTGAATGGTTGGTGACTGATTTTTATAGCATGTCATGATATTGTTCCTAGAAACATGCATTGGTCTGTATTCCTTTTCTGAAAGTGTAGGAATTTTAGTCTGGGTATTCCACTGTTATAACAGATCTTGGCCCAAAAGATTTACTGCTACATTTGCTACATATAGCTTCAGACTTCCTCTCTGTCCTTCTGGCCCTATGCATTAAACCCATTTCAAACTCTGTTTTATCTGAGGTAGGGTGCCAATCCCTAAAAGTTGGACATCTACCTCTTGAAGAGGCCAATTCGGATGCCATGATTTTGGTGTAATTATAGTCACATCTGCACCTGTGTCTACTAGGCCCTCCAGAACCAGGCCATTAATTCGAATTCTAAGCTTTGGTCTTTGTTCATTTACGGAAGTCTGCCAAAATATTTGTTTTATAGTGTTCTTTGTAAACTGTGATCCACCTATCAGAGCTGTTTTATCATCCATTGTAGTATCGGTTTTTACATTAGGCATTGGTTTATTCAGTTGTCCTGGAGAGGAATTTCTTCCACAGTGGCTGGGAATGTTCATACTACATTTGATTTGGGGGCCTGCAAGAGGCCCCCTGAGGCGTTTCCTGCCAGTAAAGGGTTGCCTCGTATATCTATTTTTGATCTGCACTCACTGGTCCAATGTTGGCCTTTGCCACACCTTCTACATAATATGGGAGGTGGTTGGGGTCTCCTGTTTAGGCTATTCCTAAAAGGAGTATTATTTCTACGAGTACCCCACGTACAGTTTTTACTTATATGACCTGGTGTACCACATTTAAAACATTTGGTAACATGGGGCCTTCTTTCACCTCTGGGATTTGTCTCTCCTATCCAAGCCTCATTACTGTAGTTACGAGACTCAACACCATCAGTATACTGAATCCATTCTTCCAAAGGAGCTGATCTGATCTTTAATGGTGTAAGTATTCTTCTGCATTCTGCATTAGCATTGTCGAACGCCAAGAACTCAATTAATACTTTTCTTAATTCTTTATCTGATACAGCTTTTGTTATAGCTGTGTTCCGCCTTTGTAAAAAAATTGGTGAAGGGTTCGTGAGGTCCCTGAAATATCTTTGTGTATTCCTTAGTTGGTTTTCCAGGTTCTGGAATTTTTTCCCAAGCATTTAGAGCTGCTGTACGGCATAGGGATATTGTATGCTCATCATAAGTGGCTTGTACATTCCTGTCAGTGAAACATCCCTCACCAAGTATTTGATCTTGGGAGATCACAAAACCTCTGATTTTACCTTGTTGTTCTAAATTTTTTGCCTCTTCTCTCAACCAGCTTTTCCACTGTAGCTGCTGGCTATATTCTAGAACAGCTGAAATTAACTGATGCCAGTCATCTGGGATGATTCTATGTGAGGTAGACCACGAATTTAACATCTGTCTTACGTATGTGGAGTGTATCCCATAGGTAACTACTGCTTCCTTTATATGTTTAAAGTCCCTTGTTGAAATTGGTTGTAATGTATATGTATTATATGGCTCGGGGTGTGTGTCATCTGCTGGCTTCTCATGGATGATAGCAGGATAAGCCATTGTATGAGAGCCATTTGGAGATGTTACAACCTCTATGGTCTTGCCCTTCTGCGTATTAGGTCCCTTGTCATGTTTACTGAGAGTTTCTTCTAAGGCTTGCAAACGAGCACCTATGGTCTGTTCTAGGGAGTGAACCTCCTCTCTGGCGAAGGACTCCAGATTTCTCATGGAATCATAGAAGTTTTTATGTTCCTCAGAAACACATGATTCCATGGACCTTATCTTATCAATTAATGATAATCTTTCTTCCTTATATAGTGTCTGGAGAGTTAGTGTTCTGTCCATTAAATATTCACATTTATTATCAATAAGATCAATTTTTGGTACAAGCCTGTTTTGTAAATCCTGATCAGCAGATTCCAGAGAAAGAATCTTTTTCTGTAAGCTTTCATTGCTATCTTTTAAAGCCGGTATCAGTCCCAATAATGACTCATCTTTGTTCTTGTTATTAAACCAGTGTTTGAACACTGTGTGAATTATTACAATGAATGCCAAAATGGTACAGGCCAGATATGCCTTAGGAAGGTCGTATGTTTCCAGGAAGATGTCATTCATCATACAGGCAAAAAGGTTTTCAAATTCTTGTGAGGTAATGTTGTCAGCCATATTACAAGAATTACTCAAAATTTGTTAGTCAATTTTAAGGTGTAAAATTATCAAGTACTTTAACTTGAAACAATATGCTTACCTTTCATGGTTTTGGGGGATGTAGTAGCACTTTTCAGCCAGCAGGTGGCGCTGGTACAGCTCCAAAGCAGGGCCTGCTGGTGATCTTGGCTGACTGCAGCTCGCTGGAGTCAAGATGGCAGGAGCTGGAGCCGGCACTCAGGAAGCGGGGGAGTGCCTCTTTCGCTGGTCTCGGGGCTAAGCTAGGGAACTGAGACTGGACTAGCTGCTCCCTTTTTCAGGAATGGAACCGTGTAGGTGTTCCTTGGTTATATGGAACTTTGCAGGCGGGTTTAGGCTGAGGGTGGGAGCAACCCAGGCCTTTGGAATTTGCCCCACGTTGGGCGCCAGATATTGGTTAAATTATTAAGGCCACTCCACGTAGTTAAAAGGAGATTTATTTAATGGCGTAACTTACAAGTTAAGGGATAGGTAGGTCGCAGGGTCTGGGGAAGGTGTATCGAAGTCCAGCGGTGTTCTCTGGAGCTCTGCTTGGCCCACCTTCACCATCCAAGGTCCTGGAACTGAGTGAGAGCGCAGCCCATCCAGATCTCAGGTCTCCAGGCACCTCCCTTGGCCCTGCCTTGTAGGCGTGACAGTTGCCAAAGTCTCAATGGGGGTTGGAACTTCCAGATCAAAGCTGGAATGGCTACCCACTACATATATCTATTCAGAGAGAGAGAGAGAGAGAGAGAGAGAGAGAGAGAGAGAGAGAGAGAGAGAGCGAGCATGAATGAACCACTTTTGGGAATCAGTTTTCTCCATCCACCATGTGGGTTCTGGGGATTGAACTCTGAGGGCCGCATGCAAGCACCTGTACCCACTGAGCTGTCTTGCAGGCCATTGATTGTCCTTAGTGTCCCCACCTAGTGATACTACATGGAATAGAATTATCACAAATATGTTCAATAAACTGAAGGAACCAAGAAACAGAAACCCAGGGAAAGGAGAACATAGACGTGTAAGAACCCAGGGCCAGAGAAAGAGAAGGGGATGTGATGGAGGGCTCTTTACAGGGTGACTCAGATCTGTCCCTTTAGAAGTGAATTACTCCTTCCTCAGCTGCTGGAACTATGCTAGGGGCTGGGGGCTCACAGCTGAGTCCTCTCTAGGACACTGTCCTTGGTTAAGGGAACTGTCCGGGGTTATAATTCCATCTTAATCAGCGTGGAACTACCAAGACCCACTATGGACATCTCTGAAGGGCTTTTCCAACCTGCAGCTCCCTGTGGAGTGGCCCAAGCCCTCGCTGTACCTGAGCTCCGCTCCTCCTATCCAGGCTTGCCTCCCTCACCAGCCATGGTTGTGGTTCCCTTGGCTCCACACCACAAATTTCCTGAAGGTGAACCTTTACCCCAGTCTGTTTCCTGGAGAACTGAACCTGTGGAGATGGAGAGGAGGGAAGAGAAGAGAGGGGAAACAAAGGGATGCAAAGGAAAAGGGAGGGGGAAGTTCCAGGAGAGGAGTCTTCCCTCTGGACTGTGGCTGCCCAAAGCATCCACACAGAAGGGCCCCTTCCTGACTGCTTCCAGGAAAACTCAGTGTGGTCAGAAAATACGACCCCAACTGGAAGCAAAGGGCTGGTTATGTGTCATGGTGGGCTCCCTTTGTGAGTTTGCCGTCATAACAGGGCGTTTGTCTAGCGATGGTTTGTTCTGCTCACCTTCTCCTATCAGGAAGGGCTGGTACTGGGGTGTCAATAGTAATTCCATATACAGTCCACTCTGTTCCAAGACCTGCTTTATCTCCATGCTTTCCAAGCACTGTCTAAAGTACCTAGTTCTACTCTGAGCAGAACAACAGGTATGCATGTCTAACAGAAAACCGATGCTTTGGGATCCCAGGTGAGAGTCCAGTGACTTTCTATAGGGTGAGATGCTCTCAACAAGACTGCTACGGCTCGTAGGACATGCAGAAAGGGTTCATGGTTGCTAATGCCAAGTTCACACTGCGCATGTAAGAGCACAAGTGAAAATGAATTGTACTATGTCTATAGGGCATAGGTGGCCACCCTAGCTGGAACAGGGGGAACTCTTTGGAAACATGACCCCTGTGCCTGCCATTTACTGCCAAGCCTTCTCTGCTGGTTTTCTCTGTCTGCTGCCATTTGGCAGGCTTGCTTTTATATATATATATAAAAGCTTGATGGATATCGCTGATATTCTGAAAATTCCCTTCTAGTTCAAGAAGTTCTGATTTCTTTGTGGGTGTAGTTACTGCTCTGAGATTCAATTTCCCTGATAGTAGCGTGTTTCCGGGCCTCCTGTGTGTGATTAATTCAGAGAAAGCACTTATCTGTTGTGATCTAAATGTGTGTTTGTTTTATCCCGAGCCAACAAGACAATTACAAATGTTGTCTTGCCTGTGACCGTGGGCTTGGAAATGCAATTGTCACAGTGAAAGCCAGGACGAATCAGGGTTCTGGGCTCTGTGCTGACACTTGGATAGGATCATACACAGGATCTAGGAAGTGGACATTTCTTTTACTGGGGATGGTGACGACTCCTCTGCTCTGTTGAACTGGTGGTGGACTTTGGGACTTGATTCGACCCAGGGTTATTTCTAGAAGTCAGTGGAGTAACATGACTCTCTTAACTTCCCTACAGTATTACCTGCTACTGGCATCCCATAGATGTCATAATAGTACCCTGCCTTTTTCATCCGGGGTTTTCATTGTCTCCCAAAGCTCTGATTTTTCCCCTATATGTGAGACTCAGAATGACTGGAAGTTGAGCCAGCAGTTTGTTCTGTGCTCAGGATCTGGACTGGAGCTGCTGGTGAGCAGGAAAACTCCAGGGCAGAGCCTCCATAACTATCCTGGGGGAAGAGGCACCCAGTGGCCACAGAGCACATCTCTCTTATTTACCTGCTTAAGATGTCAGAAGTTCTCTACCAGATTATGCTTTGCACTCATAATAAATATTTTTGTGCCTCTCAGGCCCAGGTCAAATAGAGTTCTGAAGGTAGAGATGCTAATGAGAATACACTGGTAACAGCACTGCCTTTGTTATTAAGCTGAAAAGAGTATGTCTTGGGTTATGCCCTTCATAGTGACAATCCTGAGTGTTGATGGTGTCTTGAGATAGCTCCTCAGGGAGCCATCTTCTATCATTTTCTTGTAACTGTCACTCTAATGTGCTGAAGGGAAGTTTTATCGTCATTTGCATATTCCTCCATTTCATTTAGTGATTATGTTAAGCATCTAATACCTGGCAATGAAATAGTGTTTGCTTAAAGGTGCTTCAAGTTGCATCTATTGCCTGTGACTGGGCCCAAGCCGGTAACATGAGCTAGTAAGTCAAGAGGGAGCTGGAGGAGTTTTGTCAGGCTTGAGTGGGTGGAGGAGAAGGACCCTATGCAAATGAGATGGCTCATGAGGCTTGGCAGAAAACCATGCAGCCACCCAGGGCTGAGCTCCAGGAACAAGGTGAAAGCTTCTAGCATGGAGAGGTTCTTCGAAGGTAAAGACAACTTCACTGGCTCTAAATAGGCAGATTCGGAGACCGCACTAATGAGGATAACATCCTACTATGATTTGGATTAGTTTATTTCCCAAAGACACTTGTGTTTTAGAAGCTTGGTCCCCCATGTGGCCATGTTGGAATGATGACGTCTTTGAGAGGAGGGGCTTGATTCAAGGTGGCCAGACCACTGGGGTATGCCCTCTGGAGAGATGGGGTATGTTCTCACTAAAGAACAAGATTGGTTCCTTCCTGTTCCCTGGCTTTCTATCTCCCTGTGTGAACTCATTGACAAGCATGACAGCTGTTATAATACCAGCCAGCCTCCATGAGCTCCTCAGCCACTGAAGACTAGATGGGGCATTGGTGGCAGTGGGGGAGGGAAAGGGGGAGGTGTGGTTCCAAACAATCAACTAAATAAGCCTTTAAAAATTATTACTTGGCATTAGGTGTTGAAACAATAGAAAATAGACTAATCCACATACCAGTTTCTGTGAATTCTCTAGTAGCTGTGGTGATGTTTAAATATAGAACACAGTGAAGTATGATTGAAAAGTTAAATTTACATCTCTGAGACATAGAAGTTTTCATGGATGATGGTGAATACAAACACTAAGAGTCCAGTGACTGTACATTCCAGCCAGTTGCTGTGTCACTCAGCAAAGTCTAGGAAGCTAAGGCATCTCTTGTATGGCCCAGCCCGTGAGGATTCAATCACTAGTAGATTTAAATCTACAAAAACCAACGCCCTTTGTTTGTATATTAGCTTTAGGCTTGTTTGTTGTTGTTGTTTTCTGCGAAACTAATAAATGGGACAGTAAATATGACAACTATGACATCCAAACCTTGACTTTGCTTAAAAAAACTGTGTATGTTGACCAGAATCTTGTTATTTAACCCACAATAACTGAATTATTGACCATACACAGAGTCACAAAGAGTTTTAAGAGTTTGTCCATAATATGAAAGAGATACCCAAACTCCTGTGTTTACTGGGAAACTATTAACAGCAGCCAGAAAAAACAAACAAAAAGAATCAACTGAAGTGTGCATTGGTGGATGAATGTCTAGAAAACTTCTAGTGTATATGCATAATGGAATATTACTGAAATGAAAAGAATGGAATATGCCATTTGTAGCAACATGGATGGAGCTGGAAGATACTAATGTTCTAGAAAACAAAACATGTATAGAAATACAAGTACCACATATTCCCATTCATTTTGGGGGATACACTAGTTGACCTTGCAGAGGAGAGTAGTAGTCACTAGAGGCCAGGAAGGATAGGGACATGGCAGGGAGCTCCTGGAAAATGAACACCCAAGCTTTCCCAGGTAGGAGTAAGTTCTGGTGTCCTATAGCATGGCAGGGTGATGGCAATTTTTAACAACTTACACGTTTTATAGGTAACTCCAAGAGAGCGCATGTAGGCTACAAGTACAGATAAATGACAAATGTTTCAAGCACTAGATATGTTAATTAACCTGACTTGATCATTGTACACTGTGTACGTGGATCTAATCATCATTAGTAATTAGTGTGGCAAAAGTAAAATTTTAAAGTCTGTGGGTAAAGCGAAGTAATTTTATCATTCAAGTTCTGTTGCTAGAGCGCACAGCAACTCTCTGATACCCGGACTAGCTCAGGTTTCCCTTGTTTATGACAAGAACAAGGTTGGATAGGCAACAGGGGTTTTTTAAATTTGTTGAGACAGAGAGTAGACACCTAGCTTCTATCATGCTGTGGGTTTCAGATCCGAACAGCCTGTTACTGGGGTGTACTGGTGGCTGTGGATGCATCTGATTTGCACAAATGCTCAAACTACTGGAATTAGTTGACAACATTAAAAACTGAGAACTCTTACTAGAAACTCCAGGTCTCATTAGCAGAAGCTGAGCAGCTGAGCTCCCACGAGGAGACCCATGGCAGATGCTGAGAGCCTAGCCTCTGGGCTGTCCACTTCTCTCATGTCACTGGAACATGATGTCCTCGGCAGAATCTAGATGCTAAGAACATTCAACCATCAGTGCTAAACATTTAATTTGTAGTGTTTCCTTCTGGTGAAAAATACTCTTGCTTTTATTTTGAGTCTGGGCAATGCAGAGTTAGAAGATTCATGGGGAAGCTCTCCACTGAATTATCATTTCTGTCACTTCTGTTGGTTATTTCCTCCTAGTGAGTTATTTATGCAACTTGGAGAAAGCATCGTAGTCAGGGCATTTGTTTGTCGGTCCCTGTTGTCATCCTCCCTCCTGGCTCACTTATCCTGTCTTTACCCTGTTCTTGAGGGAACTGTTCTGCTCCATTTCCTGCTCTTCCCTCCTGTATCATGGTTTATGCACTAATGTCCGTATTATGTTTTTTTCTTGTTCTTTTAGCTTGAAAAATGTATCATATATGAGTAAAGTAGGTGCTTGAAAAATGAACATGGATCTCTTTCTACTGCTTTTGTGAAACACACACAGAGAACCATTATAACCATTTTAACATCCGTGAGGAAATTAAGTTTTATCCACTTACTACTCATCTTGTATTAAATCAGTCATTTATTCAGCAGATACTTACTGAGCACCTAATGTATACTTGTTATTCCTGGATCCTATGTATATGTTAGTAAAGAGAACAACATTCAGCTACACTCTAGCAGGGAGACAGGTGTTAAGTGAATGCCTTGTAATGCCTGGTTAATGATACGCTGGGAGGAACAGTGAGGTAGGGCAAAAGAACAGAGTCACATCTGTGCTAGCAAGGGTTGACAAGCTCAGCCATTCTGAAGAGGGACATTCGAGCAGACACTTCAGTGAAGTAAGAAGATGCTTTAGAGGCTCTTGCAAAGAGCTCAGGACTCAATACATGCTAATCCAGATGTGCTCTAGGGGAATTTTTTTTTGGTGTGTGTGTGTGTGTGTGTGTCTGTGTGTGTGTTTTAGAAGAGCCTGAAATCCAGTGTGGCTAAATTGGAGTATCTGAGGGTCAAAAAGGCTGTTTAGGTCAAGAAGAGTAATTGGGTTTTATTTCTATTTCTATATTTATTCCCTATTGCATAGGGAAGGAATTGTTGACCATTTTAAAGAAGGGACACCTCTGAGGAGAGGAAAAAGCCATGGAGAATGATTGAGCAAAGGAAGGTCCAGTTCTGAAACTACATTTATGTTCCTTATGATCAAGGTTATATACAGAGCTTGATTCCAAGCATGGACAGCTGTCAATCTAGTGTCCCAGGCTCCTCTTTCTCCATCACCCTCTCACTCCTGTAGCAGGGCAGCCCCCGTAGAGCAGTGGTTCTCAACCTGTGGGTCATGACCCCATTGGCATACCTCTGTCTCCAAAAATATTTACATGATGACTCATAACAGTAGCAAAATTACAGTTATGAAATAGAAAGGAAATAATTTAATGGTTGGGGTCACCACAACATGAGGACCTGTATTAAAGGGTTGCAGAGTTAGGAAGGTTGAGAACCACTGATGTAGAGGACAGCAGAGTAAAAATGTATTGCATGCAGCCTTGGGACTTGTGGTGTACCTGTGTTGGTGTTGGAGCCTTCTAGGAGAATATGGATTTTAGGAGTGATAAATATGTGATCTAACTATTGTGAGCATGTGAATGTCCGTTCACGGACTGATTTGTGTTTATTGGGACTGATGATGGAGGACCTGTCTCTGCTGCGTGTGTTAAAAGTGTTCCATGTGTCCATTTGGATGGGTATGCATTTAGTCATGTGTATCCGTTAGGAGGGATGCTTTTCACAGAGACGTTCCGCCGACCAGTTGATTAAAATATTTCACTTTCCAAACTGCAAAGCACCTCAGTAATTACTTAACTGTTGGAGTTGCCATTCTTGTGTTTAACGACTTTCTAGATTTCCCTCATGTAGCCCTGGTTCAGGACACTCACTGACCCGTTTCTGGAGGGAGAGCGTGGTCCACCCCTGAGTTTTGACTGAATCCCACTGGCGAGTGTTTCCTTGTCGAAGGTTCACGTTAGTTACCACACCACTTTGTTCCTAGTTTTGTTGAGGTTTTAACTCGACAATCCACTGTGTAACGTAACTCAAAACGTGCTGCTCCTCACTTCCTGTTCGCTCCACATTCCTCCTTACTGCTCAATTTATTAACTGTGCTTTTCCTGACTTTAAAAAAAATACCCTAACCTACCTGAACCCCAGGCCCGACACTCCTCCCTTCTGCCCTGCTTTTCTTCTCTGTGTAGCATTCATCAGCCGCTCGTGTGCTCTTTGTTGGCTTGGTTACCTGTTTGTCACCTCTCTCACTAGAGTGCTTGATCTGCTTGCCACTGTAGTTCCTAATTCTGCATTAGTGTTCTGGACAGAGGAGTCACATCATAGCTGTCAGTGGTGAAGTCAAAATCAGGTTGTAAATACCTGTGAGGAGCGTATTCTCCCCAATAAGCTACTCTCAGAGAGAGAGAGAGACATCAAAAGCGTAAGTGTTCCTTCTCAGCTGGTATTTGGACCAGCCAGTTTTCTTTGGCTGTGGGCTTCCTTTCTTATAGGAAAGAGCAATTTGCAACTTTATGGAGCTTGTCTCTGAGTCCTCCCCTGTCTAAGTGGGGCTGCTGGTGTGAGCACCATCTAGGAGCATATAGGAAATGTAGAATTTCAAGGCCCCCGACCTACTTAATTAGAATTTGCGTTTTAATATTGATGATTCCACTGCACAATTAAAGTTAGAGAAAGACAGTTCTTAATCTGCCATCTTGGTGTAGAAATCAGGAACGAGCGAGCATCTTGAACTTGCCTCTTGGGTTTGGGAATCATCGTAAAGGGGGCATTTTTAGTGTGGTCCTATTATTTTTCCTTTGTAAGTTTGAAAGTTGATGTTAATTTTTGAGTCAATCACTTAATCTGTAAGTTTCCAAGGATTTTTTTCCCATGAGGGTACAATTGACCCCCCCTCTCTCTGTCTTTCTCTGTCTCTGTCTTTCTGTGTGTTCAAGCACGCACCAGAGCATATTTGTAGATCTCTTCAATTCCACTCTCCCTTCTCTATATCTGAATCTTACACTTATCTGTGCAGTCACTGGTGGAAAATTGTGACCACATTCTATTTGAAGGGAGAAATCCCTTGCTTTGGTCCCCTGTAAATATGTAAATATCTCAACTGATGTGTTAGTTGAATTAAGAAGAATAGTAATCTGAATTCTTGCCCTGTTCATGCATAGTTTGACAATGTAATATTTAGTCATCATGAAAATTTGGTGAAATGAAAGCGGAGGGGACCAGTCATCTGTCAAGGTCACCAGCCAGTTACCGAGCAGAGAAGCTGGGATTCCAGCCTGGGTATCTATCTATCCTAGGGCTCTGGTGCTTCATTGATTTGGACAAAGGATCTTGCAATTTTTTTTAACACCTATTAGACAGAAATATGAATTAAATATAGGCAACCGTATGCACATCAATGAGCCTCATCTGAGAAACAGACCATGGTATGTGGAAACTTGAGCTGTGTGATCAAGCTTTGTTCCTTTTGAGACTCATCCTTTAGCCTTTTGCTACTGAAAGCTGCCAGTGCCGTGTTCTGTTGCAAAAACTATCCAGAATGATTAATAAGTTGCATTTATTATTCACTGTAACTACTAACAAGTAGAATGACACGGGACTGTTAAAATTGCACTCAAATTACCCTCAGGAAATCATTAGCATGCATGCAAAGAAGGCACCACAGAGCCGTAATTCCAGTGACTTGGCGAGGGGAAATTGCAGAGCTTGGAGTCAGAGCCCCATGTGTGTGTGCACACATGTTCCATGCTTTGTCTGTGCCGAGTGTTTTACATATATTATCTTATCCCACCCTTATAGCACACAGATCAGGTGCTGTGTGATATTTTGATTGTGTTCTGACAAAGCTTGTGTGGAGTCAGAGGGCAGGGCCAGCCACTAGCTGACCATAGAGGTTTGGGGGACTTAGAGAGAGGAGACAGGAAGTAGTAAGGTAGAGCTGAGAGAGGATCTTGGCCCTTTTGGTCGGAGGATGGAAAGTTCAGAGAAGCAGAAGAGCAGCCATAGTCACTTCCTACCTCTCCAGTTCCTCCTGTCTCCTCTTTCTATAGTCCTCCAAACCTCTATGGTCAGCTAGTGGCTGGCCCCACCCTCTGACTCCAAGCAAGCTTTATTAAATGCTTAGTCAATAGCTCAAGCTTGTTACTACTAACACTTACACTTAAATTAAACCATAATTCTTATATATGTTTAGCACTTGGCTTGGTACCTTTTCTCAGTACAACATTTTCATCCTGCTTCTCTGCATTTTTGCTGGCAACTCTTCTGATTCCAGCCCTCCTCATCCCATCATTCTCAGTTTGGCTTTCCCGTTTAACTGTATCCTGTTTAGTTATTGGCCATCCAGCTTGTTTATTAAACCAATCACAGCAACATATATTCACACAGTATAAAGAGAAGAGACAGGAAGTGTTAAGGCAGGATTGAGAGGAAGATCTCAGCCCTTTTGGTCAGAGGAACTGGAGAGGTGGGAAGCAACGGTGGCTGCTCCCCTGCTTCTCTGATCTGTCAGGTTTTTACCCTAATATCTGACTCCTGATTTTTTATTAAGATTAATTAGAATAACGCTTCATCTAGCACCCAACATGGGACACAAACCCATGACCTTGAGATTAAGAGTCTCCTGCTCTGACTTAACTAGCTGGGCATTTATAAGTAATATTAAGTCTCTGAGTAGTTTTTTGGGAAGTGGTGGGCAAGAGAGAAATGTGTGACTACAGTCAGGTGGTATTATTTCCTCTATTTTATAGAAGGTTTAGGGCTAAGTACTTGTTCCACATATGACAGTTAAATTATTAACCCACAGAAGCAAGTTTCCACCAGGTTCACCTGGCTCCCAAGTTTATCTTCTTCCCAGTTTAGCAAATGGAGAAAAATGGGGAGGTACAAATGGTGATATTTTAAGATTATTAGAAATAGGGATTTTGTGTCAATATATTTATTTTTTTTTTAAAGCAGACATTTCCCCATCTTACTTAAAATGATGCTGGTATCACTGCCTCCTGGTTCAAACTAGCTGGTCATAGTAAATGGTTTCCAAAGGTATCACTGCTGCTCTAAGAAACCAGAAGTGGCAAAAAGCTGGCTCACCTGTGGCCAGGCAGCCATCCCGTGCACGCCCAGTCTTGGTGGGAGATCCACATGTTCACTTTATTTCAGGGAAAGCTTGGCTTCGCTTAGAGGCAGGTGAGGCTCTAAATATATGCACACGAGCCTTCAGCTACTGCCTTGGCATCGCTCCACACTGTGGTGCTGATCTGCAGCACACACACTCAGCAGGAACCCCACCTGTCTTTATTCCCGTGATCTGCTGAATGCTGAGAACTCTCCAAATTAAAACATCCATGCTGAGTCTACCTGTTCTTGGCCTAGGTTCTTATCAGACCTTGATCAAAATAGGTAGGCTCTGCCATCCTAATGAGGCCGGATTCTTGAGTTAATTCCAGGGATGTTGAAAGTCTACAGGAGAGAAGAATCTCTTTTTACTTAAAATTGCATAGTGATTTTTTTTTCCAAGTCCCAAACAGAAGGCAACTGGGCCTCTTGGTCATTGCGGAAGCATGCTGGCTTCTGCATTTCACAACGTGTATTTTTGTGGCCTTCAATGAGGCAGCCCTCAGGATTGCGAGGGTGAACAGACTGAGTGCCTTCCCCCTATTCCCAGTTCAACTGGTGGCATCTCTCTAAAATGAAAGACTTTCTAGGAGTTGTAGCGTCTATCTACAGAGGGATCTTTCATCCCAGTAGTTTGGGGCATCACTTTGGAATGTGAAGTTATTAGGGCTTACAGAGAACTCATTTAAATTTGAATGATTACAGAGTCTGGTGCAAAATGAAACAGGGGGGCAAGCCTGTCTCTGATGCTTTTTTTCTAGCCTGGCCGTGGTACAATTCTGTACGTGACAGAATTTTGTAGTTCCCTAAGACAGGCAGCAGAACTCTGAAGTGAAACAATTTGTCATTTTGATTCCAGTCAGAACGAAGCATTTTGTACTGTACATGAAAAAATAGGGAAGTCTTTGCCGTGGATGAACAGCCCATTATCCATAGCAAAACTGCGGTGTTTTATGATTGCCTGAGAATTACTGATTACAGCCTCGGTGCAGGCGGAAGGCAACTCAGCCGCAGCTGCCTTGTCATGTCCTGGAAATGGATGGGAGTTTTATTTTTTAAGCACTTTCAATTGGTGTCACGGTCTCCATTTTCTGAGGTATAAATGAGCTCTTCAGTTAGGAATCCTGAGGGGAGAAGGGAGTGGTACCAACAGGAGGAGACGTTCTGTGGCTGCCTGGTGGGCTTCGGACTTGGAGGGGAGTGATAGATAATTACTTCAGTCCGATGGGGACGAAGCCTGCCTCTTTGGAACCTGTTTACTGTGGTAGGAAGAGCCATCAGCATTTCCCGGCTGCATCTGTGATGGCCAGTTTGGGAGGAAGATCAGAGCCTTCATGATTCATGTGTCTTGATTTGGGAAGAACATAAGTAGTTTTTCACGGAGCCTCACTCCAGCTTGAGGAGAGACACTGTGGCTGCCCAGGTTTGCGCCTACCTCTTTTTGCTTCTTGGGTCCAATACCTTGAAGTTTAAGATGTGAAAACAGGAAAAAGCAACCACAGAAAAGGGTTGTGTGATATTCCAAGAAATTTGCAGTAATTACAACTACAATGAACACTTTTTGTCTTCTACCCAGGGCCTGCTTCTAGGGCTCTGTGACTTGTTAGTGTCACAGAAATGGCTTTCAGAAGGGACTGAGACTTGGTTTAATGCTCTGCTGGTGTCTTTTTGGTAACTTTTGGACAAGGGACACACACACACACACACATACACATACACACACACACACACACACACACACACACACACACACACACTGGGTTTTCAAAACGCCATGAACTAACTGTGGAGCCAATGCTAGAAGCCATTAATCTTAAAGGTGTGTGAATTAGAGACTGGCCAGTTAATCCTCCCATCTCTAGTTGTCTCTTCATTCTTGGCTCTCTCCAACACTGTTTCTGTTTTTTTCACATAGTTTTTTGTTTGTTTGTTTGTTTTTGTTGTTGATTTTTTGAGATGAGGTCATACCTCACTTATGTACTGTGAATGTGAGGTGAATGACGGTTTAGTTCCTGGTAAAATGGGAATGATTCCAATATTGAATTCAGAGAAGTTTATGAGAACTAAATTAGGTGATTCTGATAAACGACAGAAATATGTATCTCATAGTTTTGAGGGCTACAAGTTCAAGATCAAGGAGGTCTTCCTGGCTGAAGATCACAGACTTCTCAGTGTAGCCACCCTTGATGTAAGGAGAAAGAACCAGGCAGTCTCTTGGGCTCTTCTTGTAAGGGCACTGGTCTTCTCCCTGCGAGTTCCACCCACAGGAGCTTGCTGCCTCCAAACACTACCACATGGGGGGTTAGAGTTCAATGTCAATTTTGGAGTTATGCACCCTTGGGGGCACCATGAGTAGGTCCTGTACAAGGCACCCTTGGAGGCACCATGAGTAGGTCCTGTATAGTGCACTCTTTGGGGACATCATGAGTAGGTCCTGTACAGTGCACTCTTTGGGGACACCATGAGCAGGGCCCTGCACACTTACTGCACCTCTTTGTGCTCCTGGTCAGTTTATGCTAGCTTCACTGCGTCTCCTACCGTTTAGTGGCATTATGCTTTTTAGCTTTTGTCATCTTGGTAGGCATTAATGAGGTCATCCCCTGGAGTCCACATGCATGTGTACTACCCCCTTCACACACGTAGGTACACACACACACACACACACCCCTATGAACACATTGACACATACATGTTTTAAAAAAGAATCCCTTGTATACTCTTGATCCTGTGCACTCATTTTACCACACTTTTTCACTAACAGTAACTTTCACAGAAACACACCTGCTTTTGGAAAGTTAAGGGTTTCTTTTAAGCATTAGCATATTCTAATTATAACGATTATGATAATTACTAAGTATCCAATCAGCAATTTTCCAACATTGTTGCAAAACACTGTTATAATTACTTTATCTCATGCAAAACAAAATCGGGGCATAGGTGGTAGCTGATACATGCTATATGGTTGTTTAGTGAGGAGCGACTTGCATTTTCTGCATGTGGGGATGGTGAGTTCATTAGAACATGCATCCTGAAGCAGTGCGAGAGGCCTGGTGATTTATTAGTACTCAGTGATCAGTTAAAAGTCTCAGACCAGGCCTGGAGAGATGGCTTAGTGGTTAAGAGCACTTGGCTGTTCTCCTAGAGGATTCGGGTTTGATTCCCAGCACCCACATGATAGCGCTCACAACTCTCTGTAACTCCAGTTCCAGAGGACCCAAATCAGGCGTCAAGCACACAAGTGATACTGAGACATGCATACAGACAAAACACCCCTACACATTAAATAGATGAAGAAATAAATAAAACATGCAGTTTTAAAAAACGTTCAGCCTTGTTCTGAGGACCACACAGGTGCCAATGACTACTGACTTTTGGTCAGTTTACTTTGTGGCCTTTTAGCACATATGTCACAGATTGCAGAGGGCCCTAGGAGACAATTCTAAACATTGCTGTTCAAACATACAGGGATTCCAACACGGAATGTTTGCGATCAGGGAGCCAATTGATCCCATCTCTGCTCTTTTGCATTCTAAACCACTTGGGGAGAACATCCAGTGGTTGAAAAGCTGAAGCACAGCTCCAGTGCAGGTAGCATGGAGTCAGAATTCTGTGTTCAAAGTGGACTTCCAGTTCCTCATCATCTGGATTAGGCTCACCCACCCAAAGGAGGGCTGTACAACCAAGAACACCTCTTCCCAGGGGACCAGACCTGTCTTGTGAGTCTCCCTCTAGAGAGGAGGCCAGAGCGAAGGGGACAGATGTAATCCATGTGCGGACAGCTGAGAGGGAGAGGCAGGTCTTCAGATCCTTGATTAAGCAGTGTAAGGGGTTTCCTCTCCACACCTGGAGGGGCAGGTGAAAGCATGTAAGGGGAGGAGGAGGCGGCAGGCTAGGAGAGTCTCTTCTGAAGTGACAGATGCAAGTCCAAGGCAGGGATGCTGGAAGAAGAACCTTTGCTTATCCTTTTCGGCCAGGGGTAGCCCACTTGGACTTTTCATTTTATAAACAGATTTATTCATTTTTGTTTTATGTATATGAGTGTACTGCCTGCATGTCTGTGCATGGACCATGGGCATGCTGGCTGTCCGTAGTGGCCAGAGAAGGCATCATATCTCCCAGAACTGGAGTTACAGATGGTTGTGAGTCACCATGGATGCTGGGAATTAAACCTGAGTCCTCTGCAAGAGCAGTGAGTGACCTTAATGGCTGAGCCATTCCTGCTGCCCTGAACTTATTTGCAAAACTCCTGTGATAAATTTCTTTATTAAATTGGAGTTGCCTCTTTACGATTCTTCCAGTTAGTTGGTCTTAGTCATGTTCTCCAGACACTCAGGGGATAAATCTTCAAGTTTTTTCAGCAGACTGGAAGTACTGAGGCATGTCCTTACATCTTTGGTTTTTGACCTGCATTCCTCAGTTCTTCATTTTTGTAGTTTATAAATGTACACCTATTTTTTAAAACTTGTTCCCTCATTCTCTCTTATTTTGTTAATTAGCTTAGTTTTTCTGTAGGGAACCTCCTCTTTCCTGCCTGGGTTATTTAATTGGGCTGCCTACAGTTTGAATGTTGGGGTCCCTTTGAAATTTGCATTACAGTTTAATCCCCAGTGCAAACAGTCTTAAAGCACAGGCTGAACTATAAAGGCATCAGGCCATGAGGACTCACTCCATCCTCCTAGATAGAATTATTGCCTTGTAACAGGGATGGAGAGAAGGCCCCTTCCTGCCTCCCCATCTCTCTACCTTGTAAGGATACAGCACTAAAGGTGTCATATCTTACCAGACACCAAATCTGCCAGCTCCTCAATCTTGGACTTCCCAGAAGAATTCATTTATATTGTTTAGAAATTATCCAGTCTGAGTTATTTGGGTAAAGCAGTCTAAACCACACAAGTGGGATAAAACACTGACTCCTCCATCTACTTTGCACCTATAGCTTGGTGGGGAGTTGTTTGATCCCTTGCATGGTCAAAGAATTTGAAATCCCCAAAGTTGGAATTTACACAATCTTTGCCTTCTAGGAAAGCAGTTGCATGGTTAGAATATTCGTTTCCTGCTGTACTGTAACATCAGTCATTATGGGCATTCCAAATAGTTGATTGATTCCAAGCTTAATATTCAATCAATTTTTAGAGAGAATTAGACCGCAGCTAAATATTCCCTCAGTTCCATTGACGTACTACCATTGGCATAAACTCTGGAGTGGCCAGTCATACCTGGGCCTTCTCTGAGGTTGCACAGATTGCTCTGAACATGGAGGCAAAGGCTGTCTCTGCAGGTGTGACCGCTCAGCGAAGCTGAATTGTTCTACTCCATAAAATAGAATGAAGCAATCCAGACATCCCTCTGGACACCTACAAATTACAATGAATGATGACATTTTTATTTCGTCCTCCTTATTTTCCATAATTAAGAATGAAATTTATTTAGCACACTACACTGGCTACTTACTGCTTCTGCATTACTCAAGGTAATTGTTACCCAGAGTCAGCTCTTTTATGGCCTGTATTAAAAGGGTTATTTTTCTTTTGTTGTGGTTTCTTGGCTCTGCTTCTGGCATGGCTGACAAATTAATAGGCATCAGGTACTAAAAGTATTTGCAATTAAAGCAAAGTGGTAATAAAGGTCACCTGTTTCAACAGAGCTTTTCTTTGAAAAAACCTGCTTAAATCAATGTACATTGTGTATAGGCTGGTCTCTGGGTTACCTCCCTCCCTGCCCCCCACCAAATCTGGCTTTAAGTACTTTTACTTGCAAATTTGTAGCAATAATAATTGCATTTATCTTCAGCTTCCCCATTTCTCTTGGTAGCTGTCAACTGTATTTTGAACTAGAGCTCTCTGATATAAACAGAAGTAGTTCCACCAATGTGAGCTTCTATCCCATTCATTTAACCCAATACATATATATGAAGTATTTCTCAAAGTTGAGATATACAGGTGAAAGGGAAGTGGGGCTGGGAGATGGCTCAGTTGGTAAAGTGTTTGCTGTGCAAGCCTCAGGACCTGAGTTCAGCCTTCAGAACTCATGGATAGAAGCTGGGTGTGGTGGCACACTCTGGTAATTCCAGGGTTGGGTACATGGAGGCAGGTGAATCACTGAGGCTCTGTTCACCAGCCTAGCCTAGTCTACCATGATTTCAGGCCACTGAGAGAACCTGTCTCAAATATCAAGGTAAAGAGTGTCTAAGGAATGACACTGAGGTTGTACTCTGGCTTCTGAGTGCATCTGTGTCCACACATGCACCTGTACACACGTACACACACACACACGCACCTGCATGCACACATACACCTGCACACACAGACATGTACCTGCACATACACATGCACCTGCACACAGACATGCACCTGCATACACACATGCACCTGCATGCATACATGCACCTGCACACACAGACATGCATCTGCATACACACATGCACCTATACACTTGTTCACACACACAGGCACCTGCACACACACACATACACCTGCATATACACATGCATCTATACACATGTACACACATCCATGCACCTGCACATGCCCGCACACCTGTATATACACAAACATCTACACACCCACACATGCACACACACACAAGAGACACAAGGGGTATGCATACCCTCTGTGAAGGTTCACACTCTAAATGAGAGAGAAACAGACTATAGCTAAGCATGGGGTTAGCCCAACAATGGAGATGCTGCATGTATAGGAAAGATTGTGCTTAATTCCACCTGGAAAGTTTGAATGAATAGTCTTTAGAAAGGAGATTTATATTTGTGTGTGTGCATGTTGTATGGCACGTGTGTACATGGAGGCCAGAAGTTGATGTCTTGTTGTTCTCAGCCTCCCCTCCCCTTGGTTTTTGAGATGGGCTCTCACTGGACCCAGGACTTGCTGATTACGTTAGGCTGGTTAGCTGCAAGCCCCAGGAACCCTCCTGTCCTCACTTCCAGAGCCTTGGGATTGGAACTCAGGTCCTCAGGCTTATATGGCAGGCACTGCATTGATGGAACCATCTCCCCAGATCAAGAGACTGATGAGTTTTAAGGGATGAGTCAAAGTTCTTCCAGAAAACAGACAGGCAAAAGGCCTATACAAAGCAAGGTGACATCAAAGGACCTTTGGGTGTTTCTGAGACAGGGAGCATGAGACAGAAGATGTCTCTGTGAGGCCCAGCCTGAAAACATAGTTGTAAATGAACCTGTGTTCTACCCATGTTGGACTTTATCCTTTGGGAAGAGGAGGAATTTTAAAGCAGAGAGGTGACCTGATCTACGTTAGATTTAGAAAGATTGTTCTGGAAGCAATCCGCAAGCAGATATTACTTCTTACTTGTAAGAGAATATGTAGTTACCAGCCAGTTTTTTCTAAGTTGAGTGGAGGAAAGTATAGATAATTGAACTCCTTAGGTTAGAACTATTCAGCACAGTGAGAGGTAAGGGATAGATTGCCAGGCTGAGACCCTCTAGTATCAATAAGTAACTCTCTGCATGTTTTCTGCTGTTTAGGAGACCGTTAAGGAAGCTGCCTGCAGCCCTGGCCACTGCTAATATTTTGTGGCTGTGGCAAACAGGATGTTATTTTTTGCTGTCTACTCCCAGATAGGATATGGCAGGTTATAAGTCTGGGAATGGGACAGTTTCATGGTTTGATTACCTGCTTACTTTGAGGGACTCCTCTGACGCCGCTTGGGTGGATCTGCAAGTTTGTATCCTGGGTTTGAGTTTTGATTAACTTAAGTTTAACTTAATTAACTTTAACTCTTAAGATTAAAATTTGAGAAGGCTAAAGACAGACATCACTTATCTGTGTCTCTGCTTTCCTTTATGGATTTTCTTGGTAAAGAAGTAACTGGCAGACGTATTTTTAGGCTGTTTTAATTGGCTTTCTTCATGCACTTCATGTTTTCTAGGCGGCTAGGTTTCTATTTATTCCTACCTCGAGAAATTCTTTTTCATTTATCTCGAGAGTTATAGATGCCACAGAAAAAGTAGTGAAATAGGTGTTGAAGTCTCTGGGATTGTCTGAAGGGCAGGCCGTTCCAGTTAAAGTCAGAATGAATAATATGGCTTCAAAAGACTCTTCCTGGTTACGAAGCTCAGAGGATCAAATTCACGGGAATTTTTATCCTGTTCAAGAGATTCTGCTATAAACTAGTTTACCAGCATATAATGAAAATAGTATTAATTAGTAGGCTAGTAATAATAAATTATGATAAATAAATATAATAGACATATTCATGGTCAAACTGAATTGTTTGCTTTTCTGACACCAACTCTGATGTCAAGTGCTTGGCTTCTGATGCCAGTGAAGTGCCACCTTTTGGCACTAATGCAAAAGGCAGATGATGTGCTGTGTGGAGGTTGCAGATCTAGAAGGAGAGAGAGAGACCCCAAAGGTACTTGAAAACCAATTTTAAATGACCGCAATGATAAAAGGATTACAAAATTTCCTACACTACCCACATTTTTTTTGATATGTGATTAATTCAGTTTATTATGGATGAGATTTCACTGTAACTAGAAAATGATTCCCTATGAAATTCACACTCAACACTCTCACTGTTCATTTCAGAAATTGTTTATATAAAGGCTTAGAGAAAGAAAAAATAAACACAATTCCCCCCCTCATCTTGACACAGATTTGCATACTTTGCATATGATTTGCATAATTTGGTGTCAAAATGAACAAAATCTTTGCATTTTTCTCACCAGCATTTTGAGGCTTCACTTCCTCCTCCTAAAGACTGAGCCAGGTCCTTGATCACCTTTACTTACTCCACAGTTTATAACGCCTACAGCTGTATGAAATCCAACCTTCACTTTGCTGACTACGGAGGTATTTGTTTTTATCTGTGTGTGCACAATGTGCATGAGTGTGTAGAGGTGGCTCTAACCATGGTGAGGTTGGGCTCTCTTAGGACAGTGTATACAGGTTTTGTTCCTGCTTGTGGTAAGTTCACTTGGGATGTAGGTAATGAGAGTGCATGATTATAAGATGATAGTCATGTGATATTCACATCCATCAAGGGTGTGCATGAGATCCAAGCTGCTGTTTGTTCAGAGACTATGCTGTTGTCTCCTTCTCAGATTGCTGAGAGGAAGCAGCTGGCCTTCTTGCCTCCTTCATGATGTGGCTTTACAGTTATGCTCTAAAGATGGCACACCCTGTCACCACACTGAAGCCTTTAGATGTGTGAGCTAATCTCATTTATTGAAAGCAGTTCTTATTGATTTATATGTTTATGTGTTAGTTGTATCAAGATGAATTTAACCATGGTTAAGCTCTTTAAATCTCTTTTTCCTCTCTCCCTCCCCTTGTGTGTGTGTGTGTGTGTGTGTGTGTGTGTGTGTGTGTATGTATGTGTGTGCAGGCAAGTGTGAGTGCACTTGTTCATTAGTGTGTCTATGGAGGCCAGAGGTTAATATCAGGTATTTTTGCTGTTGCTCTTTTCCCTAGATTTTGAGACAGGCTCTCTCACTAGCCAGTGAAGCCCCAGGCTCCTCTTACTCCCCGTCCCAGCTCAGGGGTGATGGATATGTGACACAGCACTCAGTTTGTACATGGGTGCTTGGGATCAAACCTGGGTCCTTGTGCTTGCTCAGCAAGCCATTTCACCAATTAGGCCATCTCTCCAGCTCTAAGCTCTGTAAACCTTTAACTGGCCTCTACCTCAAATTGAGGAACAATAAAGAGATATACACATGGAAGGCAAAGGCCAAAAAAATATACTCTCTTTGCTATTGTTTTGGATTTTAGGTCACAAACCATTTTCTAGGCAAAGGTCTTCTGGTTAAGAACATAGAAGACATTTTGTACAAAGTAGGTCTGGGTCACAGACTGAAGACACATACTACAGCTTCACTGTTTATTTCCCTTGAGTGTCACTTTGTACTACATGTTGTTCCCGTTGGACAGAAAGAACAAGACAGATGATTTAAAGAAATGGTAGTATGTTTCTGACCAGCTTGGTGCAGATGGAGCAAGGCAGCTCCCACAGGCCTCATCTATCAGATCTAAGGCTGGTTTCTTTTGCTTGCTGAGGAGGAGATGTGGAGGCAGTGAAGGAGAGGAGAAAACAGGAGAAGAATGGCTTTTTCTATTGTAGGGCAGAGTTACAGGGTGGGCATGCAGGTGAAAGAATTCAGACAAGTGAGGATTCCAGTGATGAAACCAAGGGGAATGCTATGTCCCCCAGAGTAGACCTTTAACTTTTATCACGCCCCAAATTCCACCCAATGTGTCCTTGCCACCACTGTCCCCATGGCATGCCCTTCCTAAAATTGGGAGTTAGAAGGAGAGGAGAGAATGTGGGGCTCCTTCTAGAAGTTAACAATTGTTTGTCATTCAACACATGACAATTTTTTTTATTGACTACTCATCTGTGCAAACGTTATTCTAAACACTATGAGGAAAGATATGGAGGGATTTTCACCTAGATTCTGGAGTCAAAATAACTCACATGGAGCTGCTCTGGTGTATTGAATCTGCCTTAGGAACAACTTACATGGCATGTGGATGGGTAGTTTCCGTGCATCTACCTGGGATATGGTAAAGGCTTTTGCTTCCTTCCATTTGTTTGTTAAGTACTTATTAACACACTATGCTGAATTATCAAAGACTGGGGAGTTAGCCAAGTCTGTTTTCAATCTGAGTTTAAAAGATTGTTTGGGAGACAAACCAACTTGTCTTGGCAGGTTGCTAAAACTGACTCTATGATTTTTAGTCTTCTGAAAGCCAGGGTGTACACTGCCAGGTTATTTGGCAAGATTTCTATGCCACTGTGCAATCAGATAGACATATGCTCATTAGTGGAATAACCCCAAACCTTTGCTTGTTCTTGGGACCCATGAGTCTTCTGAGGATGTGATGGTCACTCACAGATTTTTACAATGAGAACCTGTCAGAAGACAGTGGAGATAGGTGCTGTGTTGGTATGAACAGAGATGAGACATTATGACTAAACATGGAGTTTCTAGACTTCTGGTGAATTATCTAGAGATTCCCAACTCATAGGGGTGTCCCCACACTGACATTTGGCCATTGAAGCTTGGCATGAGAGAAGGCTGTCCTGGCCAGCTCCCATCAACAAACTGGCCAGAGTCTGATACTGCAAGTTGTCGATAATCCAAATCCAACTGTAGGCTGCATCTTTTGGAGAATGTTAAAGTCCTGTTTCCACTCAACTCTCTATTTCTTCTGAGTCATCTATCTATCTATCTATCTATCTATCTATAATTAAATGCTGTTTTATCCTTATGAATTTTATATCATTGACATCATTTAAATTCAGCCAGTATGCTCTTTTATAAATTCTTTCTGAGTGAAATTATCAGTCATTCACCTTCACTTTCAGTATGCTTCTTGCCCTATATGCAAAAAATATCTATGTAAGAGAATATTTTTAAAAAGAAATTATCAGTCATGTCTAAAGAGAATTAGTAGCATGCTCTCCCTATTTTTAGTTAATCTTAAGAAGTCAGACTTTGTTTTGGACCATTGGGAAGTTCTGCAAACTTCTGAGAGAAGGGTTTAGAAGCTTCATCCTAAGCACTAGGAGGAAAGCTTCTAGTTATAAAATACCTGTAAAAATGCAAAAATGCAAATAAAACTAATAGGCAAGCTTCTCTGCTCCTTTTGGTGAACCTCTTCATAAAACCAGAAAAGCTTGAACTGAAACAGTTATTTCCCTTCATTTAAAAATGTAACTTGTGGAAATAGGGGGATTCCAGCAGGAAAGCAAATTCTATATGGTTAGCTGAAGCATGGAAATTGGACAGTTTCATCATCCAGATTAAACCCAGTCCAGGGTTACCTGGAGCATGGAAGCTGGACATCTCCATCATCCAGATCAAACACAGTCCAGGGTGGAACATGGAAGCTAGACAAGCTCCATCATTCAGTCCAGGGTTAGCTGGAGCCTGGGAGCTGAACAGCTCCATCATTCAGATCAAGCCTAGTCCAGGGTTAGCTGGAGCATGGGAGCTGGACAGCTCCATCATTCAGATCAAGCCTAGTCCAGGGTTAGCTGGAGCCTGGGAGCTGGACAGCTCCATCATTCAGATCAAGCCTAGTCCAGGGTTAGCTGGAGCATGGGAGCTGGACAGCTCCATCATTCAGATCAAGCCTAGTGCAGGGTTAGCTGGAGCATGGGAGCTGGACAGCTCCATCATTCAGATCAAGCCTAGTTCAGGGTTAGCTGGAGCATGGGAGCTGGACAGCTCCATCACCAGATTAACTCTTGTCCCAGCTGTTTGCTGTTGCTTCTGGTGTTGAATAGATCAGCACCATTCTTGAATGCACACATATTTAATTAATACATTTATTCACAATTTGGCTTTCCTGTCTCTAGGTTTCCATTTTTGTCTTAGTTCATGTGCACAAAGAATTTCATCATTGTGTAGATATATGACTGATAGGTGTCTTAATTTTTTTTTTCAGTTCTAAATTTTCTTCTCTGTACCAGAGATCAGTTTCCCTTAAAATTTCAGATAATGGCAGCTTTTGTTGTTCAGGAACTAGCTCTCAGCTCTGTGATATAGGTTTAGTTTTATAAATTGTATTCCACTTTAAGCCTTACTGTACCACTGGAATGAAGGAGAATCACCTTGGTTTAGTGTTATTAAATATTTCTAAACATAATTCACTCTTGAAGATGTTCACAAAAGCTTAAAATGTGGGAAATGGTTAATGGACTTGCAATCTTCAAGGTGCCATGGGCAAGGAGGGAGAGCAAGTGCCAGAGAGCTAAAATATACTAAAGTTATGATTATGCCTCATAGATGCGCTCTTCACTAGCATATTTACCTCATTCCATACATGGTTTTCCTTTCCCATTGAATAAATATTAACAAGATTAAGTCCCATTATGTTTTGATTGAGAGTTAGAATTCGCCACTTTTGAGACAGCTAGGAGTTTACTTCTTTCTCTCTCACATCAAGATTTTGGTGAGAAATGTATTTCACAGGAAGTTCATTAGTTTAACAATGTGATGTAATTTTTTTTGCCCTCATTTTCGTTAAAAATGGAAGAGTAAAAAGTAGTTTTTGATCAAAAGTCAATGTTAGGAAAGAAAACTTATATTTTGAAGTGTTTTTACATAAGTGTGAGTTGTGTCTAAAATTATGAAGAACTCTGATTATTTTAAAAATTACAAAGAATTAAAAATAGACCACATTGGTTGGTAAGGTTAGGCCATAACCACTAATTATCAAGAAAAAACATGGCTAAAACCCTTTTTTTTTTGTTTTTGTTTTTACTACACAGCCTTGGTTGGCCTGTAACTCACAGAATTCTGGGATTAAAGGCTTGTGCCATCACACTCAGCACCCCTTTATTTTTTAAACAAAGTGTGAAACATGGTTTTATTGCAGTCTATAAACTTAGGCTGAATTCATTATAAGTGTAAAATAAAGAAAGACAGTGAATTAGGAAACTACCCATCCACAGAAATTAAGCAGGTGTCCTACAGTTCATTTTTAGAAATCTTTAAATAACATTTAATACGGTTAGAAATATACTCAAGCATCAAAAACCTATAAAAATAATGAATATATTTCTAGAAATACTCAAAGATAACTGCAGAAGTTTAGCTAATAAAAGTTTCAAAATGGTTTCTTTTCCTGGGAAAGCTACAGTTTTAAGATAATGTACTTGTGTATTAGAAGCAACCCCTTGGAAGAGGTTTGGACAAGAATCCCTGAAGGCTTTCTTCAGAAGACTGACAGAAAAGCAAACCCATCTGCAGGGGGCAAGGTCCCTCAGGCAGGGTCCCCATGGCTGCCACAGTGGCCTGGAGTTGGAGAGGCAGACACTTGGAGTTTCGCATGGCATACAGATGTGTGCTGATCATGGGCTTGGTTAGGGTTCCCATTATGACCTTTGTGTGTGTGTGTGTGTGTGTGTGTGTGTGTGTGTGTGTGTGTGTGTGTGTTTGTGTGTGTGTGTGTGTGTGAGAGAGAGAGAGAGAGATTTGGTCCATGGAACACAACAAGGAGATGCATTTCTGGGCATCTTCACACGCCCAACATTTCCTTCCTTCATTGTTGCTCCTCATCAGTCCTTTAACGCTCTATTCAAACTGGATTAGTATCTGGTACTACAACATTGCTGCCTGGCCCTCCTCTGTGCCTTGACTTTTGTCTGTTACATCTATGTGAAATAACCCTGCTGGCCTCTTACCCGGTGTTGAAAGGTCAGCTGAGCTAGGCTAAGAGGGAACTTCAAAGAGCTCTTCTTCTTCAATCAAACACAGCACGATCGTTTCTGACCTCCTACAGCATCTTCAGCTCCTTTGTTGAATTCTAGCTTGCGAAGCAATTGCTAGACACGTCGTTTCTTCTATCAAATTTTAAATTCATCCAGGAAGAGATAACCCATTGTGTGTTGATTCCTTCACTGAGTGTTTTCCTCCTTCCCTTACTGCGCATAAAACAGATGCTCAGACAAACCTGAATAGTTTTGAAGATAAGTTGCATTGTGATCTGTGGAATTGTTTGGTGTGGTTGTGCACGCTTCATTTACAACTCCTTTGAAAGGGAAGTTAAATAAAGGAAGGCAGAAGAGTCCTAGAACTTTATCCTTAAAGCTTCCAACTGAAATAACGGTGGTATTATACCTAGCATAAAGGTAAGAGGACTCGTGTTGGATGGTCCTATGTCAAATCTCCTGGAAGCACAGGAGATTAATATGTTGGAGTTTTGCTGCGAACACTCACAAGAAAGATGCTAGGAAAGGAGTAATATTATGTCTTCACTCATCACAAGGTTTGTGGTTGAGACCCCTATAACAAGACAGAAGGAAAACACATAGCAAGGTCTTATGACCAAGGCAGCATAAACACAGTGAGCGAAGACCCAGGAAAACCTGCACTGTGATGGACGCTCATACAGAAGTACAATGTGACAACGTGGTGTGATCTGGTGGGAATAAGCTGAGGGCAGAGGGGAATGCCACAAGGCCTGCTTGTTCAGGCTCTTTTGGTTGTGTCTGTGTGACATTTCTTCTTTCCTGTCACAGGGAAACCTTCAGTGAAGTGTGAAACCCTGAAAAGGAGAGACCTTTCCTGCCTCTGTGGTTCACTTAGCCTCCTTCAGCTTAAACTGCAGCCCACTAAAGTGCTCTGTCTTTGGGTTTTCTTATTCTGAGGACCAGCAGGATCCTGAGGATCTCACAGGACCAACACCTAGGCAGAGACAGCCGGAAGCAGAGCAGGCTGTTCCAACACAGGCCGCAAACATTCTTTGGGGTTGTTTGGGGTTGGTGAGCAGTATGTGGATTTGCTCCATCTTGAGACAATAGGCCCCAAAGTTTGTTTCCATCTTGAGTTCTAGGGGAAATGGCTGCTAGCCTACAACTAGGCTTCTCTATTTGCTTGAAGGGAATGACTATGGAGTGATTTATCGGATCTCCATTACCTGCCAACATTCCCAGTAGCAGGAGGAATGAGTGGCCTCAGTCCTGAAGATGGGATGTGGTCTGGCATCACAGCAGACAGACTGTGCCAACGCACCATGATACTGGCTGGTGAATGCAAATACTCAGCCAAAGAGGAGAAACACATACAGAATGATGAATACAGCCCCAAATACTTTCTATTTCAGTATAAATATATGAATGTGTACTTACTGGCCAATCTTTTAATTATAGGTACAAGACCATTATTTTAGTGTGGTCCTATATTTGGTGATTTGTGTCCTATGCAAATGGTATAAGTAGACCATTATGTGAAGTAGGCTGTTAATTCAGAGATGCGTATGAAACATTATTGTCTCCCCCACATATAATTTGAAAGTGATACTTTCAAATAATTTGCCTTTATTATGTTATAGCTCTTAAATCTGCTTTTATTCTTTGTCATATTACAGTTGCACACATTTTGGGGCATTGAATTGTTCTACAAACCTCATGAGCTAACACAGCAGTGGTCCTTCCGCCCTTCCCACTCGTGCCTGATCTGTAAGGACACAGATCCTCTCCTGTTCCAGGTCCTCTCTCCGAGTGTCTCCTGGACGTGCCTCTGTATCACTGTCTCCACACTCGTGTTACTTTTGTATTCACTCTTGGGATATTTTTCTCTTAGTGCCTGGCATGGAAGCTGGTGGCTTAGGTCTCTCGTGTCCTCTGGTCCTTTCTCTTGGGTCATTTTTCGATACCCATTTCTCCCGCTGTCTTCCGAGCATGATTCTAACATGGCAACGTGTTACTGAGCCCAGTTTACTATCATTTACGGCTGGCTCACAGTTTACAATTACACTTGCTTTCCTGTGTACCTTTTAGGGGTTTTAGTTCTGTTTGCTCTTTTTTTTTTTTTTAATGATAAAGAACTCTTCTGCCCCAGCTTCTTTGGTGGAGAGGGGACAACTGTATCTGTCACAGGGTCACCCTACCTGTGTAGGTGGTGATGATTAATTTTCATTTACTTTGATTTTTGCTTATCACTTCCTAATTCATCTCAAGCCTTCTGTAGAACTCCAAGTAGCCATCAGTATGTTTGATTTCTTATTAAGTAAGCAGTGAACGTGGAGAAAATATGTGGGAGCCAATACCCCAGATTGTGCTGTATGAACAACTAAATCATTTTGCTGAGGAAGTAGTGCTTTCCAGACTCTGCGTAAGACTCTACCAAACTGGATGACCTTGGACCGCCATATTGAGTCAGTGTTTTATAACCTTAAATGAAAGAACTGATTGGATAATCCCTAGGGTCTCTTCCAGCAATACAATTCTATTATGAAGTCGAAAGATACACAGAAAATACCAAAGCATGAAAAGATAAGATTGCAACAATGTTAACTGCTTCCCCCACTGCTAACCCCTCCAGGGGGCCTCAGTGTAACTCATCTGGTGCGATTATGGTGCCATCTCTCAATGGGGTGAGGGAGAATTTGGCCATCCCCCCACCCCCCCCAGCAGTGGTCCTACCCCTTCAGGACACCTGGTTGTAGTTTAGGGAACTACCACTAAGTGTCGCTATAGGTCGCATATGTAAGAGGTCGGGCGCCCTCTCTCAGGGCCCTTACACCCAAGCGGTCTGTCAGAACTACTGGCTAAATTTCTGTTAGATATGGAAGTACACACTTCCCGTTCTCAAAATTCAAACAGGATGAGGTGGAAACTAAAGGTGGTTCTTAAAAGGAAGAGGTGAAGCCTCAGATACCCTCCTTTCCTCAGATACCTGCCCCCCACTCCCGCTCTGATCTCCTCTCTTCAGATGCCTTTTCCTCCAACACTGTTACTTGTTACGGGTGGTAACTGGACAAACCAGAATTTAAAGGCAACCCCAGAGGAGCAACCGCTTGGCTCTGGCTCACATCTTCCCAACTCTTCCTCTCTCAAGAAGACAAGTTAAGTTGCCAGAGGAAATATGTCTTTGTTTGTATCTAAAATTCTAGACACTTACTATATTTTCCCAATTTAATGAAAATATGCACATATTTTCATATTTTAATTTTTCTTGTATGTTGTCATGGCAACACACAATTTTCTATGAGCAATGGTGTCTTTGATAGAGTACAGTGTCTGCATCAGATATGGCATATCCATCTTTATTAGAGGTGTAATTTATCTGAGCTGTTCTGGATATTACTTGACAGATGGACTTCCCTCTGAAATCCAGTTTTCTTAAGAAACTTCAGGCCAGGTAGTGGTGTCCCGTGCCCCTAATCTCAGTACTTGGGAGGCAGAAGCAGGCAGATCTCTGAGTTTGAGGCCAGCCCGGTCTATAGAGTGAGTATAGGGACAACCATGGATACACAGTGAACACAGGGAAACCATGGAGAGAGAGAGAGAGAGAGAGAGAGAGAGAGAGAGAGAGAGAGAGAGAGAGAGAGAGAGAGAGAGACTGACTGACTCTGAAGGAAAGAGTGAGCAGGATCTGTTAAGGATCCACTGAGTGCTTGTATTGTGCATGTTCCATCTACCATTGTATTGAAGACCCCAAACCCTGGAAGGTAAGCTTGTTGGCTTCCATTTTCCAGTCACAGAAACAGAGGACCAGAGGTTTAACGACTTGTGTGAAGAAGTTATTGTGGTAATAGAGGTCTGTTTTGAAGCAGAATGTTTTTGTGCTTCTGATTAACTTTTTAGGTAATTTGCATATATATTTTAGGGCTCATTGTGTCTTTTACATATGAGATTTTTTTCTAAGATGTATAACTCATCCCTCTTTGAACAATGTTGAGCAGTTTCATGACTGCCCTTAAAAAGTTGAATTTTTTGATTGAGCAACATAATGATAATTGTTCTGAATTCCAGCCTCAGTCTTTGTGATAAAAAGGCTAGAGTGGGTCTTGAAGTCTCCAAGAGGAGCATTTACCCTGGAGAATAAACAGTGCTGTGCAAGAGACAGCTGAGCATATTGTGTTCTGATGGACCATGTTGGGAAACAGTTCTCCAAATGTCCCGAACTTAGAGAAAATAAAAATAAAACAATAAAGTTAAAAAAACCCAACAACAACCAAAACCAAAATCAAACACCCCCCCCCCCCATTTCCTTCAAGTCTCTAGGAACGCCAGTCTATGAAGTTCGGTAGGTTCCCATTACAGTTCACACATTTCCTGAGGACCCAAGTCACAAGCCAGAAGGAAAGGATTTCATCCATGTCCATTTCCAGAGGTACACAGGTGAGAATCAGGGCCAGTTTCTTCCCTGAACCCTTTTTGCATGACAATCCCCATGTATATGGCCTACTGGTAGATTCTGGAAATTCAAACATGAGAGATGGATAAAAAATGACTTTCTGATTATTATTGTTTTTGTGAAGGACTTGGGTAGCTATTTTTCAATTCCTAGCCACTCTACCAAATTGCTGAAAAACATCCCCTCCAATTCCCCCCACCCCCAAGGAGGGGAACTTATTATGTTGGTCTACACCAGTGTTTTCCAGTTCCACTTACTATTTGAAGTTCTGTTCACTTGTGAATCTGAAAGCAGAACCTTAGTGATCTGTTCTTGGAGTCCCTTCTAGTTATCTGTCTGGGGATTTATAACCAGCACACCCCTCCTCCAACAGCAAGTTGGGATCTCCTGATGACAATATGCTGCTCTATTTTTGATGCTTCCTTAAATACAGGGAATAGGATTATAACCTGTGGGAGAAATAATAGCTAAAATTTTAAGTTCACTGAGACATGGCATTCGTTCATTGGCTTCAGGATGATACTGTTTGCTGGTGTGATTTTTAGATGATCCATTTTCCACTTCTAAAGATGTAATAACTCCTGTGTGTTATCTGGTTTAAAAAAATGTTGGATGGGCTCTGTTTGCAGCTATTCAGACCCATTCATCCATCTTCATGGTGATTGCTCCAGGAGGAAGGCCAACTCTTCATCTCACATTCTTGGACCTTCCAGTTTTAAACCAGTGCAACTTGTATGGGGATATTTCAAAAGTACCTTTTAATCTTTGTTATGTGGTTTCTTAGCTGCATTTCATTCGTGTATGTAACCACACACCCCTTCAGTCATCCAGCATATACTTACTGAACACTAGGTACATGCTGTGAATGGTGCCAGATGTAAAATTATACTGCCAGTGAGACAGTCCCTGCCTTGGAGGAAGGAATCCAGGAGCGTTGCAGAAAGTGAACAGTTAAGCATACTGTGATAAGCACTATGATAGGGCTAAGTATGGTGTGAGGTGGGAATAGACAGAAGGGTTTTAGTCTCAACTTAGTGGACTGGGGAGGGTTTCCTTCCAGAAGTGATGTCCTAGGCTAGCTTGTATGACTGCAGTCTGGCCTGGCTCTTCTCCCTCTCCAGTACCTGGTTTTTCTCAATTCCCTTAGCTAGCTCTTCTTGCTTTTTATCAGTGCTTGCCAGGGGTTGTGCATCCTATAATTTCTTATAATTATATATTTCCCTAGACAGTCTCAATCATAACCATGGCTTCAACTGTCAGATACAGGTGGTGCTGATATATCTCTAACCAGCCTGTGACTATTAGTGACTCATTATTTTATCAGTCAGGGACGAGTTACTATGTACGAGGCTGTGTCTGCATCACCCTTGCAGTGCTCAATGAGTTTTCAGCCTAGCTAGCAAGATTTTCAGGATCTTTCTGAATCATAAAATACTATAAATATGTGAGAATGGTGGGAGAGGGAAACTGCTAACACTTGGGGAAGGTCAGGAAAATCTTGGTAGGAGGGAGCCAGAACTGGCCAGGAGAGAAAAAGAAAGAGGTTTCCAGGCAGAGAGAACCTGGTAGTATGCATTCAAGGACTTGCAGGTATTTACGGTCTGTCCAGGAATCCAAGTTTGGTGTGGCTATTTAGGGGATATGTGGGAAATGCCTGACAAAATAGGGCATAGCCAGTGTCAACAGTTGGAAGCAGGGCATTTTTATTGGGGACATCACGTGCATGACACCAGGGTGCCAGCCAGTGGTCTTCAAATTGGCAAAGGGCAGAATCAAATTTGTTTTAGGGGAGTATTCATGTGTAAGTGTTCAGCACGAAAATAAGACAGAAAAGTGAGGAAGAGGTGATTACCATTAGAAAGTGGTAATGAGAAAAGCGTCTTCATAATTAAGAGCATTTTTTTTTCTGTATTAGGATCCAGAGCATGCAATGGGTAAGGAGAGAAGCGTCAGAGAGAATTAGATACTGTGGTTGAAAGAGTGAAGAAATGAATTCACTGTTAACCAAGATACAAGTGAAAGCTGGACTAAGAAAATATGATGTGCTTGGTTCTAGACAAGTCATAGCTGCCCATGGAACATTCTAGTGGGCATGTTTAACTGTTAGTTGAGAACAATGAATTTGAAGCTTGGCAGGGGTTGGCCAGACACACTTAAAATGGTTCTTCCATGGCTGGTGGTCGAAGCTATGGCAGCATGTGGATTGTGTTCATGTCCAATAAAGCTTTATAAAGTATTTACTCCTTTAAGAGTCTCTAGAACAAACCAACATAGTGTGAGAAATCCACAGATGTCTGGGAAGAAGACGTATTTATTAAGGAATAAAATGGGGATCACACTCACGAGTACAGTACAAGTAAATACTGCTGCTGATCCAGCTGCCATTCCGCCCAAGGGTGATGGAGACCAACCGCAAGCCAGCATAGCACCCAATCATCTAGTTCATCTTTTAGTGCACAGCAGAATCCAGCCTGGTCCTCAAATGTCCTTGTTTGGTAGTTAGTTGAATAAATGGGTCTGGAGTAGTTAGAAAAGAATGCAGAAGCTAAAAAAGGATGAAGAGGAGGAGGAAGAAAAGGGGGAAAAACATCACCACCACCACCACTACCACCACCAGCAGCAGCAGCAGCAGCAGCAGCAGCAGCAGCAGGGATTTTCCCCAAGCCCCAGAGACCCATTACTGTTGCTAGAGTTTTCCTGCCTGGCCCACAGTCAGGATAAATCTCTCTCACCCGCCAGTCCCGCAGCCGCTCAGACCCGACCAAGTAAACACAGAGACTTATATTGCTTACAAACTGTATGGCCGTGGCAGGCTTCTTGCTAACTGTTCTTACAGCTTAAATTAATCCATTTTCATTAATCTATACCTTGCCACATGGCTCGTGGCTTACCGGGATCTTCCCATGCGGCTTGTCATGGTGGTGGCTGGCAGTCCCCCTCTCTCAGCCTTCCACTTCCCAGAATTCTTTTCCTTGTCCCGCCTATACTTCCTGCCTAGCCAATGGCCAATCAGTGATTTATTTACTAACCAATCAGTAACACACTTGACATACAGACCATCCCACAGCACTTCCCCTTTTCTTTTCTTAAAAAGGAAGGTTTTAACCTTTACATATCTCCAAAGTCAGCTTGGTATATTTGGGAATTTGGGCGTAGTTTTTCTTACTACTTCCTGCTGGAGGGGGGCGCTGTATCTTATGGGGATACAAAGAAAATTTTAGAATTATGAAATAGTCCATGAGGGTATGTCGTCTGAGCCAGTTGCCTTGAAACCATTTTGGATGTTGGATCATCAGGGCCATGGTGTCATCGGAGACCTTCAGGGGGTCTTGGCTGGTCAAATTTGATGTATCTTAATCTGGAATAAATCCATAGCCTCTGGCTTTCTGTGGAAACAAAATCAGAGCCTCCTTTCCAAAGCAACATATCTTTACATCCAAATTTTGAAGTCAAAGTACCTTTAAAATATACATATTGGCATAACTCAATAGCTTTTACAATCAAATGTTTTTCTGCAGTTAAAAATCCCAAAGACAACACAATCCAGATTCTCTGTATAATATCCATTTTTACGTGGCTTATTTTTTATATTACCTTTACTGTCTCTTTAATGACTTTATTTTTTAAAACTATGTATTTGTTTTTATAACTCTATATATCACCTTTTCTGTCTCTTTCAAGCCTACGTATCTTTTACACACATTGTAAACTATTACATCTGAATCTGTCTTATGGTGAATCTCTTGCCTTAAACTGCAGCAGCTGTGGCTGCTGGCTCCGCCCACCTCAGCTTCCCAACATGGCTATGTTTACCGCCAGCTCTGGGAGCTATCGTGGGTCTATGCTTTTATCCAAGCAGCGTGTAGCCCAAAAGCCTCTTTTTTTGTTTTGTACCTGCTAAGGCTAAATCCACCATGTAGCTTAATGTACCACTTGCAGAGGCCTGATTCCCGCCATACTGCAGGTTGAGCGCACACGCCAGAAACCCACCAGTAGCTCAAACCAGCAGCTGCCGCTCATTTGAGAGAGACAATTAGGAAGCTGTTTTCAGCTCCGTTTTAGAATCTTTTTTCAGGTTTTAGGTGGAAACTCTTGCCCCACGTTGGGCGCCATTTGTTGCTAGAGTTTTCCTGCCTGGCCCACAGTCAGGATAAATCTCTCTCACCCGCCAGTCCCGCAGCCGCTCAGACCCGACCAAGTAAACACAGAGACTTATATTGCTTACAAACTGTATGGCCGTGGCAGGCTTCTTGCTAACTGTTCTTACAGCTTAAATTAATCCATTTTCATTAATCTATACCTTGCCACATGGCTCGTGGCTTACCGGGATCTTCCCATGCGGCTTGTCATGGTGGTGGCTGGCAGTCCCCCTCTCTCAGCCTTCCACTTCCCAGAATTCTTTTCCTTGTCCCGCCTATACTTCCTGCCTAGCCAATGGCCAATCAGTGATTTATTTACTAACCAATCAGTAACACACTTGACATACAGACCATCCCACAGCACATTACTCATCTTTTTCTTGAAGATCTGGTGCAGGTGGAACTCAAACTTGGAAGAACCAAAGATGCAGTAATGTACAACCAGGATAAGGGCTGATTCTGGCAGAGCACTAATTAGGAAATGTGCTTATGGCAAGGCAGGCCTTCTTATTTATATTTCTGGTATTCAGTAAAATTATAGAGCCATCGATTTCCTGTCAAAGCATCACTAAGAGAGCCTGAGATAATAGCGCAACACCATTCATTTGTTAACGACAGCGCTAGGCTTTTAAATGGGAGCCCATCCTGTTGGGCTCACACCCTCTGTCCTTGCTGTGTGTCCATTTGATGGTTTGTAATAGCCAGTAATTATGGAAATGTCTTTCTCCCTCAACCTTTTTCTCCTTCTCATCCTCATCTACCCAATTTACACAGTATTTTGTAGCTTGAATTGCAAATTAACAGTTGCCTTTCCCCCTTCATGAACGGACTTATTTAGGTGTGTGGTGGGGTACAGAATTACCATGAAAGAAGAAGAAAGACGTTGGGTTATAAAACTTCTCATGATGTGTCCCTGCCTCCTACACATGCTCCAATACAAAGAATCTTCCCAGAGCTCAGTACCTCCAGCTTCCTTGCCCAAGGCCGTCAGTGGTTTCATCCCCACCTCTCCTGAGCACACATATCTGGGCTGGAGACTACAGGACTTTTACCCCCCCACCTCCCAGCTCGAAATGCTGTGGTATCATGTATCTGGTTGTTTCATCTGACTGACTTTTAGTTTTTTTTTTTTAAGTTGAAAGTTATTTTTCTGTATTTTATCTCTTCCTACAGAAAAGATTATGCTTTTATGGAGGGAGAAGTATAGAAGTCCTTTGAATGTTTTTTGCTAAGTGTCTCAGACTTTTGGACACTGTGAGTATGAGTGTGTGCATGTGTCTGTTGAGAATGTTCGTCTGTGTCATTTGCTTTTTTACTCAGATATTTATAGTGCCAGTCCTTCTCCATGCACCTTAACCAGGAGCATAAGCATTACCAGTATATAATAATCCAAAGGTCATTTGAGGAAGAGAGAGCCAATGTCTCCTCCCTGATCTTAGTCATTTGCTCTTCTGTCACTCAGGACTCAAATCGTAGCTTACCCTTTATCTCCACCGCCTCCATTATGTGCTCTGGTACATCGATCTATTCCTGTAAATCGGCATCTGTGACTTCTGTGGAACATGTGCTTGGAGACAGAGTTAGATAAGATGTCTAGAATTCTCAGAAATGATCATAGTAGCTGTTGTTACCGGGAATACATCATGTTAAGTCCTAGAAACCCCTCAGTCTGGTATGTACCACTGTGAGTTTACATCTAGGGAGCTCAGGCTCAGAGAACTGAAGTTTGAGCCTCTGTCCACATGCCAGGGGTGAGGGATGAGAGTAGGGGGGTAGAGCAGGGATGTGAGTCCACTACCCTTCCATTGAGCTACTCCGTTCCAGGGAGGGAATCCTTCCGGCCTACTCACGGTTTCATGTAAACATCTTCTAAAAGAAGGCTAGAAAGTTGCGTCTGGATGGACATTCAGAAGCACTGGCTTGTTTCTCTGCTCTTTGGAAAGCTGGTGGTGATGGTGTATAAGAGTAAACACGGAGAAGGAGCAGAGGGAGGATCAACAGACTAAGGAAATGGATCCTCTGTCCACTTCAAACTTATGAGGAGTCAGACACAGAACGTCTCCATGGGAAAAGGCACAGTCTTAGGGAGGAGGTAGAATCGGAGTGCCTGAGTTGGGGGAAAACTCTGCATCTTAGGGACTTGTGACTTTGGTCATACTTGGAAGGATGCACACTGTTTTCCAGGGGTATTGCTTGAGTTCTTGGGAGGTTCGCAGCCACATGCCGCGTTAGCAGCTGATATTTCCTTGTGGGAACTGTTTTCTTTTCTTTGTTCTTCTTTTCTTTCTTTTTTGGCTTTACCTTGTGCCAGACCTGAACGTCTGTAGCTGTCAGCCGGTGTCCAGCTCCTCCATAGCACAGTGGCAGAGTTCCAACTCCTTATGGCGATGAGTGTGAGGGTGTGTCTGCATGCAAGGGAATATTTATGGCTTTGTCAGCTGCTGGCACCACAGAAGAGGGCTGAAGATGGCCAAGGGTGTGTTAGCGGGTGATGAATGCTTATCAGGATGAGCTAGGGAGCCGCAGTACAGCCTCTTAGCAGTAGGCACATCCTAATGCAGAGCCTTCCCTAGAAATAAAAACTCTTGATTCAGCAGTAGCCTGGGGTCAAATGTAACCTAAAATGACAAATATTTACTGTTTACCTCAGAATGTGCTCTGGCCACTCACAGCTTTGACCTTTTCACTGACGGTGTAGATGATGAAGGGCTGACACATTTCTTTCGACCTCGCTCTGATGCTGTGACTTACCTGACCATCGCTCTGGCCTTTATGAGCACGCTTATATCTGTGCACGTGAGACACAGTTAATAGTGTCAAGGCATGTACTGTTACTATAGACAACGTATTTGAAGGTATGTGATCATCTATTCATTAGCCCTCTAGGTGGCCAGGAAAATGCTTGCCGTGCTCCTTGGAAGTAGGAATGCACTGATTTAAGCCAGGTTACAGAAATCACTGATGGAACCTGGCCTGCCTGGACCCAGGTGTTTTGATTCCCAGATCTAAAGCCAAGATGAACAAACATATGCCTCATGCCTATTTTTGTGTGGGGTATGAGGCAAGTGTGATTTTGACATTTTTAAATAATTTGAGAAAAGAAAGAAAAATGTTATTTTATACTATGCTTAGACTCCTAGCATGGTGGAGAGGGTGTCTGAACTGGCTTATCCCAGTCATCAGATCAGTGAATACCCTAACTGTCATCATAGAGCCTTTCTCCAGTAACTGATGGAAGCAGATGCAGAGATCCACAGCCGAACACCAGGCTGAGCTCCAGGAGTCCAGTCAAGGAGAGAAAAGAGGGATTCTGTGAGCAAGGGACATTAAGATCATGATGGGGAGACTTACAGAGACAACTGAACCAAACTAGTGGGAACTCATGAAATTTAGATCAACGGCTGTGGAACCTGCATGGGACTGGACTAGGCCCCCTGTATATCGAGACAGTTGCATAGCTTGATCTCCTTGGGGAGCCCCTTGGCAGTAGGATCAGAATCCATCCCTGGTGCATGAGCAAGCCTTTTGGAGCCCACTTCTATGATGGGACACCTCACACAGCCTTGGGGCAGGGGGAGGGGCTTGGACCTGCTTCTACTAAATGTGCTTTCCCATGGGAGGCCTTACTTTCTTGCAGAAGGGAATGGGGAGTGGGTTGGGAGGGAGAGGCTGTGGGGTAGGAGGAGGAAAGAGGGGAATCTTTGGTATATAAAACGAATAAAAAATTTTTTTCTTAATAAAAAAAAAGAAAACTATATTAGAATATAGCCACACTTTCTTGTTTGCATATAGTGTACAAGCCCTTTCAGGCTGTAGTGGCACAGCTAAGCAGATGTGACAGAAACCTCATGGGATTCAAAGCCTGGAAATTTACTATCTTGGACTTCACACTAGAAAATTGCCAACCACTAAAACAAAACGTCCCTGGTTCGTAGTCCCTGTATTAGGTTGACGGCTCTGCTAGGAAATGTGCCACAAGCTGGGAGGGACTTAAAACAACAGAAATTCAACAGTTCTAGAGTTTCGAAGTCTAAAATCAAAGTGTTGTCATTCCCTCTGAAGCCCTGAGTGAAGTCTTCCTTGCCTGTGCCTGGCTCTGACCGTGGCCCACAGTGTTCCCTCGTGGCTGCACTGTGCCTGTCTTCTCAGCATGCACTTGTCCTCGCTCATTTTACATCTCTTTGCCTGCCTGCAATCTTTGTGAGGTCACCAGTCATATTGGATTAGGACCTGCTTCCATGGCTTCCTCTTAATGATCTATTTATTTTTATTGCATGGGCGTTGGTATTTGGCCTGTATCTATGTCTGTATGAGGGTGTCAGACCCCTGAAGTTACAGACAGTGGTGAGCTGCCGTAGTGAGGTGAGGAATTGAACCCAGAGCCTCAGAAAGAGCAGCAAGTACTCTAAACCACTGAGCCATCTCTCCAGCGAGCAGCCTCATCTTAACTGCACTACTGGCAAAGACAGTGTTCAAATAGAGTTGCATGGGCTAGAATGTCAGCATCTCTTTGGGAGGGGGTGGGATTTGACTCATAAGACTCTGTCCCATTATATTTTCCTTCAGTTCCCATTACCTTTCCTTCTTCCCTTGCCTACCTCTCTTGATGCTTCTTTCTCCCCTTTTGACTTCTGTTTCTTTCCTTACTCACTGTACACTTAACAGACATTTATGAAGTCTCCCCCTGCTTTCAACCATATACCCACTATGGTATTAAACTGTAGAATAGAGAAGACAGTTAAGAATTTGTTCCTGGGGTCCACAAGCTTACAGTCCGGTACAGATGATAAGTCACCTACCTGTAAGTTCCGCTGAAGGAATTTGTCTAAGTACAGTGGGGTATAAAGGGTTTAAATCCCCAAATATTGGGTAATGATCCTTTAAAATCATTGATGTGGTTAACCAAAAAGGGTAGATGGAAATATGCATACTATTTGGAAAGATTCCTGCATATTCTTTATAGCTATCCCCTGCTTGTCCTTCTGGCCCATTCCTTCAACCCCTTCTCCCTTCAGCACTTCTGATGCCAGATGACTGTCCCCTGAGCTGGGAAGGACAATGGCTGGTGACACTGAACAGGGGATCTGAACTCTGGGCCTCGGGCTTCGGTAGCAAACACTTTGCCCACTGAGCCATCACCCCAGCCCCGCTTTTTGTGTGTTTGAAATGGATCTCATATTGTGCTCCAGTGATCCCGGAGTACAGTTCTCATCACAGAATCTACCCTAGGAATCCATGTGCTGTCGCTGTTCTAGGTTGTGGGTTGCACAGTCATTGGTTGAGGCAATTTTAGTATTAGCCTCCTCTGAAGGACAGCTGGGAAAGACATTCTTTTTTCTTTCTCCTTCCCATTCTGTGGGTTGTGTTTGCTCTGCTAATGGTTTCTTTTGTTGCACAGAAACTTAAATTTCATGTCACCCCATCTGTTGATTGTGGGGACCAGTTCCTGCGCCCCTGGAATTCTGTTCATGAAGTTCTTTCTTACCCAGTATCTTGACAATTATGTTTTCCTCTAGCATTTTCATCTTTGGTTTTTTTTTTTTTTTTTGGTTTTTCGAGACAAGGTTTCCCTGTGTAGCTTTGTGCCTTTCCTGGAACTCACTTGGTAGCCCAGGCTGGCCTCGAACTCACAGAGATCCGCCTGCCTCTGCCTCCCGAGTGCTGGGATTAAAGGCATGCACCACCACCACCCGGCTCTTTGGGGGTTTTTAATGAAGGCCTTTGATTGACTTTCCATTGACTTTTGTATAGATGAATGATCTGGATTTAATTTCATTCTTCTCAGGGTAGATTTTTTCTGTTTTGCTGGTATCATTAAATCAGTTATCTTTCTTTCCCTGTATGTTTTTTTCCATCTTTGTCAAAAATGAGGTGGCCATAGCTTTGTTGGTTTACTTTTGGGACCTCTCGTCTGTTCTTTGGTCTGTCTGTTTTTATCCAATGTCTTTGTCCCTGTGTTCTGTCGTGTAGTACCAGGTGGTGTGGAAACTCCAGCTGTGTTTTTCTTGAGGCTGTGGTGTTTGTTACCTATCCTTTGTGTTTCCATATTCATTCTTACATTGCTCTTTCTAGACATGAGAGCTATGAAATGGAATTTTGATGAGAATTGCATTGAATCTGTAGATTAAATTTGGAAGGTAGCCATTTTCATGCGATTAATTCCTTCAATAAGTAACATGGATGTCTTTCCATCATCTAGTGTCTTTGATTTTTCAATGCCTTAAACACACAAGTTTTTCTCTTCTTGATTAGGCTTATTCCTAGGCATTTTTTGGACTTATTGTGAATGAGATATTTTCCCCAGTTTCTTTCTGTGAGAGTTCATTGTTGGTACATAGGAAAGCTTCTGTTTTGTAAAGTTGATTTTTTTTATCCTACAATTATACTGTAAGTTGTGTATCTAAAAAGTTTTCTAGTAAATTCTATAGTGTTTTTTAAGTATAGAATCACATTGTCTACAACTAAGAATAGTTTGACTTTATCCTTTCCTATTTTTATCCTTTTTGTGCCCTTCTCTTGCCTAATTGCTTAGCTAAGGCTCTGAGCACTGTATTTAAGAGCGATGGGTAGGCATTCTTGTCTCAATTCTGATTTTAGAGGAAATGTTCTCAGTTTTCTCCCTTTAATGCTGGCTATAGGTTTTGGGGCCAATATCTAGAATTACAAAGAAATGCAAAAATTAAACATCAAGGAAATAAAACTGCTAATGAGATGAAGAGATAGTTTTCAAAGAAAGAAACATAAATGGACAATAACTATTTTTTTCAAAATTATTTATTTATTTATTTACTTTTTGAGACAGGGTTTCTCTGTGTAGCTTTGGAACCTGTCCTGGATCTCTCTGTGTAGACCAGACTAGCCTTGAACACACAGAGATCTGCCTGGCTCTGCCTCCTGAGTGCTGGGATTAAAGTTGTGTTCCACCACTGTCCAGTGACAGTAACTATGTTAATAAGTGTCCAACATCCATGGTTTCAAGGTTATGCAAAACAAAACTACTTTGAAATCCTCTTACTCCAACCAGAATGGCTATCATCAAGAAATCTGACCAAGAAAATTGGAAAGGTTGTGGGTAACAAGGAATCCTTATTTGCTGTTGGTGAGAATACAAATTAATATCACCATTATGGTAATCACTTGGAGGTTCCTCAAAATATTAAAAATATAACTACCATATGACCCAACTATTCTACTCCTGGGCATATGCACAAAACATCTTCTACTCTATCACAGAGATGTCTACACATCCTTGTTTATTGCTGCTCTATCTGTGATAGGAGGAAATAGAACCAGCCCATATGTCCAACAACAGATGAGTGGCTAATGGAAATGTAGTACATACACATAGGGACTACTGTCATCCAGCTGTAGAGAAAACTGAAATACTGACATTTACAGGAAAATGAGTGGACCTGGAAAGTATAATATTGAGCAGGGTGACCCAAACTCAGAAAGAGAAAACTACATGTTCTCCTACATATTCAGATCATAGCCTATTGTGTATATATGTAAGTGAGTATTAGTGTGGGTATAGTTTAAAATTTAGAAAGGAGACCAAGAGAGGGTAATATTTAGAAGTAAGGAAGGATAAGATATAGGCAAAAAGACACAGGAGTCATGAAAAGGTTACATATAGCATTTTTTTTCTAGTTTTAACTCCACCATAGGTTTTTGTTGTTGCTGTTGTTGTTATTGTTTGTTTTTCTTTTTTTGAAGTAGATAAATTTGGCTTTCTGGGTATTGCCATAGCAAGAACTACTTTTGTAGTTCAAATGAGTCATCATCCGTTGAGACTGTGATTTTGAAGGTTGGCCTTGCTTTTTAATTCCATTAGTGTAACAGGAATAGACATGACTAGTCACTGAATACATTTGTCACATTAGAAAAAGTTTTGTTTTGTATTTTTTTTGACTTGTTTTGAGGAAAAGGGCTTTGTAACCTGAAAATTTTCACTGTTTTATTCTGTTTATAACAATGTCAAATTATTCTATCTTAGTGTTATTTAATATGTAAACTGTATCACTATCTATGAAGTGTGGTCTGGAAACAATGTGTGCCATATTTTTCAGCATAGGAATAGATCCTAAGATTACAGGTTCTTGCGGCATCTATCACCTCTGCTAAGTACAGACTTGTAGGGTGATGATGGCATCCTGGGAGTGAGCTTTAACACACACTCTACTAACTGAGCCAGTAACAGTTGGATGAGATGGCCAGAACTCTTCTCAGTGAGATGACTGGAGCTCAGTGGGTCACGAGTCTTGTTCTAGCTACTCCTGGGTATCAGGGATTTGTCTTTATTCCAATATCTCCTCACAGACACCATCTATTCATAATCTGTGTGCCTGCCTCTGAGGGATTCTTCCAGGACTGAGAAAAATCCAGGTGGCCATTGCAATCTGTACTTCCCCTATCAGTCCCCAGACTGCAGCCATGCTGTGTCTGCCATGATACACAGGTGGATGGTAGTTCCCATCAGCCCCCAGACTGCAGCCATGCTGTGTCTGCCATGATTCTCAGGTGGTAGTTTCCATATAAAAAAACCAGAGCCATACATTTAATTATGGTGGGGGAAGAAAAGTGGTAAGAGAAACATTAAAGGAATTATGGTGCTGTCATGTTAATCCACAAGGTCAGAGGCACATGGGGGTGTTAAATATTTATTGAATGAATGAAAAAAGAATGACTTTTGGGTTTGGGGACTTCGCTGGCTACATAACTTATGCACATGTATCTTATCCCAGATGAATAGACATTATTCTTTGATTGAATGACCTATTAAGTATGTTTAGTTTTAAATGCAGACATAAATAGATTTGATCTTTCCATGGTTCGAATTTCCTCCCATCAGCTTTCCCTTAATTATCCACAAGTGTTCCAAGCCTTCATTAGCTAAATAGGATGCAGATGATGGTCATTAGTCTCGTATATAAATCCTGCTGGCATATTCAATGGCTTTTCACTTGGCTAATTGAAAATTTCGGTATTCATGGACTACAAGAAAACACTATAATTTTGTCATTTATTTGGAAGCATAATTTTTTCCCTTTGGTTGATATTTATAATTACACAGTTAAAAAATAAATGTGAATGCTGAACTTTGCCTGAAGGGTATGCCATTTTTAAAGCATATATGTATTAATGTTAGTCTAAAGCATGAAAATAGAATGGAAATGTGTATTTTGTGAAGAGGCTCAAGGATCAGCTTACTAAGAAAGCATCCAAGTGGTATGTACTCTGGAGAATCATCCGTTTAAATGTAAGAGATTTCAAATGGTTAGTGATAAGAGTAAGCTCAATCCTGACATCCACCACCCAGTGAGTAATCTTCCACCATGCCTGCAAAGTGCAGATGGGAGGCCTCAAATGGATGTGTTTTATTCAGGTATCATTCCCTTAAAAGGATCGTAGCTTTTGATTGTATTTGACCATTTATCAAAAGCAGCCTGCCTCTGCCTGGTGACATCTAGCTAAGAGTAAAAAATACCCTTGCTCACAGACACACGTCTACATGCCGGGAATGGAATTCCATAATGCTGCCATTGCAGAGACCTGGGCTCCGAATACTTTACGTTTTATAGTCCAATGCTGTGGGATGGTCTGTTTGTCAAGTGTGTTGCTGATTGGTCAATAAATAAATCACTGATTGGCCAGTGGCCAGGCAGGAAGTATAGGCGGGACAAGGAGGAGAATAAAGCTGGGAAGTGGAAGGCTGAGTCAGAGAGACACTGCCAGCCGCCACGATGACAAACAGCATGTGAAGATGCCAGTAAGCCACGAGCCACGTGGCAAGGTATAGATTAATGGAAATGGATTAATTTAAGCTGTAAGAACAGTTAGCAAGAAGCCTGCCACGGCCATACAGTTTGTAACCAATATAAGTCTCTGTGTTTACTTGTTCGGGTCTGAGTGGCAGTGGGACTGGTGGGTGACAGAGATTTACCCTGACTGTGGGCCAGGCAGGAAAACTCTAGCTACAGTCCAACACCTGAGCTGTTCCAATTTCATTAAATAAGTATTAAATGTTTGCCGTTTTGAAAAGTATTTATGGATTTAAGTATTTATTGGATGGCAGAATAGTTCAGTGGTGGCAGAAGACAGTTTTCCAGTTTCCTTTTCCTAAGCCTAATTTAATGGAGATAAACAACACCGTGATAATTCTCGGACTTAAACCTTCACTTAAAGGGAAATATGAACCATGTGTCTCTTGTAGGTGTTTGGCCACTGCAGAACATTCCCAGCAGTGAGAATGGGTGAGTAGCTCACCTTCCATGGCTCTCTTTGCTCATGCTGGACTGGATGCCCATCATTTACTCATACTCTATCAGTGGTCTCTTTAACCAAGAACTAGCTAGGTTCATTTTTTTTTAAATACCAAATCACCCTTTATTCTGGGTCTCTGTGACTTCTGCCTATGTAGTTCTTTCTACAGATGATTATAAATGTTAACTTGGAGACAAGGCTGTGCACTCTAGTCTATAATTCCCATGTTGATGTGCTTCAGAGTCAAACAAAAAGCCGTTCTCTAGTTGTTCCCTTTGTGGTCTACCTGTTGTGATGGTTAACATTGTTAACTTGACTGGGCAAATAGATGTCCTCATAAATGACAGAGCATGATTTTGAGGGTATGATCTGCAAGGACTAGTATGCAAATCAGAAGACTGAGATCATCTGTCTTCAACAATGTGACCAGAGTTATGCAATCCATTAAGGGCCTGAGTAGAACAAAAAGGTGATGAACGCTCTCTCCCTCCCTCCCTCCCTCCCTCCCTCCCTCCCTCCCTCCCTCCCTCCCTCCCTCCCTCCCCCCTTAGTCTCTTCCCTTTCTCTTTATCCTCTCCTTCCTTCCCTCTCCCCCTCTCCCTCCTTCCTTCTCTCTCTTTCTGTCCATCTCCCTCTTTCAGTTGGGTCATCCATATTTTTCTCTTTTCAGACAAAGAAGCTCCTGGTTCTTGGTTCTTCAGGCTCTAAAATTTATACTAAGACCCTCTCTTCTTCCCAAGGTTCTCAGGGGTCATAGCCTTTGACCTCGGAATAGTAGTTAAACCATGGGCTCTGTAGATCTCAGACTTTGGCTTCCTTGGTTGGTTTCCTAGTCCGAAGATGACATCTGTGGTCTTCCTCACCCTTCCTAGTGCAACGCGTCAAACCACAGTGTCTTCTCATCTAGGTTTCGATGTAACCTATCGGTTCTTTTCTGGAGAACCTACAATACACCTGTAAGAATTCTTTGTGCCTCCAAAGAGGATGAAAAGCTGACCATGCCATTCTCATGAGTGTTCTTGTGTTAGCGGATGGAAGAAAGAAGTAGCTATCAATCATAATTATGGATTTCCAGATACTGTGCCCCATAAAAACAGGGTCCTCTTCTTCATTTTAGCTAAGGTTCTCATGACCCTAAAGGAAAAAGGACATACGCTTTCTCATTTCAGAGTGGTGAATTGAAGGCCATGAGATCAAGGATCCATCGTAAGCTGCTAAATCATCTGTTAAGAAGGGACAAGGGCTAGGGCTTAGGCTGCCGAGCAGGTGGTCCACTTGATTTTCTATCCAAGACATCATGAAAGACCAGCAATTGTTCACCTATAAGAAGCCATGTTTAACTATAGTAAATAGGCTGCAAGCGAGGTCCGTCCCAGGTAAAAGCATATGAAAACAGAGCATGCTGTAGTAGGCTCAGCCACGTTCCACACAGATCTCCCTGATGCCGCCAGTTAAGTGCTCTCAGCTTGGGGATGGAAAGAGTCAGGTGGCCTAGCAAAACATGTTCCCTTTCTAGGGCAGCACTTCATGTCCCCACGTTTGCATGCATATCCGCTGTTTTGAGAGCTTCCTATGTGGTTGGCTGAGAGCTTTGCTGAACCTGCTCTGCTGCTCACTGCCATCTACTCCATCCTGTGACCCCCCATTCTGCACACACCAAGAATACCCCCTTGCATGTAATTTCCATTTCACAGCTTGCTTTGTAGGGAATCTAACCTGTGACCTGCGTCTTCAGATCTTTTTCCTTCATCACGAGTGTCCAATGCCCTCATGACCTCAGTCTCTTTACTTCGCCAATCAAATCTGCTTTTGAATTCATTTTTTTTTTTTAAAGAAAAGAGTACCCAAAAAAAACCCTGCTTTGGGGGGGTGGATCTGATAAATTTATTTCCTTTAAGATATGAGACTAATGAAGTACAAGCATGAAATTTCCAGTGTCCTTTCCTGTAGTGTCGCCTGCACATAATCATCCCCCATGAGTTGACTGTTATGAGTCAAAGCCTAATGCTAAAAACAGAAATCCCATGAGAGAAATTTCAGGCATCGGCATATAAATACACAAGAGTAGGGCTTTACTTCCTAAGTGTATTTGGACAAAACTGCTTTAATTGTTGATGTATGATGCTGTCCACCCCACACAGGTCATCTCACTAATAAGGTCTGAGGCTGGGGTTTTTTAAAAAGACATTGCACTTGTGTAGTGTGACAAACAGAGCATCATGCAAACTTTGGTGGAGGTGACTCATTAGGAGTTTCTCCTTTTGTAGAAAAATATTGATGCAATAATCAAGAAGGTCACAGAGTGAGGAGGTCACCATCCTTGAAGTCTTTCGTTTTCAGTAATTAAGCCGAGCATGTTATGGGAAGGCTCAGAAAGCCCACCCAAAGCCATTCACAATGGTTGCAATTAGGAAACTGGATGCCAGTTAAAGTCTTTTGAAGGGAATGAAATGAAATTGACCAAGCGTATAAGTACAATCTCCTTAGAAAACAGCTAAATTAAGGCTATGGACTATCATTGATCCATGCCTTTCCTCTTTTATACTCATTCTAGGTATTAAGACTTTACTATGCATTGTCCTTTGGCTCAAGGGTTTCTACAAATACAACATTTATAGCTGGTCATATTATTTTGTGTGTGTGAAGCTACTTTTGCCCATTTTAGACTCTTTTTTTTTCTCTGAATGCATTTCTCAAATCACCTGGGACTGTTCTAAAGAAATGGAAGGGTATTGTTTAATTTTGTGGGTCACTTCTCCTGGGGCTACAGCACTAATGTCTGAAGTTTCAGATATTCCTGGGGTCTTTAGGGATGGCTCAGTCTGTAATATGTTTGCTATACAGCCCAGAGAACTGAGTTTGAATTGCTAGCACCCATGTAAAATCTGGGTTCAGTGGTGCATGTCAGTGCTTGGTGGGGCTGAGCTAGGCATATCTCTGCAACTCATTGGCCAGCCCATTGTATGATATTTTGTTTATGTTCTGACAAATAAAGCTTTCCTGGAGATCAGAGGGCAGAGCTAGCCACTAGTTAACCATAGAAACCAGGCAGTGGTGGCACACACCTTTAATCCCAGAACTTGGGAGGAAGAAACAGGAAGATGAGGAGTTCAAGGCCACCCTAGGCTACACAAGATTGAAACAATCTAAAAGAGAAACAGTGCTGGGCAGTGGTGGATCACACCTTTAATCCCAGCACCTGGGAGGCTCATGCCTTTGATCCCAGCACTAGGGAGGTGGAGACAGTAGTATAAGGTGGGTGGGGACAGGATCTAGTCCCCCATTCAGTTTGAGGATTTGTAGAGACAGGATTTCCCCCATTGAGTCTGAGGATTTGTAGAGGTAAGAAGTCTAGTGGCTGGCTGCTCTGATTCTCTCATCTCCAGGCAAGCTTTATTAGTCAGAACACAAACAAAACATCATAAAACACTGGCCAGCTTTAGCTAAACTGATGAGCTCCACATTCAGAGAGACTTCATCTCAAAACATAACATGATGGCCAAACAAGGAAAACACCTGACCTCTGACCTCTGGATGCACATACACCAGTGTGTACACCCACCCAAAAGACGTATTCTAATTTGCTCTTCCCAGAAGTGTGTGTGTGTGTGTGTGTGTGTGTGTGTGTGTGTGTGTGTGTGTGAATGTGGATGTGGGTGGGTATGTATGATGGGCGTGAGTACAGGCACAAGCCTGCCATAGCTCATGTATGGAGGTCACAGGGCAACTTTCAGAAGTCAGTTCTCTCCTCCTTCTGCTTTGGGATCTGAGCATTTCACTCCTCAGCTTGTGAGGTTGGTGCAACAAGCGCCTTTGCCCACAGAGCTATCCTCCAGACCTGCTGGTGTATCTTAAACTTAGTTAAAGATGCCGTCATGGTCCTTGAGACTCCCCATGTGGAGTCTTTGAAGCTGAAATGTAGGCCTTCCCCAGATTCTGACTCCTACTTAGAATAGAGAATGACACAGGAATTCAGTGGTGGGCAGAGAAATTCTGCCACCAGACTTTTGTTTCCTGGGGGAAATACTTAGTTGTGCAACTCATGGAATTCAGGGTCATGTCTTTAAGTCCTATTAGGTTTAACAAGTTGCTTCCAGCTGGGGGTAATTTTGTCTCCACAAAATATTTAGTAATGTCTCAAGACAGGTTACAGTTACAGTTGAAGCTGCCAGAGGGATGATATTAGCGCCAGGTAGATAGAATTCAAAAGTGCAGCAGGACATCCAGTGATGGGCAACATGCCCCTCTCCTCTCTGCAACAGAGAATTATCTGCTCCTGGATGGTCAAAGACCTGATGTCGAAAATCCTGGCTTAGCTACATAAGTGGACAGTAGTCAATGTGTAAGTGCTAAATAAAGATGCGTTTTTCCATTATGTAGGAGTCATTCGCCTGTCTCCCTCTCTCTGAACTTCACTTTATAGTGTTATTACGTGGGAGTCCGCTTTCCCACAGAAACCTCCAGAAGGTGCTGTGGGATAAGACGCACAGCTGCTCTTCTGTTACCAATCTTGCATCTCTCCTATGCATATTCATTGAGTACTTTCTTTCCACTATTGGCTACCTCAGAAGAACAGGACACAAAGGAGATTTAATCATTAAAAATGTGCATTCGTTTTATACTTAAAAAGTAGAGAAGATTATAACCTTGAGCCATTGGTGTGGCTAGCAATGGCCACATGTGTGTTTGTGGGTAGTTCAAGAGGAACAACCTTGTGTATAAATCCCCATGCAACACTGGATGCTTGAGAGCCTTGTAAGTGGCACATGGTGCCAAGAAAATACACATGCAAACAGGTATAGGCAAGAAGTCAAACACTGGGAGAGGGAGTGTGGTAAAGGAAGTGGGAGGGAGACCCCAAGCCCTGGAACCACTGCTGGCAGACTCTCTTAGGAAAAGGCCCTGCTCCAGAGCACAGGCTCACAGTGGGAGCCATTTGAAAGACATTATCATTTGACTCTTTTCTGTGAAATGAAGGTGAGAGCCATTTCCTCATTTGTCTGAAACAAATGGTCCAAACTGGGCATGGTGGTGTTGAGAATGCTGAGAGACAGATGCATTTTAATGCAGAGACATCTGCGGCGACAGGACAGATGGTCTAACCTGGGCATGGTGGCCTTGGGAATGCTGAGAGACAGATGCATGTTAATACAGGGACATCCGAGGCAACGGGACGCAAAGTGCACTTAGACCAGGAGCGGAAGGGAAGGTGATGTCCTCCACTCTGAAGGGCTCTGATGGTCGGTGTCCTTCCTATTTTGCAGGGCACCATTTTTAGCACACTGGCTGGTGAGAAGCCCTCATCTGACTACAAAAAGGTAAGAAGTGGGCGCGTGAGGGTTGCAGCACAGTGTCAGAGGACTGACTGCTTCAGGATTGGTGACATTTCATTGGAAAGCTGTGATCACTGAGGATGGTCTGATGGCACATTGTGAACAGCTTTTAGGGTATGGAATGCAAGGTTCATTTTAAGGATGTGGGGAAATCCATTGCTGTCTGACAGCATTTTGGTACAGAGAAACACTGACTTCATATGTTTCCCTATCACCGTTATCTGATATTTTATTATATAAGATGAGCACCAGGGGAGCTCAGGCCCACCATGTCGTCTGCACTGCAGGCTTCTACATCTTTGACTGTAAACATAAAGCTTGTAAAACATAAGCTCAATGTGATAGCAAAATGACTTTGAATTTTGGAAGCTGGTCATATAGCATAAAAATCTGGTTTGGATTCACCACAGTCAGGTTTGAGAAAGCTGTCATGCTTTGCAAAAGGATTCGCTTCACCCGCATCTGATAGATCACGTCTGCAGTGCCTGCAGCCACGGCGTGGCTAATTCCTGGCTTTGAGGGCCAGGGGTCACTTTGATCCACCTCTTTAATCTCAGATTTAACTAGAACCTGTCCTTCTGGTAGAGGAGGAGAAGTGATTTCACAGACAGACAACTCAAATTCTTTAACACCGTCATTGATAGAAAAAAGCAGGTGCATGAGGACGACCTACGCTTAATGTGTTACTTGGCATTTCGTAGGATTTTATATCATGGCGTTATGTGCTGTGTGGTTTCCATCTTTAATATTGCTCGATAAGGAAGTGTAGGTAGAGGCATTTATCTTTAGAGGGAGTGTGAGGACCCACTCCCTTTTATTACTTTGATAGATTTTTTAAATGATTTACCTTTCCTGAGTTCTGCTGTGTTTGCCTTATTCTCTATAGGAAGTTGTGAGCTGTTAGAGATGAGGACCATGCATTATTTTTAGAACCATAGATCTCAGTGAACAAAGAGACTTTAGGGGATCGTTAGGTTCACCTTTTTCCCCAGGGTGGGACTAGCTTTGATACTATTTATAGATGGACCTCTGTCCTCTACTGACAGTGAACTCTACGAGCATGGTTGTTCCCTAGTGAGACAAGTCAAAGAATTAAAATCATTTGACTAGCCAGCACCTGCCGCCTGTGATTCCTACCTGCTTATTTAAGTGTAGACCAGCCCACATGCTTTCTTTTGCATCTCCTCCCATCCCATTCCCAGGGTAATATTCTCCTTATCATTTCAGATAGGCCATTGATATGGTTGATTCCTATGAGCATGGGGTGTGGAGATGTGCTTTTGAAATGTGGCTCTATTACCTACTACTTACTTGGGTTGGTTATAAACGTTTGGTGCCTCACTTTCATAATCTGCAAAATGGGAATAGTAATTGTACTAATCTGATATAGTACATGAAATGATATGCATAAAGTACTTATAAAATGCCCAGCACACATTAGATTTTGTATTAGCTATTGCAGCCATTGCGTTTATAGCATGTTATCTTTTTTTTTTTTGGTATTGTCTTTGTTATCAATGTGTAGAATTATGTATCATTCTCCAGATGTGGCACAGCTGGCATGAAGCATTAAGGGACTTCTCACTCTCCATTCAGCCTGCTTTGTTTATGTGCTTGTTATAGACCAGGTACAATGAAGACATGAGCTATGATCAAAAGGGCAGCCATAGGCTTTCTTGAGTTTGTCTTTGTTGGATGGGTGTTTTGTTCCTTGGTTTCTGTTTCCTCCCTGGTCTTCTGGTTGGTGTGACCTGTGGCTGAGTAGGGGGTCAGGGGGTCTCTACTCTTGTTGGAGCTGGACTTCTGGTGGCCGGCAAGGCCTGTGGTTGAGCAGAGGGTCTCAGCCTGAGTTGGGGGCTGGACTTCTGGCAGATTGTTTACTGGAGTCTTTACATAGGTGTGGGAAGGGTGGAAAAAACCTTCCAGGAAACCCAGGGCTCTGAGAAACTTGCCGCAGTGAGAAACTGTTACCGCCTCCCCTCAAGAGGGAAATGGAGCACATGGCGCTTTTGTAAGCTGGCTGCTCACTGCTTGCCAGCTTTCTTGAGTGTGGTGCTGATACTGCTAACTGTCAGATGTCATCACTTTGTACTCACAAGCTACATCCTTCTGTTGGCCATGGGGTGTTGCAATCCTTGCTCATGTCCTCCGGACATTCTTTTGCTTGAAATGTAGGCTGTTCTGTATGATCCTGCTCATTTAAAAATGATGATCAATCAAGCATATTGTATAATGTCATTTGGTTTATCTGTTCTCCCGTTTCTACACCATGCACAATCTGAGTAGTGGTCTTTTCTATGGCGGCATTCCCTCCCATCCATCTCAGTTAACAGTTGACCTCTAAGCACCAGTTGTGTAAGATATATGTGGGGTATTCTCCAAACAAGTTACATCAACACAGGGCCAGGTTGGGATAGAAGTGCATATTGATGTCGGTTTTGTGTTCCCAGCGATGTCTTACTCAGGATGACCAGTGGACAGCTGGGCATGCTGTCTTATAACTCAGAAAGCATCCTGGGCTGGATCTATGGATGTGGGAGGAATAGGCACACAGAGAATGATTGAAAGCATGGGAAAATATAAGATCACCCTGGGAGGATGTTGAATCGGAAATGAACGGGTTAAGCAGAGAATATTCAGGAGAAACTAACACCTAAGAGCTAGGAGAAAGCTGTGAATTTTGAGGAGACTGAGCACCACAAAGGCTGGAAATGAGGAGAAAATGTGATGTGTCAGAAGCCAACTCACAAAGTTCCAAGCAGAAGAGGTAGGCATTCCTCTCCAAACTACTGCTGCTGCGAAGTAAAATAACCACTATGCAGTGTCCATTGACTTTATTAATAATGCCGTAGGCCACTGATGGTTTTTCTGAGATCAAAAGGATGCCCATAAAAATCAGATCATGGTATGTGTACAATTGTGAGGGATGAGAAAATCGAAACAGTAACACAGTCTTTGAAAGAATTGGTTACAAAAAGATAGAGATAAATAGTTGGGCTGGACCGGGTTATGGGGCCGAAGCTGTATACCTCAAAGCAGATGATTAAATGTGTTAAATACTGTCAGAGAGAAGACAATGAGCAGGCTAGAATAAGATCTCTCAACAAAGAGATGGGGGGGTGTTTCATTTGTGAGGCTACAGAGAAGACTGAGGGATTTGGGGTTCAAAGCATGGAATTAACCTTAGATAGATGGAGCCAGTGTGCTGCCCTCTGGTAACAGGGAAGAATAGAATTCATGTGGAAAAGGGAACTTGAAATGCAGCCACGTCCTTATATGGCTATGATCAATTTATTTACTTTTCTATGTGTGGAGCTGGGGCGCGGGGGGGGGGGGTTGTTCAGCCTCCTCGAGTCTGTAAAACTACATTGTGTATCCAAGATGTAGAATAATTAGAAAAGCCCAGGATACTTTCTTGTTATTTTTTTTTCTGTCTTATAGACAGGGAGATTAAGAAGAACTTTGATGCATTATTAATACCAAGATATGCTCCTTTTCAGTTTAAAAATTCTTATGTGTACTAGTGTTTTGCCTACATGTATGTGTGTGTGTACCATGTATGCCCAATGCCCACAGATGTTAGAAGAGAATGGCAGATCCCCTGGGACTAAAGTTACAGAAGGTTAGATTGTGAGCCACCAGGTGGGTGTGAGAAGGGGAGTCTGAGTCCTCTGCAAGAGCAGTGAGTGCCTTTAACTACTGAGCCATCTCTCCAGCCCCATGATATACTACTTTTAAATAATAGTCTTGTCTATAGATAAATTTTGAATATAGGACCATTCATGTGATCAATAATCTCTAGGAAATATTGTCTATTCAAAGAATACCCGTAATAAGAAAATCACTCAATATTGTAGCTCAAATTGTCAAATTTCTTCTGAGCTCAGGTTGCTCCCTGCCTGGAGGTCTTTTCTATGCTGGTGTTCCAGAGTACATACCCAAATATGAATTAATCTTTTCTACAACCTGGACATTCTTCTCTAATATCATCACCCCAGTTAATGGCTTCACCCTACCAAGTAGCAAGCCCAGTATTGGACCTGACGTCTGCCTTTACTTCTCACATTCAGATAGCTGTCCAAGCCTATAAATACCACATTGAACTGTCCCTGAGATCTTTCCATCATCTCCCTTAATTCTTTATTCTTCCTTGGAAGGAGTGTAACAGCTCTCTCCTTGATCTTTCCTTGCGCCAAGTTTTCCCTTCTCTGCTCCACTTTTCGATTTGTTATTAGAGTTAAGTTCCAAAATAACAAACAGCAAATGTACCAGCTCATATCAAACCTTTACTTAAAAACATCTAAGTGACACAATGGGACCTATTATCATGCATAATTAATAAACACCAGTAAAGACATAAAAATGAGAACGTTTAAATAATCTAACAGATTTCAGTGTTACTCAGAATAAAACCCACCCCACCCGCCAAGAAATCATTTCTGTTTCCAGTCACAAGTCTCCCTAAGAAGTCATTCACATTTTCCCCAGTTCCCTTCACCGGACTCCAGGAGATGGCTGGAGTGTGGAGGCCTGGAGCACACCGCTGCTGAATGTGAGCTCTGAGAGCTCAGTGATGCTTCTTCCTGAGGAGTTTCCTCTCCCTCTTACCTTTCTTAGAAACTTTGCTCCTCCATGGACAGACCCTTCCTATCATGACTCCTGTGACCTGGTGTCTTTGATTTATCCAGGTGAGCTGGTTTTTATTGCCAGTTTGACATGGCCTAGAGTCATCTGGGGAGAGAGAACCTCAGTTGAGTAATGGCCCAGATCGGACTGGCCAGTGGCCGTATCTGTAAGAGATTAACTGACTATTGATATGAGAAGGCCTAGACTGAAAGAAAATTAGGGCACCAGGGAAGGCTGGAGCGTTTGCCTCTGGAGTATTTAACATGTTACAGTTGGTCTTAATATAGGTTGAGTAAGTATTGTGGCATCTAAAAATTAAATTTTGGAATATTTATACATATATAACACGTGCATATCTTGGGGATGGAACACAAGATTAAATATAAATATAAAATCCCTTTGTGTTTCTTATACACATAGCCTGAAGGGAGTTTTAGACCCGTCACCTGAGGTCACATGTGGAATTTGCCTCCTGATCATCACAACAATCCTCCAAATGTTCCTGGATTTCAGGTTTTGAGACTAGAGATACTGAGACGATGTGATATCTACCAATGCATAGCCTGTCAAATGCTTCCCATGACCCTCGCTTTCCTCTGAAAGCTTTGTGCATTACACGGATTATCTTATTTGATTATTGTAGCTGCTCTTTGAAGAAGGTACGCCATTTCTGTTTTATAGATGTACAAACCAAGGCCGGAGGCATGGAGAGCGTGCATGCGATCTTTCCAGTAGGAGGTGTTGGAGTCTGAATCCAGCAGTCTGGCGCCTGCACAGTGTGGCTTTTAGTGTTTTACAACTTCTTCCTCCCCTGGCTTTTAAAGATTTTTAATGGGTCCCACCACCCCCTACACTATTAGCTCCTGGAGAGAAGGAACAAAGCTGGTTCTGTTAGGAACAGTAAAACAATGCCTGTCAGGTAGTAGGGCTCAGGAAAGTTCCTTTAGCAGATGGAGTCACTGTGCACATGCCTACCAAGGAGTGTGAGATCATTCTAGGACTGTGTGGTTCTAACAAGCAAACTATTTTCTCCCTTTTTACTGGAGTTGAAAAAAGAATATTTATATTCAAGATTTATTTATTAAGGCCATTTTCTTTTGCATTAAAATACAGTGCTAGCCAATAGCTAGGGAGACTGATGTACTTAGGTGGCCAAAATTGGAAAGTTCCCCAAAGTCTGCCCCTCTGTCACCTTGTTATGGAGTTGGAAGAACCTTTGTTCTCTTAACTGTTAATTCAGAAAACCTAGAAATGCCTTGGGGGAAGTGTGTGCATTTGTCCACTTACTGTGGATTATTTATTGAGTCCTTCCTACTTTAAGGTACTTTTTATTGCTGACGTGTGAAGAAAAGCAAATGCGCTAATGTATGAAATGACTCACTCCAGGGTACATTCAAGTGCAGCTCAGATCGCAGACAGGCCTAGCTCATTCCCACTTGTATTTTCCCTTGACAGCATCTCCACCCCGTGCTTTTTAACGCCCAAGAATAATCCTCAGGCCTGCTCCTTGGTATCTTGTGCTGCCTAGTTTTTGTTATAGCTTTGTGTCTCATAGTTTCGCATCTCTCAGTCAAAGATATTTGGATCCTGTCATTTTGACTCAGTACTTTCTGTGAGGTGGGACATTCTGACCCAGTGCTGTTTAACTTACAGCCACGAGTTTGAACATAATGTACAAGAAAGATATACTTATCACCATTCCCAGGCTCATTCTGTCTCTGTAGCTCTCACGCTGGGGTACAGATCATAGAAGGCTAGAAATGATGGACAGGTATGGGTGATAGACAAGGCAAGGGTCAAGGATAGTTGAATCCCCAGGGTGAGTTGAGTATAGAGGTGTTTCACAAATTACTGGGAAATAAAAAAGAGTGAGTTTTCCAAGTTAGTATTAAAGTCGCTTTATCCTGTTCTTGTTTCTGTCTATCTGGGGTAATCTAGAGCCACATCCAGAATCCTTACCTAGAGCACAGCACTAGGATTCTCAGGTTCAAATTTGCTTTTAAAACTTAGAAAGTGGGACTAGAGAGAGAGCGCTCAGTGGTTAAGAGCACTGGCTGCCCTTTCAGAGGACCTGGACTCAGTTCTCAGCCCCCACAGAACTGCTCATAACCACCTGTAACTACAGCTCATGACTTGCTGTAATTCCAGGGACCCCACCATGCTATTCTGGCCTCTACAGGCTCTGTACACGTGTGGCACACAGACACACATGCAAGCAAAACATCCACACTCATTAAATAAGTAAATAAAATAAATCTTTAAAAATAAGAGGAAATCTAGAAAGCATTTTGATGGTTTGTTATATGCCCTTTGGGCATATATTGGGGGTGGGATCTTTCTTTTTTTTCTTCTTCTTTGTATGTCTCTGTACTTCTGGCAGTTTAACCTATGGAAACAATCATTTTAAAAGATTGCCTAGAAAATTTTGGTATATAAAAAAAACTAGTTTAATAGATAATTTAGAAAACTGTGTTATGTAAAACAGTACTTGTCTTGGGCTTGGGTGGTGACACATCCCTTTAATCCCAGGATTTAGCAGGCAGAGACAGGAGCATCCCTGTGAGTTGAAGGTTAGCTTCATCTATAAGGTGAGTTCCAGACCAGCCAGGGCACACAGTGATACCTGTCTCAACACAAACAAAAACCAAAAACCACACAAATTAAACTCTGAAGAGTATTGGCTTTGGCATGCGTGATAATGTGAAGGACATCTACTACTTGGTCGTAGTAATTTTGTGAGATATTTGTGGCTGTGTTTTTCTCTTCCTTCAAATGCCTTAGTTTGACTTGGGGCCCTTCTACTGCCATTAAGAGCATGTAGTGTGCAGAGAATGTGCCCGTATGGTTTCTAAGCTCACTGGAGGAAGCTTTTACCTTTAATGCACAGTGATGATGTTTTAGTATGTTGACACTTTTCCTTCAGAAGGTGACTTAAGGTGGCAATGTGATGGGCTAGTGGAAGCTCAAGCTTTTCATCAATACTGGAGAATGGGTTCCTAGGAAAAGACACAAGATGATAATATTGACGGTCAAGATATTTATTCATGCTCAATTCTCCAACCTCTTAAAACTATATGGTATCTGGCTTTTTTGTTGTTCATATTTTTAAAATTTTTGTGATTATGATATAATTACAACATTTCTTCCTCCCTTTCCTCTGTCAAAACTCTCCCATATACCCTCCTTGCTCTCTTTCAAATTCGTGGCCTCTTTTTCCATTAATTGTTATTGCATACATAGCTGTATGTACATATATATTCCCAAATGTACACCTGCTCAGTCTGTATGTTATATATATGTTTGTAGGGCTGACTCTTGGGTGGATGACCATTTGATGTGCTCTTCACTGGGGAATACAATTCCTCCCATTCTTAGCATTTCTTGGTTGCCTGTAGCTGTGTATGGTTGGGGCCTCGTGGGCTTTTCTCTGGCCACTTTGACATGTCTGTTGGTATCTTCCTTGTTCAGCTTATGTTTTGGCAGTCATGTCAGTGAGACTTTATAGGTGTAGTTTGTAACATTGCTAGGAGACACAGTACCACAGAAAATTAATTGATCTTTGGTCAACAAGAGAGAAACCATGCCCTGTCCTGGAAACCTAGCTAACTATTCAGTGCTGGCAAAGTCATGGTTCTAGGAGAACCCAAACCAGTATTTTACTAAACCAGCATAATCCCTAAAACAATTGAAATATTTGTCCTTATACCCACAGATAAGTGTGGTCTTCACCCCTTATCAGGGAAATTTTTCTTTGCAGGAGGAGACCACTGCCGAAAAGCACAACCAATCAAAATGCAGAGATGTGGACCCAGTGCCAGTAGATAGATCTACAAAACAGTTTCGAACTAATTCATACCTAACATTGCAGAATAGGGAATGGAAAGATTGTTGGAAGCAACATTTGTGATCTGATCAGGGATAGGAAAAGGGGGCTCCTTCGGGAGCGAGAGGGAGGTAAATAAAGGGAGTTGAATAGCAATAAGCATGTCTGATAAAGCTGTAAGAAACCATGCTATCAACTATTTATATAAAAACCCAACTCTATAATACACACAGTTCTGTGTATAAATATACATAAACAGTTTTAATGAACTTTTCTCATCTGGCTGACAATGTTCCCTCCAAGAGCAAAAGACCACCTAACAAAATCCCTGATACCAGACGTGCGAAGCCTTCTCTTGAATTGTCCAGCACTGTCCAAGAGACTCCCATATCATGCAGCCCATTGCTAGCACCCTTAGTTTGCCCCCAGAGGAAGAAGGCATGTCCCTGTGGCTGAAGACACCATGCACCACAGAAATGGCCCAGAGAACTTGGAGCTGGAACTGACCTGAATGTCTGATCCCTGAGTAGTAGCTTTTACTTTTACTGCCATGCAGGCTTCCAAAGGAGGGGAACAATCAAAATCCTACGTAACTATGATGCTTATAAACCTCAGCAATGGCCAGCATGGCACGGTAGCACTAAGGGTGCAGTACTGTCTTTCTGGCATCGATACAGTGTCTAGCTGGCATCCATTGGATTCCACAAGCTGGCTGGATAGGTTCTCACGACTCTCAGCCTCTTGGCAGACTTCTCAGGCTCAGAGGTCACGATGACTTCTTCCCATGCCCTGAACGAGGGCACGGGGATGAAATCAGCCCCATCAGCATCTTGGAAATTCCTGAGTTCCCTTTTGGAATGACACAGTACCGTGTTCTGGAGCAGTTACAGCAAGGGTCGTCATTTCAAGTACATTTAAATACCGTTTACTTTAAAAATAGTGTTTGGGGAAGCAGCAAAGGCTCATTTTTGGTAGAACACTGGCTTCACGGAGTTTCCATAGGGCTCTCTGCTGGGAACAGGATGCCATGTGCATGCTTCAAAGTTCTTCTCCCTTTCTCACATGTAAACACAGGTCCCCAGTTTATGGGAAGAAGGTAACATTGCTGCTGAGCAGAGGACAGCTCCTACATCATCCTTCCCCTGCCTACCCCTCCCCTTCCTTTTTCTTTCTCCTTCCTGGCCCCTTCTCAGCAAGAAGATGCTCCTAGCAATATCTGGGATAAGAAAACTGGCTCTGGATTCAGATGTCCTCCTTTCAGGTCCCACAGCCTGGTCTGGTTTGGGTTTTTATTGTTGAGGTGTTTTTGGTGGTTGTTCCACTTCGTTGAGGGTGGAAGGTGGGAGGGGCTGTGGTTCCCATAAGCTCTGGGGCCTTATCCTACGACTGAGTTCCTCATTCACCACCCACAGTTCTATAGTGTTGCCTATTTTGTAGTCTCTATCCCCTCACTTGTCCTGTCTGTTAATTGAGAGAAATAACCATGTCCACCTGTAGAATTGTTAAGATTGGATGTGTGAGTCCACGTAAAGTTCTTAGAGTGGTGTCTTTGTAAGTAAGGGCTATTATTACACTGCTCCGGTGCTTGCTGGGAATAGTTTGAGCCTTGCTGGCTCTGAATCTCTCTCTCTCTCTTTCTCTAGAAGACCAACAGTATCAGTGAAAGTGCTTACAACAGACTTGGGCCAGTGTCAGCATTTGGAAAAAAGCTAACTATAGTGGCACTGGAGAAACTCTCAGATGGGCATATAGTTCTTAAGTATTCTAATTCCTAATCATCAGCATATATTCAAGGTCAGTCTTGTTCTCAGTCCAGCTCTGCAGATGCAAAGCATTTCTTAACAAATGATGCATAAAACCTTCCTGATGGTAGAAGGAGTGTACTTTTCTATCTCTTCAGCACTGCTCACACTTCTGAGCACACAGCCGACATTTAAACACTTGCTAACTCATAACTGTAACATAGCATGATTGCTCCAAAGGCCTGAAATGAAAAAGAAGGGGAAGGAGGAGTCCATTCTTTCTCTGCCAGAACCTAGAACATTCACAGACTAATTTTACCTGCTTAGAGAGATAGAATCAATTACCAAACAGCTCTTTCCCTCACATTAATATCAATTGATTGCATTTTCTAAATGTTGATGCTTTTTGACCACTAGTGTTCTCATATGTTGTGGGAAAAACCACTTGTTACTGTGGTCTTGGGTATGTAGAGCCGATACTGTGGTCTGGCATGGCCTCTTCCCCTCATGAAAAGGAGGCCTTTCAGTGAGTGGAGGAGCTGGTCTGATGATAAAACACACTAACGGGAGTGTTTTCTGCCAGGCAGCAGCCTGTAGATCACTGTATGGGTGGACACTGGCGGCGGATGCACAGAGTTCAGCACTGCATTCTTATGCTAAGAATACTTCATTCTTAAGCTTCTGATGAGGAAATTTTTGAAAGGAAGCGTTCATATATACTCAAGGTCAAACCAGCGAGTTATAGTTTATGGGAATAAAATTTCTTATAGAAAATAGTCTCATGATGCAAAGACCAGCACGATGTGTTCCTAAGCATTTCCAACCCCCAGGAAGAATCTAAGAGTAAAGTGTAACTGTGAATTGGCCCTTTAATGAGAGCAGGTTTTATGTGGTATCATCAGAATCAAGTCCGCAGCATCACCTGGTACCTTTTTGGGTGTGAACACTTTCTTGGACGAGGCCTCTCTGCTCAGCACTCACTGTCGGCGCTGGAGGACAGCCATCGCTCTCTCCCGGTAGCTGTTGTCACCATCGGCTCAGGAGAAGCAGCAGCAAGTTTAGCCTGAGGATCCTACGATATGCTCACCATCGGCCACAGCAGTGCCACTGATAGGGGGATGGCAGCCGAGGGCAAATGCCTCGGAATACGGCCCCTCTGAGCTTTAATGATTGTGCTGCAGCTGCATGGAAACAAGTTTCAAGAAGATGACCTTTGCAGCCCGTGTTTCAGACATAGCTGCCTGTGTAATACACATTTTAGGCTATGTGGGAACAGTGGTAATTAACAGCACACACACACACACACACACACACACACACACACACACACACACACACACAGAAACATGGGTTTTTCTTGCAGCAATCCCCAACTGCCAAAATGACTTTAGCGTGGCAGCAACGATGACACATTGACTGAGCTTGCAAACTGGATGTGAACGGGGCATTTCATGATTGTGCTATTGTGTAGTAGGTGACTGCTATAAACTGCGCTCTGTTTAGTTGCATAATTGCTAGCTTGATTTCATGTGTTTCTTTATCGGGCACTGAAGATATTATGGTGACCTTTTGGCTGGAAATTGCGTTACCTTTGTGAGGCAGAGTTTTTCTTCTAGGTTGCTGTATTATTGAGCCTCAAGAGTCCTAGCTCAACTCTCTCTCTCCCTCCCTCACTCCTTCCCCCTCTCTCCCTCTCTATCTTTCTTTTCCTCTTTTCCTCCACCCTTCCCTCATTATATTCCTTTTGGATTTTCCAAAACAGAGTTTTAGTTATTTTGGTATGCAGGTACACACACACACACACTCTTAATTCTACATGATGCTCTTTGGAGGGTGGGCATTCATACAGACATTTTATCTTGTTTTTCTAGTCTACAGCAAAGCACACTGAATGTGAAAAGAAGCAGAAAAGATTAAACAATGAATCAGCATGAAGAATGGGGAAGAGTTTGTGTAAATTGGATCTCTTTACTGGCTTGTGAGTCTTTTGATAAAAATGGTGTAGTCAGAATACTTAATTTACCTCAATTAAGAATGATTGCTCTGGCTATTGTTGCTCAGGACGGGAACAAGTTACTCTACAATTGAGCTAATTACACCCTCTGATTTGGCTCTTTGCTCTGTGCTTTTCCTCTTGTTTATGTAAATGATCTGCACTGTACAGTCAATGCAATGCCCCCCTCCTCTTTCTTCCTGTGTTGATTGTTTTTCTTTATTTTAATTCTACACTTTGGTGATTGCCACGATCTCCTAAATAATTGCTCAAGCCAACCACAAAAATGGCAGCTGTGTATGATGATGACCTCAGAGCTGACTAATGAATGAGCCAGTGGCTGCATGGTGTGGACCTTAGTGCCCCTGCAGGTCCAGGGAAGAGAGGCGTCAACAAAGCGTGGATGTCGGGGCATGGCCTTCCTTAAGGGATGCTCTAGGGATGATCTCTGTGGTCATTGTCAACTCACAAACTCTGTGTTTATATTATATGCTATAGCGGAAAATGGAGATACTGGTTGCAGAAGTACATATACGTTTTTCTAGTACCAGTTCAGAGCCAATGAATAGAGTAGGTAAAAATATCCCTGCTATTTCAAAATTCCTTCTCTGTGCTGGAGATATAGACTATATAGATATAGAGTATATGGCCATCCTTAATCTCTGGCCATTCAGAAGGATGAAGGAATTAGTTGTACAGATTTTTGGAAGAATGCATTCCAGGTAAAGGGAACAGACAGTGCAAAACCTAGGTTAGGTTATACCTGGAGCACATGTTGAGGAGGGAAGAGGCTAATGTGGCTGGCTGGATATTAGTACCGGACTAGCACTTATTGAGTATTAAATAAATGTAACAGCTATTGAAAGTTTATTGTGTGCCAGTGACTCTATTAAACCCTTTGTAGAGATTAATCCATTTAGTCCTCACAATGGACTCATGAGGTACGGTTACCATCTCTATGTCTAGATGAAGAAATGGAGGTGAAGAGAAGTTAATTAACTTGTCTAAGGTCACCCAATAGTAAGGCACAGAATGGTACCCAGGCTATTGGTTGCCAGGGTTCTAATTGTTTCCTTATCTACTTATAAAGAACACAAGTGGGTCTGAAGTGCTTCTCACTTACTCTGAAGAGCATCCCAGGTCAATGTGAGAGCTTTTCATTATTTATTAAATCACCTCATTTGTGAACATTAGTCTTGTTAATATCACTTATTAATTCATTAGCAAATATGTATAATATGCCAGTAATTTGAACTCTGTGTCACATTGTTATAAGTGCCATAAACCAACTCCAACTGGCTTAAGGAAAATGCCAAATATAATTGGACAAAGGCCAAGAATAGTTGATTCCAGGCATGAGCACATTCAGATGCCTAAGTGATACCATTGGGAATTTCTCTCTGTTTTTCCTATCATCTGCTCACATTTTCAACAACTTTGATTTTGTTCTACAACAGGATCCTCCCATGAAATTGGAAACTGGCTACTGAGCGACTGACTGACTTGTACAAAGAACTTGTCTTTATCTAAATTCAAAGCAACCCCCCAGAATTGACCTTTACTGACCCAGTGTGATCGAGTAGCCACCCATGAATAAATCACAGGGCCTGGAGATTTGAGCATGTTGACTGAGCAGGCCCGGGCACTGATGAGGGTCACCCAAACTCTGGACCAGGAGTGTGAAGGGCTGTTCTCCAAAGAAAGGTCACAGAAGATGGACAGGACCTAAGCAAACCTAAGGACTACTGTCCCGCCCCCCCCAGCTTCCCCCTCTTATTCCTTCCTATTTTTTCTCATGTCCTTTGTCTCTTAACTCTTATATTTTCCTGTCAGTTTCTTAGTTTTTCTTCTTTTACTTTGCAAGGCAGGAATTTATAGGTATGGAGAAAACTTACAGGGCATATTGAGAAGGAGAAGAGAAAAAATAATTTTTGAACAAAAGTTAAAGGATTTTATAGAACTCTGTGTGCCATTTCAGGACAATGCCTTTCAGACCTCATAGAGAATATATATTTGTTTTATAAAATTATATAAAATATTTACTATATATTGACTAGCTACTGTGGCCTTTCAAATAAAGATAATGAATTAGGTAATGGGCAATTGATGACTTTTTGAGAATAAGGGATTGATCTATTAATATCTGCAGAAAATGAGCCCCAGTGGGTTAGTTTAGCACTGTTTGAATCTTGTCAGTAACAATAACAACAGTATCATAGCAGGGGACTTTCCCAGCATCACACTCTGACATCACAGGGGCATTGCTAATTAAACTATTTCTGTACAAAAATGTGGAGTGTTAGTTATAGATTTTGTGACATTTCATGAAATTCAAACAAAGGTATCCTCAGCTCTGCCTTCCCTTTGGAAAAGGGATAGCTTTGGATTGATTGCCAAATTTTCATGCAACCTGTTTTTGACAATTTAAATTTTGTTTCTACCCAGCTCAAGCAGAGTGAAGTATCAGCTTAGGCAAATTTAGCTTGGCACCTGAAACCTGCTTACATTTATGGGGATTATAGCTGCTTGAATACATTTATTCCAAGGATTAACAAAATGATTTAGCTCCCTAGCATTCCATTATTACTGTGGCATGGAACACAAAGCAGCCATTGTGTTGGGGAGATAGTCCATTTTAGCTTTTTAACTAGATATAACCGTCCATCGGGCACCTTTGCAACCATAATCTCTGGTCTGTGAAGAGATCCTTTCCTTTGTTCTTCTGTCTTTCTTCTGAAAACCTTCTCTGTTTAGCTTCCTCTGTGGTCAGATCCTTCCTTCCTTCTCCTCCCGACTTCTGCCTCCTATGTAAGGTAACCAGGTACTGATCATAAGTTGTTTCCATCTTCCCAGCCTGCCACAGACTGGTAACATTTCCTCCACCTTTTAGTCTCTGCCCGAGAAGACAGCTTGATTCAGCTAGACTCAATTAATTACATATTAAAGGAGATAATTTGGAGAGCCAAAGTCAAGCTAAGTCCTGTTACAAGTTAGCTCATGACTCAGTATGGGACAGATAAAACTAGGCGTGGGTAAGGAAATCACAAAAGGGTAAATTCTATAACACATGCATAAATGAAATGTTTTGCTAGCAGAGAGCAGGTGGTGGATACTCCTCTTTGGGAGAGCCATGAACTCCTCTCCCTAAGTGCATCTCTGGGCTTCTGAATAGATTTTGTCTGCATGGTATCCAAAGGCTATTTCTGTTCTGGCTCAGGGGCTGGATATCATTCCTGACTACCTCACGGGGAACTCACCTTGTAAATACTATCACAAAGGATCATAAGCTCTGTCCTGTTCTGTTTGGGGTTGAGCCTAAATGTAATGATCTCCTTTAAAACCACAAACCATGCAGCCTGTGGAACTGCCTACGTATTTTGAAAAAAAAAAAAAAAAAGATACTGTCAGTGTGGAATTGCAAGATAAGCAGAGAACCCAGTAAATGACTCAGTGGGAGTTTTCCCCAAGGGAAGGATAAAGAAAAGAGTGCACTGTATTTTGGCAAAGGAAACTGGTACTTAATATGATTATTGCAACTCTGGGCACTTGGCTTCTCCCACTGGCGAGATCAAATAGGATGAAGGCAGGGCCACTCTTCCCAGCTTCCATGAGCTCAAGCATCCAACCAAGATGTCAAAATGGCCAACATCCTCAGCAAGGAAAGTCCTTTAATTAATTAGTGCTTGAGCTGGCAGCTTGCCACAAAACACCTGACCATGGTAGCCTATGAAAAGAACTGCAGAGGGCCCGTGCCAGCAACCTGCTGCTTCCCCAGAAGTCGCGCGCGGCCAGCGTCCGCCTGGCTTGGTGAGAGAGGCAGGTGCTGTGTCCTCCTGCTGAGGGTCTTTCATGAGACATTCTTTGGAGAGAGGTTCCTAGAAAAGGCTTCCTTGCAGATTTAAAGATAAGACAAGGAGGAAAGAAAGGGCAAGTGTTTTGTTTTCTTTTTTGATTAGAAGGCATGAAAGTTAGCATCTGGAGCAGGTGAAACACATCTGATGGAAAGCTGCAGCCCTGGCTGAACTTGACCTTGTCGTTCCACATTGCTCTGGAACTTTCAAGGAGACCTGGAGGCTCTCTGACACTATCAGGGTGATCTGGTATTCCGAGAGGCCACCCCTCTGTCACTCCCTAAAGTGACTGGGACTTCATTGTGAAGAACAGCTCTGCCTGGTGTCTCGGAGGAAGCCTACTTCATGTGTGTAGATATTTTGCATGTGCTGTGCCCTCCCACACCACCTTCTGCCCAGGTTGCTACAAAGGATACCCTTTGAAAGACTGGCTTAGAAAGGACAGAGGTGTGCTCTTCCCCTTCCAGGGCTGCCCGGAGCAGGAGTTGTGTGATCGGATGAGGAATGTACAGCTTTTGTTTCTGATCCACCCTGGGACAGCTGCTGCTTTTAGTTTTATTCCTCAGTTACTCTTCCCATTAGCATAGTAATACTGTGTGTGTGTGTGTGTGTGTGTGTGTGTGTGTGTGTGTGTGTGAGAGAGAGAGAGAGAGAGAGAGAGAGAGAGAGAGAGAGAGAGAGAGAGAGAGAGAGAGAGAGAGAAGCGGGGAGAGAGAGGAGTGAGAATGTGTATGTCACATGTACATGTGGGTGTGCAAACACATGCATATGCAATGTGTGCGGTGGCCAGAGGTTGACATCAGATGTGTTGTTTAAATGGTTCCTCATCTTTGTTTTTGAGACAGGGCCTTCCACTGAACCTGGAACTCATGAATCCTACCAGACTAGCTGGTTGGCAAGCCCCAGGGATCTTCCTGACTCCTCCCCCCAGTGCCAGGAGTACAGGTGTCCACTGCTGGTGTTTTGTGTCTGTGCCGGGCATCAGAACTGGAGTCCTTATGCCTATGCTATAAGCACTTTACTGCCTGAATTCTCTCCCCAGCCCTGGAAATACTTTATTACATCCATAAAAATGCTCCTCCTAGCTTTCTAAAGCAGTTTAATGTTTTTTTAAACTTCCGAAGAGCGTGATAATGTGCTTTCCCATCTACAAGTAGAGTTATTAGTTATGGATTTACTGGTGAACATAGGCTCTGCAATATTTATGATATCTGAAGCATCAGGTGGTACAATTTCCAGTTCATTTGTAGCCACCAGATGATTTTAGAGGTAAGTTGCCCGTAGAAAATGCTGCCTCCAGAATTCATTAGTGATGCTAGGTCAGTTGCTAACCCTCTCTGAGCCATGTCTTCTGTTTGTAAATAGAGAGATCATGGTATCTACCTTATGGAGTTGGGGTGTGGTGACTGATGCCAAACCCAAATACCAGGTCCACATGAGAGTCTCTACATTGTTTAAGGATAGTGCTTCCCTTGATCCAAAGACAGATCTGCTCATTCTCTCCATGGCAAATTACCTACCCTTCACCCAATGGCCAGATAGAAAAGGGATACCCATATTCATTGCTCCTATCAGAAAGGGGAGGCGTGGGCAGTCAGAGAAGTTGCTGGCTGCACAGCCATACAGGCTCCTTGTCCTTTTGTTTCTGGATGATTTCACCACTGCTGCTGTCTCTTTGATCCCTCTGTCTCCCTTGGAAGGGCTTTAAAAATAAATAAGTTATACTAAGGGGCTGGTGAAATGGCTCAGTGATTGGGGAGTAAGTATGTGTTTGCAGAAAACCCGTGTTTGGTCCCCAGAACTCACATCAGGCAGCTCACAACTGCCTTTAATTCCAGCTCTAGGAGGATCTTATATCCCTGCCCTCTGAGGGCATCTGGACTCACATACACATACACATGCAAAATGAAAAATAGTAAGATAAAAATAAAGCTTAAAAATAAAATAAAAATTTAAAAGTTATTTTGCAGTAAAGCTACATTGTTAGCCTCCTGTTTGCACATTGAGTGACCATAGATTTTTCAGTTCAAGGTCTTGCAACTCTCTTTCATCAGACACATATTCAGGAGTGGAATTTCTGTGTCAGAGGGCAGGCACACTTATGCCTAGCTGCAGTAGCCATCCTCATGGTGTTAGTTCGCAGGCGATCATTTCAAAAGGGAGGCAGTTCAGTTGTTCCTGGACCTGTGGTAAGGCAGTGCATCATGGATGACGAAGTGGAGCAAAGCTGTTTACTTCACAGCAGTGGGGAAGCAGAGAGAGAAGGGGTTGGGGATGAGAGGTTTCTTTCTGGGGTATAACATCAGTAATGTATTTCCTCCAAATAGGCCCCACTTTTTACTTTCTACCATGTCCCCAAAATGCTGCCATATTATGAGTTCATCAAAAGATTGATCTTCTGATGAAGTCCGAGCCCCCTGGATCCAATGACTTCCCCAAATCCCATCAGCTGGCCATCAAGCTCCCAACACCTGAGCCTAGAGCAGCATCTCAGATCCCATTAAAACACCAGCATTTTCTAAAGTAGTGTGATACTGTTGTTTGTAGTCTGAGGGGGATAAATTGCTATAATCTAAAGTTCAATGAAGTCACAGGTTCACAATAATAATAATAATAATAATAATAATAATAATAATAATAATACTTTTATATTTTCTGCAGTAATGTTCATGGAACCCAGATGAGGAATCTTTGCTCACAGTCCCTATGACAAGCCCTAGTTCCCCTTTGTATACTGCTGTCTGTGCCGGGAGTCCGAAAGAGGGTCTACCTGGGTTTCAAGGAGGTGTGTTAGCTCCCTGGGATTCTTCTTTAGGGTTTTGACTGAGTCCCACCTTCTCAGAGGTCTTCGCCTCTCAGCAACCAAAGGACCTCCAGTTCTCTCTGCATCTCATAGACCTGTCCGTGTGAACCTAGGAATCGCTCTCTTAAAGGCCCAGTGATGTAAGCATCCTTCATTCAGAGTCTGTGGGAAAGGGGAGGACACAGTTCTCTCCCCTTGGCAATTTGTTTCCTGGTGGTTCCAGGGGAGCCAGCAGGCTTTGTGCCAGGGGTCGGTGATAGGAACCCTGCCTTATGCACGTAAGGAAGCTATCAGAGCACCCCACCCCTGACACACACACACACACACACACACACACACACACACACACACACACGAATGAGTGCATGCATGCACCGTAGTTGATCCTCATTAAAGCACTGGATGGATTGATTTTTAGTTCCAAGGTCAGAGAGTCCAGGAAATCCTGTCTGGGAGTCTGGCCTGGCTCATGATTCAGGGATGGAGTCCTGGGAATGGACGAGATAGGAGAAGGAAGAGGGTGTGTGCTGGTTACTCACTGACTTAGAGGCGGGCTTTAAAAAAATGTCCCTTCAGGGTGTGATAAGATTGGTCAGTTTGACTTAAAGACAAAGGAGCAGTAGACACAAATGTCAGAACACTGAAGAGAATGACTTTATCCCTTCTGAGGTAGCGTGGTTGGGAGGTGGGTCAGAGCTCAGTCTTCACGTCTTTATACCTCTTTTGTTTAGCTGAGTTCTTTTGTTTAGTTATACTCCTCCCATTAAATGTAAAGGAGTCAGCTACAGAACTGCCTGTCTTACTGGTGTATTTGACTGGAACATCACAGGTCTCACCAGGCTTGGAGTACAAACATCGACACTGAATATCGGTAGTATTGTGTCAACTCCCCGCTTCCACCCACAGCTGAAGACATTTCAAATTCTGGGCAAGTTTCTTACTGTGAGAATTTTTCACATAGACTTCTCAGGATACCGCATGGGAGATTATGAACTGGCTACCTGGGAGAGAGTATGGCTGCCTTGCCTGGCAGGTTTCCATAAGCACCCCACTTTCCTGTCTGGGCGCCATCACCACACAGCTCTGTTCTACAACCCTGCAAAGTGCCGCTATGCTGTGGTGATAAAATGGGGAACATCCTCTGCCTGCTTTTGCTAAGAATGTGGGTCCTTAAGCCTCCAACCAGCCAGGCGTTGGTGGCGCACGCCTTTAATCCCAGCACTCGGGAGGCAGAGCCAGGCAGATCTCTGTGAGTTCGAGGCCAGCCTGGGCTACCAAGTGAGTTCCAGGAAAAGGCGCAAAGCTACACAGAGAAACCCTGTCTCGAAAAACCAAAAAAAAACAAAAAACAAAAAACCTCCAACCAGCACAGCATATGCTCAAGATTGCATGGTTTCGAGTGTATAATGCCTTTGGCTTCTGTTCTTAATGCCATTGCCGTGGATCTCCAACAGCTCCTCCCAGTCCGAAAGGAAATCTGCCTCAGCATCCTCCTCCACTATGCTTGTCTGTCTCCTCAACTCCAGTCCTTTTCTCCAGAACACCCTGGTATCAAAACATTTCCCCTCCCTTCTATCCAAAGTGACTCCTAGGTAACTTAGTTCAGATGCACGTACACTCAGATGGTCAGTTGCTCTTGGCTATGAACAAAGAACCTTAGAATCCTAATCTTGGCTGGCCAGGAGATCACGGTAACTATATCTACCAGCTAGAAATTAGCCTGAAGTTTGAGCTCACAAAACCAGTTTTAGGAAGATGTGACAATAAATTAGAAAAAAATGTTGGTCATTTTGTTCCTCCAGACACTTATCAATTTCTAGAAGAAATTCGGGTCTGTGTTTCTGTGTTCCTCATCCCTAATGTTGCCTGTGTCAGCAGTGTCTAGATTGAAAGAGTTGAGAGAGCCAGAGTGTGCATTGACCCTCATTCATAAAAAAGGAAGCCGGGTCACTTATTGAACAACATCCCCATCCTTGGAACCACATGAGCTATGTCAGCCTTGTGAAGTTGGTTTGGTCTACAGATAAACTCCAGTGAGATCAGTGAGTACTGAGGAAACCCATGACCTGGTCGTGAAAACCTGTCATCTTGTTTTGAACTTGATATCATTTTATTGCTATTTTAAACAACTATGAATTTAAAGAGAAAAAAATGTTGCGTGAAGAAATAGGCACAATTCCAGGAATAAAGGAAAACTAAAATTAGATTGATTTTATGAGAAATAGCTAATCACCTAGAAAACTGTTATGACTAAGTTGGGGTGACTGTGTTCAAGTCACTGTGGCATAATAAAAAGAGCCCTTGAATCTGGTTTCACTATGGATTTATATAGTTTGGAGGAAGTATCTTAGTTTCAGAAATCCATTCAACTCTCTGTGTCTTTTGATTCCATATCTGTGGATTCAATCAATTGCAGGTGGAAAAGTATTTGTAAAGTTGTATCTCGATGAATGTGCATAGAGTTCTTCCTTTTCTTCACTCTCAACAGTGTAGTGCAGTAAGAGTTTATATACCACCTATGACGTACTGTTCTCAGAAGCAGTCTAGAGATTATTTAAAGTATATGGGAATGTGTGCCCGTGTTACATGTAAACACTGTGCTATTTTATATAAGGGGCTTGCCCATCCTCAGAGTTTGGCATGTCTTCAGATATTTCCAATATCCTGTGGATATAAGGAAGACCGGTGTTTCCTTGCTGATTAATGGTTATGACAGACTTTAGACCAGATGTACCGAATGTTGTATGAACAGTTTGTCCCCACCACCATGTTCCCTTACCTGAGGGCAGAGAAGAGAGGAAAAGGGAAAGGATCAGATGGGAGACTCCTCTGTAGCACCCATGAGGCAGAAAGGCAAGACAGGAAAAGCCCAGCAGTTTCTGTGAAGGAAGGGTGGGGACAGTAGCAAGTTGCAACGGAGGGAAAGTTTATTGTGGTCTTTCATCCCTTTCTAATGACGGTAGCTGGCAGCACTGTGAATGCACTGTGAGGAACCCTGTGCACCATTAACTTCTCAGGAGCAGGAACAGCACTGCTAATTCTGTCAGGACAGCACATCCTGACTAACCCCTGGAACAGGGCAAGTCTGTTCCAAATGCCCATAGAGCGATGGATAGATAAATGAGTGCGTCCTCTTGAGGATACAAAGCAATCTCAGATGGATGTGTGCCCACATCTCCATGAACGAATAGGTGAGTGCACAGCTCCTATTTGATGACTTTTCAATTAGGTGACTTTTCAGACCATAAAACACACACAGAGGTGGGCACAAAACAGTTGGAAGTGCACAGCACCATGAAATAGCAGGTAGACCATTTGTAAGCCTTGCGGCAACTGCTCGTTTGTTTATATACTGTAGGAAGTGATGATGTAAACACAGTTTGAGGACTTCCAAACACAAAAGAATCTTTTTCCTTTCCGCTTTCAGAAAATAAGATGACTTGTGAAACACCTCTTGCCACAATGGTAGAGACAGTGCCACACATCGTGTGCTGGAAAAGAGCAGCAGGCCCTGGGAAATGAGGCAGATCTGTGGAAATACTTCGAGATGTGTTGATAAGTTATTTAAAGGTTTGACCTTCAAGCACTTGCAAAAAAATAGACTTTAAAGAACTGCCTCTGGCGTACAGTGTTGGTGTTCTGATTCTGCTGATATGTCAATGGATGAATCAGACTGGACCAGAACTTCTAGAACCTTGTATCCATCAATCATGCTTACTAGAATATTAGCTTCTAGGAAAAACCAAATGGGAGAAATTGTGGTATCGTCACAGGTGGGGTTAGGACAAGGCATGGGAGAATGATATAGCCTAAAGGACTGTGTGTTTTCATTTAAAAACAGAAGGTCCTATCTGGTCTTCATAGCTACCATATGTTCATTTTAGAAGCAGGATGTAGTCATGACTAGAGATATTCAGTCAGGAAATGGGTTTTAAGGGTAGAGAATGAGACGGTTGAATTTCCCGGATAACCCTTTCAGGATCACATTTCTGCAACGAGAGCTGACTGCATGTACCAAAAGCTTCGTCACTTTAGGGGCTTGGGATAGAGGAGAAAGAATGCCAGACCATTTGAATCGTTTCTTCTTACCTTCCTTACCCACCTGTGTCTGTCTGATTTCATCATGTTGCTTCTCTTCTGCCAGGGAAGCCCTTCATTAGGACTCTAAAACAAGCCATCACTGTGGAAGAACCTTCCCCACCCCCCACCCCCAGGCTGCATCCTGTTCTTTGTTCCCGAATGTATTAGACATGCATTTTAAAGGACCGCATTCATACACACACACACACACACACACTTATGGTATACCATCACGTGTCGAGCAACATGAACACACATATTAATAAGACAAAACAATTTCCTCTTAGGGGCTTCTAGTCAGTCCACTAGAGGAAATAATGTTTGTGGTCAAGAACCTAGAGAAAGAAGGGTGTAGAAGATGTGCTGTGGAAGGTGACTTTCTGGGAAAGAGGGGGTACTGACTAATTTACACAGAGAAGACACCTTAGATGGATAAACCCAGGAGGCTTGAGATGTGTGTGGGTGTAATTCCAGCACCGTCAGTGGTGCTCTGTGCCCTCATCCTCATCCCCCCTCACCCATGGATGCCGTTCCCACTGTGGGGCAGCTGGGGAACTGCGGCACTCCCCTCACGGACCCTTGCTTGGCATCACCTCCAGGGTGTCCCTACTGCTGTCACTGCCTGCAATTGCTTGAACGAGACTGTCGCATCTCAGCCCTGCTCCTGGCAAAGTTCAAATCATGAACGTGCCGTCTTCTCTCTTCTGAGAATGATGACTGGAAGTTCCCTATCTAGATGTTTAGAGGTTCCCGAGTGGGTCTTGCCCTTTTTTTGTTCCATGTCTATATTCTCATGCAGCAAGCAGTCGACAGACACATGGCTGTCTGAAGAAAATACTCCTATGTATATGCCAGTTGAAGGTAGACAGTAGACCTAGATATAATTTGTGCAGGTATGGTTAGGGAAAACTTACCAGATGATTCTACGGGGTTAAACTTTGATCACCACTGCCAAAGATGAATGAGCTGAAATGAGATATACTCCCCTGGAGGGCACTAGTATAGATTTATAATTCCTATGTGTGTCCATTTATGATGGCAACTGTTAGGCTAACTACTGTCAAACCCAATTGTCTAATATTTCCATAGTTGTAGGGTCACAATGAGCGTGTGGCTGCCCAGATAGAAACCAGTGTCCTGCCTTTATTACAGGTGGTGTGGCCCATGTGACTACGTTCTCATTAGTGGAAGTAGAGAGAGGTGGTTGTCTGCTGGGGTCTGGGGTTCTGAAGATAGAAGCAGCCTTCCCTGACTCTCTGCGGCCTTCCTCCTGGCTGATCAGAGCAGTGTTGAAATCACATGCTGAGAGGGCAAAGCTGTTGCCACTCCAGGGCTCTGAATGCCATCCTGGCACACAGCTGCCAGCCAAGCTCAAACACTCACCGCAGACCATTATATAAGACACCGGTGAGCGAGCTTCTGTTCCTAAATGGTGCCCGAATTCTGCCTGATTCTTGGCTCACCTTGAAGGTTCCATCAACAACCATATAGCAGTAATGCAGTGGTGATAGTTTTGTGCCCAAGGAGAAGCTAAATCCAGTCCTGAGCTAAATTAACTCCCCAGGACTTCAGAAACACTGTTTAGGAGGTCTGTCACCTATGACTCTATAGGGAAGCCCGAGAGCACAGTGCACGTAGGCAAACAGGCTATGCAGGCCAGGCCAGAAGCACCTCAGTCTTCCAGTGTTGACTTTCACATCATCGCCGTGCCTGCCACCTAAATGGCTGACCACTGTCTCAAAAGCCAGAATGCTAAGGGGTGATAGACACTCATACTTTGAAAGATGTACCAAATTTCAAAGCTGCACCTCGTGTCTGGGAATCTTCAGCTGGTGCCGAACCTGTCATTTTAGAGATTAGGTACAGGCAGCTAAGAGATGCTGAGCACTTGCTGAAGTTCAGACTCGCTCAAGGAGACCCTCCAAACGTATTACATACAGAATGAGGAAGGTTTGTCCGACTGATTAACCATTTGTTAGTTATTTGCATAAGCAGGAAACTCAAACATAGTAGCTCTGCTTTATTGCCACCTGATCTTTAAAAGCTGTTCAAGATGGGGTGGAGAGATGGCTCTGTGGTAAAGAGCACTGGCCGCTCTTGCAGAGAACCTGGGTTTGCCTCCCAACACCCACAGACAAGCTTTGAACTGTCTGTAACTCCAGTTCCAGGGCATCTGACCTCTCTTCCAACCTCCAAGAGCAGGAAGCACATACTTGGTGCATAGATGCAGGCAAAATATTCATACATACAGAAATGAGTAAAACCTTTTTCTAAAGCCCTTTACCACCTAGAGTATAACTATAGGGACTCTGGTAGCTCTCATTGACCCTTTCCTACACATGGACCACTGGGACACATCTCCATCACATACACCAGTATCCCCAAGTCTGCAGGCCCGATGGGCTGCCTTTATGATGGATTTGGTTATCGACCCGCCTCCTTCCCGTGCTTGCAGTAAGGGTTGATACCCTTGCCGGCAAGGCAGTTCAAAAGCATGTATCGGTTGCCTCTGCCTTGTTCCCCAGGGAGATCTCTGCCTCCACAGTTTATATAAACCCAGTCTCTGATCCCAAATACCATTGTGTATCATATGTCTTAAAAAGTACTCTTTTAAGTCTTGCTAGCCATGAGCCATCTACTCTGTGTCTTTCACCCTCATGTTAATTATTCATGGAACCTGTTAGAGAAATGCTGGCCTCTTCCCCGCAGATAACTGCTACAAAATATATTTCAACGTTTACTACCTCTACGTATAATGATTTTAACACACTCTTCTTTGTGGAAAACCTGAAGCAACCTTTCTTTACGATTTTATTATACTCAAACATTAGTCTGTAACTCCAGCATCTGGAAAACACTTAAAAGTGTGGTTATTTAAGATGATCTCTCAGTTATTCCTTTCTGTCAACAGGCAATCACAAAATTCCCAAGGGCCTTTGGAGTTAAGGAAGAAATCTGAATGGAAGAACTTGATGTTCTCAGTACAAATGCAAAACCTGTCCCAGCCAAAACCTAGAGAACAAACTTCACCAAACTAGTTATAAAAACAATGGTTTTCTGCGGTCACTGCTTCCGGTTGAATCTTTTCTTAAAATCTGTGTCCACTATTACTCTCCATCTTGCTGGAGAGTCAAGAAAGTATGTGGGAGCTGACTTCATCATCCCGCAGGATAACAGTACCTTCCAACCCTTGATTTAAGAGGCAGGAATGGACAGATAATGGACCTCGCCTCACCAACCCTCTCCATAACCACGCCATGTGGCAAATGTGGTATGGTCTTGAAACTCATCGCCCAGGGAAGGGTCATGGGAGAAGTGCATGTACTAACGTTTATCTCAATATAATCTGTTAACATGGAGCCATTGGGAACACAGTAGTATTCAGTGTTGTATTTTAAAAATGGCAGGAAGGAGTCAAATCATACAACAGGCCTCATGTGAGAGGTTTGTTGGAGGAAAGGCAGAGAGGGGGCAGAGAAGGGGGTAGAGACCAGTCCCTGGGGACAAGAGCAAAGGAAGAGAAAGAGACGGGAGATGTACAGGCCTGCCTTTTCTAATGAACACAGGAGGTAAGGATACATTCTGTCAGGACCCTAAGGGCAGGCCAGTATAGATGCCTAAATGCTAACGTTCATGGTGCCTGTTTGGTGCCTCCCCTTTTGATTCTGAGTGACGTCTCCAAAATTGGCCTCCTACCTAATTCCAACACCCACCAGTTTCGAAATCTTCCATGTTTTCTACCTCTTCTGCTAGGATTGGGACTTTAATTTTTCTTGAAATCTTCTGGCTTAGCTCACCTGCTGCCCACCCATACCTGCACACGCCTGCACAGATATGCACACAGGTACCTGTGTGTATATGTGTGCACTCTCAGAGATACAGGGCAATGAAAGTGTTCAGCAGGATAAGTAGCAGTCAGACAGTGAGTGACCTGAGAACCAGTTCCCTGCAGACTAGGCAGTCACTGAAGAATCCTGAGCAGGAGGAGGGCAGTTTGGAAAGACCTCTCTTTGTAAACACCATGTGGATGATGCTTTAGAGGTGGTTAACACTAAGCAGGATGTGCACGCACCAGGCCAGGCTGTAACTAAAGGCATGTGTTACAATTTACCTGGTTTTGAGCCTGTCCGTATCACCTCAATTCCCGGGCTTTTAATTCACAGGACACTCTTTTTTTTTTTTTTTTTTAAATCAAAATAAATTTATTGAAAACTAGGCCAGAACTAGAGACAAAGATATTCTTAGCCTCTCCCTCAGCCTTCTGTGTAGTGTTGTATCAACACCAGGCACTCTGTCCACCTCCCTGTTCAGCCTCAATATGTTGGTTTCCCGATTCACATTTTCAAAGCTAAGCCACGTAGGCAGGCTGGATGACAATGGAGCCATTGGATGCGACAAAAGAGGACCTAGGAAGGGAAAGGGGCAACAGGAAGTGGGTGTTTACCTTGTACAAGGGATGGAGGTGGGTGGATACTGCACGTTGTGAGGGGAACTGCATCCATGCTAGAGTGTGAGCAGATGACGGGAGTAGAAAGAGAAAAGCAAAAGCAGCCTATGTGGCAAAAAGAGAAACCTTGTGGCATTTTAGTGCCAACAATTAAAATTAATGTGAAAGTAAAATGACTGTTCAAGAGGGAAGATGTACATAGGCTTGGTGTCTCTTGCATGGAATCCCAACTGGAAGGTGTAGTTGGTGAAAAAGAAAAGATTTATAAATGCTCTTCCTCTTCAAAACATACTTATGATGAAAAATCTATTTAAGAATATACAGCTTTCTGTGTTGTAAGAATGACAGTCTGGGGAGGAATTTAGTTGATGTCATGAGGAAAAAAAAGGTGATGTCTAAAGCCTCAGAATAAACAGACCAGCACCTGAGACTGAGCCCAGCATTTCAATGTGGTTTACAGTGTCAATATGAAATATAAGAGCTGATTAATGACATTAACAATAGCTATGTTCCACAACAATAATAACAGACATGACACATGAGTGAATACTCCTGAAACATTAGCTATAGTAACAGATGAATTATTTTCCCCTAAGAAGTTGAGAAAATGGGACAGGTGAAAAATGTGAAGAATTTAAAATCCAATTTATTTATTTATTTTTGGTTTTTTGAGACAGGGTTTCTCTATGTAGGTTGTGCCTTTCCTGGGACTCACTCGGTAGCCCAGGCTGGCCTTGAACTCACAGAGATCCACCTGCTTCTGCCTCCCAAGTGCTAGGCTTAAAGGCGTGAGCCACCACCACCCGGCTAAAATCTAAATTAAACAACTGAGTATAGAGACCTGAGTTCAGGCCCCAGCACCTCATACAAAGCCAAGAACGGTGATCATGTCTGCCATCCCAGAGATGGGGAAACAGGTTCTCTGGGTTTGCTGTCCAGCCAGTGTGGCTAAATCACTAAGTTCCAGGTTTGGTGAGAAACCCTGCCTGGAAAAATAAGGTGGGAAGTAACTGAAGAAGACACCTCAGAAGAGGCCTCTGACCTCTACCCATCAAGACCCCACACACATACACATGTATACACAAACATGTACACACTATTGGTGAAATTATTAAGGCCACTCCACGCAGTTAAAAGGGAGGTTTATTTTGTGGGGTAACTTACAAGTGAAGGGATAGGTTACAGGGTCCGGGAAAGGTGTAGTGCAGTCCAGAGGTGTTCTCTGGAGAACTCTGCTCAGTCTTCCTCCAGCATCCAGGATCCAGGAACCAAGAGAGGTGGCACATCCAGATCTCAGGTCTTAAGGGCTCCTGTCTTGGCCCTGCCTCATAGGCGTGACAGCCTCAATGGGGGTAGTACTTCCAGGTCAAAGCTGGAACAGCTACCCACTACAACATACACATACAAATACACCCCACATACACAAAAGAGAAGGGGTTCTCAGCCTGTGAAATAAAAGTTAGAATGTATGTCAAAGCCATTGGCGGAACAAAATCCCACAACATTTTCCCTTTGTCTAAATAAGAAGGTTCTAAACCTGGTGGAATGAATTCCCACAACATTACAGTCCTGTCCAGGACAGAGGCTTTGAATGTGGGAAATTTCATTGTGGAACTGAATCATGGACAGGAGTAGTAAGAGAACATGGAAATAAGACTGATGATGAAAGACAAGGCCACAAAATATTCTGAGAAGACGTAGCTTGGGAAAGGAAGAGCACAAATAATTCCTAAAAGGAGCGAATATTCCAGAGCAATGGACCCAGCTTTGTGCTGGATGAAATGTCTTTTTCTGGCACTGAGGTTTGAACTGTAGCTAGAGTTTTCCTGCCTGGCCCACAGTCAGGACAAATCTTTGTCACCTGCCAGTCCCACTGCCTCTCAGACCCAACCAAGTAAACACAGAGACTTATATTGCTTACAAACTGTATGGCTGTGGTAGGCTTCTTGCTAACTGTTCTTATATCTTAAATTAATCCATTTCTATAAATCTATACCTTGCCACATGGCTCGTGGCTTACCGGCGTCTTCACATGCTGCTTGTCATGGCGAAGGCTGGCAGTGTCTCCTCCCACCTTCCTGTTCTCTCAATTCTCCTTTCTGTTAGTCTTGCCTATACTTCCTGCCTGGCTACTGGCCAATCAGTGTTTTATTTATTGACCAATCAGAGCACATACAGACCATCCCACAGCATGGAACTCAGGACCTGGACACACAAAACACACACCTTACCACCAAGTCACAACCCTGGCACTCGAACAAAGCTTTTGGAAAACTGTACAGGGAAACTGTGGCAAATAGGGTGAAAACCATTTAAAAATGTATTAGACTTTGGATACTGCCTTCATAAAGTTACTATAACAGGTTTTGTTGGCAATAATGACTAAAGTTATTGGCTAGATTAACCAATGCCATGTCACAAAGTGCTGGAATGTAGCATAAAAGGAAACACCTGAATGAGGGGGAAGTCCCAAAACATTCCAAAGGAAAAAGATAAATAAAACGGAGGTTTGAATGAAAAGTATACTTTTGTTTGATCTAGCAAACCATGGTTTTTCTTGAAGTACTTGCAAAGGCTTGAAGCGTTGGTCAGATGTGATGAAAGGTCCAGAAGTTGCCATTAGTCGGTGTGGCCATTTGCAAAATCACTGAATGGAAAGTATAGGCAATGAATATTGCGGACAATAAAATTTGGCCCTGAACATCAGGTTTCATTCTATATGTAGTCTATTAATTTCTGCATCAGTCATACCTAACCAAGGAAACAGAAGCAGGTGATGTATATATATTAAGAGATTTGTTGCGTGGACCTGGCTACGTGATTTCGACACTGGGGCTATAGCAGTAATCCCTAACCCCTTTCAAGATGTAGCCTGGTGATCACAGGAGAGAGGTAAAAATGCACACCAAATGATGTGTTCAGAATATAATATTCTAGACATATGTGTGGATCAACGGGAGAGCAATGAAGAGCCATGGGATTGGCAGACAAAATGGAAATGAACTTGTGTTAAAGATGTAGAAATGGATAATGAACCAGCGAGGATTTTTGTTATGCATGAAAGATTAAAAGGGAAAATGGGAATAAAAATAAAATTAAAAAGTCAGCAAGCATGAGAGAGAAACATTTCTTACGCCAGTTTTCTTCTTACATATTCATGATGTGCGGCTCCTCCCCCAAGAGTGTATGTGATCCCATCAATGGGGATGATATCCTTTTATGGCCTATTAAAAACTACAAGTCTCAGAGGCCAGCTGTGCATCCACTAGGCTCTAGGAAAGAGAATTCTCTCTATAATTTTTTTCTCGTCGCTGTCAGGAATACAGCATTTCAGCTTTGAGTGGTCAGAAGATAGCTCATCCCACAGCTTGGTCCTGGGACTCTGAGGAAAGGACAGAGACAGGGATGGGTGGGCTGTGTGCACTCTGATGGAGCGGCACCAACCACCTTTGTAACCGAGAGCCTCGGAGTGTTGATTGCACACAGCGCCTCTGGGAGGAGACCCTGCAGTTGCTGCTTTAGCACACATGGGTCAGTCTTTTGTAAGCACTCTTCTGTACGTGGACCTAAGGAAGGCAATGCTTTCTCAAGACTTACCTCAGGGCAAGTTTCCCACGGGTCCAAGGCCTCATGTCAAACAGTACACACCCACTCAGAACTTTATTCATGCGGTCGTCCCTCACTCACTACAAGAAGGAGACAATGATGAGTAAATATAAGTGTAATTGACATGCCACATGCCAGAGTCCCCCTCAGAAGACTCCACTGGGAAGAGATCATTTCTATTATGAGTGTATCATCCAGAAAGGCTGCAGTGTGGTTCCTTATCCCTCAAAGGATTAACGTGGGGGATGGGCTAAAAGGAGCAGAAATTAATTCCAAGAGGTTTAATTAATAGTCATGATTTGTTTGTAAGAATGCAGGAATGGATCCTAGAATCAGGAATGCAGTCCAGCTTCAGAAAGGGACTGGACGTAGACACAGGGGTTTTCATTTCTCTGATTTCTGCTCAATAGCTTCATCTTCTTTGGGACCTCCTTCCTTTGCTTACTAAAACACAAGGTAGACTATCTGCTAAATCACGGAATATTGGTCCTAAAGTTATTGGTGCTGAGCTTTAGAGAGAAACCCCTGGTTTCAAGCCTGGTTAGATGCTTTGGTCGAAGTATTTGGCCTAGTCAATCAGCTTAGGCTTAAGTCCAGGAAAAGAAGGGCTTTGAGAGTCACAGGGGAAAGATGTATCATGGACTAATTAGCTCATTCCAGGGAATTGCAAGTGAAGAGAAAGGGCAGGGTTGTCATACCATCTACCTCTCATTTGTGAAAAGCTTCCTTTTTAAAGCTATATTTATTCTTATTGTATGTGTGTGTGTGTGCCTGTATGTGTGTTCTATGTGTACCACCTGCATGCCTAGTGCATACAGAGGACAGAAGGTGGCATCCAGTCACATACACCTGGAGTTAAAGACCGTTGTGAGCCTCTGTGTTGGTACTAGGAACCAAATATGGTTCCTCCACAAGAGCAGCAAGTACCTTGTACTGCTGAGCCATCTCTTTGGCCCCTACGTGTGAAAATTTTGATTTCTGTCTTTATTCTTTGTCCTGACCTCTGGGATGGCCATTATTGCCACACCCCTAGGAAACAGATACAGTGAAATCTTTAGGAAATAACAGGCCATATGATTAATTTGTTTTCCTACTTTGGTAAAAATAATCACAGTGACATATTGAATTAAACAGTTACCTTTTCTTTCCCTATTTCACTCCAATCTGCTTACCCTGAAAATTAAACAAGTAAGCGAATAATAATAATAATAATAATAATAATAATAACAACAACAACAACAACAGATCATCACTTATTCAGTTACTCCCTCCTGCGTGCTTAGCTGTTGGGAACACAGATGAAGCAGAGCAAACGGATCTTGAGAGAGAAGCCTTCTTATCTGTTGGCACAGTAAAATGAAAGGTCAGAGATAAGACTATATATCAGGATGGTATTCTGATGTGGATGTTAACACGGTGTGTTTAATTTCATGATGTTCTTGATGAGGAAAATCCTTGGGACCCTGGCTCCTTGTCTCCTTGTGCATCCACTAGGTCAGTTGTCTAAGAATCCCAGGGGAAGGCTCACATTGTGTATGTGTCTCCTTCTCTAGGGAGGGAAGAGAAGGGCCACTGGGAACTGGAACTACATGGCTGGGAAGAATGTGAATGTGCACACTGAAATATTTCCGAGCCCATCTAGTGGGTTTTGCAATCATATTTATTAGATTTCTCTCTCCATTACGCTGCACTGCTTCTCCATGGACCTATAAGTGAGGATAATTAGTCTATTTTCCTAAGCCTTAGCCCTTGTAATAGTCATATAATGCTCATATATTTTACATGGCAATACCCTAATAAGAATCCTATATATATATAAGACTAGGTGAATTATTTTTGACAAATTTAATTTTAAAAAGCCAACAGGGGGGAAAACATGTCCCAATGAGATTAAACACTGACTTAAGTCCTCAAAGCGGGATATTGCTAGGTTAATTTTGCCTTCATCACCGCCCTGCTCGCTGTTCCCAGAGGCCTCTGCAGTTATTCTCAGAGCCTATACCTGGGCACCTTTAAAGCTCTTGTGAGCTGCCGGGTGAGTGGAAGTGAACTCCAAAGTGAATTTTCTTAGTTGCTCTGTGTTGTCTGTCTCTCCGTGGGCTCTGTAAGGAACAGTTGAGCAAATAAAATCTAAGTGAATGAGTTTAGAGGTTTGTGGGGAAAGATGATTGATGGATTAAAAAGTAATTCAGTGCATCTTGGCCCATTTTCTCTGTCTTTCATAAGTAGTTCAACACAGTGAAATCTTTATTGGTTTTCTCGACAGGAAGAAGCCGTGTGGCTTTGTTTTCAGTGTATCAGTGATTTCCAAGACTGGTTATGTAAGAAAGCCTCATCTCAAGATACTTGATACAATTAAAAACTGAATTTAAGTTTTCAAGGTAAGATGTCACATCATGCCTTTGGGGAGATGGAATGGAGTCTCCCTCTGAAATACTACAGGAAAGAGAGATCTACCCTTGATTCTCACATTCCATGCCAACTGTCTCAAGGGCATAAAGGACCTTTTGGGAAAGTCTTCATTATGACAAAGCAAATATAAAATGTGGCTTTAACAAGAATAGGAAATGCAGAGTTTTTATTTCTTTAAACTTTACTTGTTTATTATGTGTATGAGTGTTTTTTCTGCATGGATGGCTGTGCATCACATACATGCCTGGTGCCCGCAGAGACCAGGAAAGGCCTTCGATCCCCTGGAAATGTAGTAAAAGACAGTTGTGAGTAGCCTTGTGGGTGCTGAGAGTTGAACCCAGGTCTTCTGCAAGAGTATCCAGTACCAACATATTTATTCAAATATATTCTGGATGTTTCTGTGATGCTGTGTGAGTTTAGCATTGGGTAAGATTAATACTTAAATAAAGTAGATTGACATCCATGATATGTGTGGGCCTCTGTCAGTCAGCTGAAGGCCTTGGCTGGACAGAAGACAGAGCTCTTCTGAGACAGAGAGAATGCTGCCAGCAGAGAGCCTTTGGCTTGACCTGTCAGGTGGGCTTTCCTTGTGAATTTGAACTTCCCAACTTACATGACAATGTTAGCCGATCCATGAAATAGGTCTAGGTCTCCTCGTCTTCTTTTGGCTGTGTTTCTTTTAAGAATCCTAATGTTGGAGTTCCATTATTTAAACAGAAAAAGAAAAGGGATGTTAAAGTAAAAGCCATGGCTCCCTTAAGAGAATGCATGAAGCCCTAGGGATGGTCTTCAGTACTGGAGGGGAAAAAAAAGTGTGCGGTTAGCGCCTCTCCTTTTATTTAAATGGCACTTACTATATTGCCTCCTTTGAGATACTGTATTTTGAATGCTGTACCAGGAATCTTAGAAGGTCTTATTAATAAAATCAAACCTGAGGCCAATTACTGGGGTGAATGCTGGAAGATCAGAGAAGCAGAACAAGCCACAGCTTACCTCATCTGGCCAACTTCTCAGCTGATCCTGTTTCCTCAGGCTGGATGCCTCTGAGTCCTCATCCAGAATGAATCTCAGCTGAACTGCTGCTTGAAAGCCTGAATGCTTAACCAGCCAAAAGCTTAACCAGCAAAATGCTTCTAATTCCTGGTCCTCACACCTTATATACCTTTCTGCTATCTGCCATCATTCCCTGGGATTAAAGGCTCACTTCTTGGGATTAAAGGCGTGTGTCACCATTGGCTGTTTCCAATGTGGCCTTGAACTCACAGAGATCCAGAGGGATTTCTACCTCTGGAATGCTAGGATTAAAGGTGTGAGCGCCACCATTTTCTAGCCTTTGTATCTAGTGGCTGTTCTGTCTCTGACCCCAGATAAGTTTATTAGGGTGCACAATATTTTTGGGAACACAATATCACCACAGTTTATAATCATTTAGAAGGTGTGTTAGTTAAGTAAGTAAGAACTTAGTAAACTGGAGCAAAAGCTGCAATGAAGTACGTTATATGGAACAAATTTTAACGAACACTAAAGCATGAGTTCTAGCTCAGTCGCTGGCCAGGTTGAACTGTGTGAAAAATGCCCCTATTTGAGTGTGTCTGACTTATTTTTAAAAAGGCAGTTTCACACAGCTCATTCCAAAGAACTGTATTTCATTTTCAACATCATGAGCGGGAAGGCACATTTCTAGGTTCTTCCCCATACAATGAAATGCTGTCACAGACGTAATCTCTCCCCCTTCATGTATCCCGTCATAGCGCGCCGTTCCACACAGGCGTTCGCAGCCCAGCTACTGAAGTGTCGGTTGATGTCCACTCTGCCTGGAGATGTGGTGTTGATAAACACGCCAGGGATTCCTTTCTGGCCTCCCTGCTGATCCTCAGTAGGGCAAGATCCACAATGTGCAAAAGTTCCGGGTTGGATAACAATCGACAGTTTAGGAAAGTCATTTTCCTTCCACTCATGTGCAAACCTAACAGCGTACATGTTCTTGTGTTTATGATGGAGAAGATGCGATCCATATGGCTGAACTTACTGGTTGAGATGTGTATAACTTAAGGAAAGGGGCTGGGTCTGTATTCTGCGCCCTGCCACTTGCTTGCATGTATCCTCCTCCTCACAATAGATTCTCTCGTTTTGTAGATTCGTTCAACACCGGGCCATAATTTGCTTAGGTAGAGGGAATCTATGAATATTTCCAAGGCGTTGTTTCCAAGTGGGGGCTGGGGGAATCTGAGCAGTTCTCTGCACACTCTGGGGAATGGTCTCAGCATCTCTGGGTTAGTTCTCTTTTTTCCAAACAGTGCTGCCCTTGTTCACGCAGAAACACGTTCTTTGAAAACACAGAGCTGGAAGTGTGGCATCACAAGAGCCAGTGGCTTAGACTATCCCCTCATTTGCATGATGCTTTCAGAGAAAAGACCACATCAGAACATCCATGAGGCACGTTACTTGGGAAGCTAAATTTAGAATGTGTGGGAAATGTGGGAGAAACATCTGCTAGGGACTTCTTAAGGACCTGCCTGAAGTGCTGGAGAGCTATAAGGAACAAGTAGAAAATGATGTGGCCCATCAGAGACCAGCCAGGCCTTTCACAAAGGTGAAAGGAAAGTCCTTTCCAGCCCCGGAGTGGCCTGGCAGCAAGTCTTCCAGAACATGCTCTGAAACGCCCAAGCACTGTGCAGAGTCTGACCCTCAGGTTAGAGAATTCACTACATGCGTGTATGAAAATGCCAAAGGAAAACCTATTATTTTGTACACTCAATTTATGCTAAAATTCCATGTAATTCAATAAAGAGAAGACATTTCTAATTATACTTTCATTGGACATATTTTTTCTAGTTTTGGGGGGAAATAAAAGGTCAGCAGAATGTTCTTTGTGACCACAGGCTGCCTCTGTGTAGCATAGGACAAATTACAGGCCTCTCTTCTCTCCCAACCTCTTCTCTCCATGTTCAGCAACTCCGCTGATGCCTCTTTGAAGAGGAAAAGAAATGCAGTTCTCTCTCGTTACTTGCTCACCTGCATCTCTTGCCACCTCTGCAAAAACTCACACAGGAATGCTGAGGGCACCGTGGCTGACTATAATTTCAACTTTAGTTCACTAGTTCTATAATTATGTATTTTCTTTCTTGTGAATTTATTTTTCAGGCATTTGCCTAGACATTTATAGCAGCTTCCTTCCTCCTGGCTCAGTGCCACAGGGAAAATTCTGGCACAAAACAGACATTAGCAGACTAGAATACAAGATCATTCTCTTATGCTACTAATCACAACTCATTCCTGCCCATGGAATCTTCAGGTCTTAAAGAGAAAACAATGGACCTGCCACGCAGAGGTAAGGCATGTGTGATTTTTGCCGGACTAGCGGGCTGTGTATCAAAGAGATCTTCAGTGCTGACTCCGCCAGTCACTCTGCAAGTAAACAGCTTTGCATTCAGATGGGACCTCTGAACTCCAGTCTCACTGACAGTGCCCTGAGCTCAGCTTTAAACTGACAGAATCACAGCTCCCTCCCATTGTTGGAAAATCAAATAAGACAATAATCGAGAAAAGACTTCATAAGCTAAAAAAAATGCTATATGAGCTTTTGCTGAGATTAGAGTCTCTATATTGTCAGTTTTGAGTTGTCCTTTTTTCTTTTTTTGTTCTCTGAGTGACCTTGTGTAATATATACATTATAATAATAATATACACATACGTAAATATGTATACAGTGTGTCAGTTAAAAAGCATAAACACTGCTATTTAAGTATTTCTAAGAACTGTTATGATTGGTCTTTTAAAGTCATAACACTGTGCCTCACACATGCAAACACTGGGTTCAGTCTGCTGCAGTGCTACATAAAATAAAGCTAAATAAAATGAAAAAGAAAGCATAAGACTATATAGAGTCTTGTTGAGGGGTAGGTGAGCTGTGACTTACGGATCAAATGTGACAATCTACCTATTATATTTCTTATAAATAAAGTTTCTTTGTAACACAGCTATGCCCATTTTTGTTCTTAATTGTATATGTCTGCCCTGATATGAAATGGTAGGGTTAATTACTTGCAATAAAGACTATATGGCCCCAAACCTTAAATATTCCCTACCTATCTAGCCCAATGAAGATAGTGTTTGCTGACTTCTAAATTAGATACCAGTGTCTTGACAAAACAAAAGGCACCATAAAGTCTCAGTGTGAACATCTCTGTGGTACCCACCATTGTTCTGGAATGGACCTTTTGACACACTGGTGGGGAGAAATGTGCTTCTTAAAGGAAAACTTGGCTATATGATTAAGAGTTTGAAAGATTCACATCAGTTTTAATCACTGAATACAGATGTGATGGGTACCAACAGCATTTACTTCCCAGGCCCTTTAAAACTGAGAGAAAGTTCTCCTAACTTTAAAATTTCTCTGCTGATATTTTATGGCCTTCATAAGGACCAGATAAAAACACATATATGTAGCTGGGTAGATAGGTTAGTTGTAGAGCCCTTGCCTAGGATGGCCAAGGCCTTGAGTTTGATCCCTAGCCCTCTCGAAAACAAAACTAAAACATAAATATATCAGTTTAGAGAACCTTGGGTTAGGGTGCGGGAATTTCACTCCTAGCCCATTGCCATGTGGTGGTCCTTTAAAACAGCCTTTTTAGTGGTGATTGTTAAGGTGTGATAGGTGTGATAGAGTTAAACCCCTGTGTGTGAACCAGCAGCCTGTAGTTTCTCTGTAGGCTTTTTAGTGGTGATTGTTAAGGTGCGGTAGAGTTAGACCCCTGTGTGTGAACCAGCAGCCTGTAGTTTCTCTGTAGGCTTGGAGCCTTTTCAAGTTTACCTCGGGTGCCTTGATCCTGGGCCTAAAGTCACTCTCTATGTCCTTCAATCCAATGAGTCTGTGTCCTTGGTAATTGACACAGACACAAAGTCTACAGACTCAGAAGGACAGGTCAGGACTAATAACAAAAATGTAATTTAAGTGTTTTCAACCTCTCTTTCTAGAAGTAATTCATTTCATGTGGAAAGTCCATGGGCTGGGATGTAAGCTTTTGCCTAGCAGTTGCAAGGCTCTGAATCCCAAAATAGACAACAAAACAAATCAAGAAGGTCCTAGAATTTAATAATCTCAGGAATTATAGACTAGCTGAATTATTTAAAAGACTCAGTAAAAAGATGTTTCTATTAAGACAACTAAAATTACAGAAGAAACACTTAGCCTCCAGAAGAAATAAGCCAAGGAAATGGCATGCTCCTTTAGGGTCTGGGCTACAGTTAAAAATGACTTTATAGCAGAATCCATTTGCATTCCTTATTCTCCTGCAGCCAGTGGACACACATAGAAACAACAACAACGATTGCAGTCAGTGTGCTCACTGATGGGTGCCTTCCTTGGTGTCTACATTCTTCCCCAGAGATAAATGCATCCAGGAAGGTGGTAACCCATGGTAACCACAAACTGTGTGAGGGAGGCAGTCCCTTGGAGGTGTGTGCAGTGTTTCCTTGGTAAGGAAAGTTGTGTATTTCTCTTCTGTTTTCATTATTTGCTGGGAATGCACTGTGTCGCATGTCGTAATGAATGCACTGTGAGATGGTACCAGTAAGTGGCATCTACTTAACAGCTTTGTGAGTTCACTCCCAAGGCTGCTTAACTGTGGGAAGGTCTGGGTGGAGGTGAAGGAGGGGGGCTCCTAAGCACAGATGCAGAGGCACAGTCTGCGCTAAGCAGAGTGTTTCCTCACCCTTAGAAGTGCGATTTTGGTGATTATAAAGTGACCTGATTGCTTAAAAAAAAAGTCATGAATCATATTTATGAAAAATCAAGCTGTGCGCTCTATATATACTGAGTGAGCATGCACATATGAACATGATTTACAGATAAGCATGGCCCCGGGTTGAGAGAATGCTGCTTTCTTGGTAAGCTACATATCTTGATTAAAACAAAAACCAAAAACCAAAAACCAAAACAAAACAAAAAACTGAAAAAGATCCATCATTGCCCTCATCCATACTTAAACCACAAGATGATATTTGTTTCCATATAGGAATGGAGAAAGTACTGTTTGTGTTTTTAAAGTTAAATCTCCCTGAAAAATAGGAAAGCCTGCAAAACCCATCATTAAGTCTGAGACCACAGGCAAAGCCTGGAGTAGTTCAGTTGGAGAGAGAGGGGCTCATTGTGCTTTACTCTCTAAAACAAGACTGGGCAGCAGCTCTGTGTGATTTACAAGGAAGTGTTAACTTTAGGAGGATAAGAAGTGAATAGTGATGCTGCATTTACAAAGTGTAAAACCACTTTCAGTGAGGACACTGGTGGCCTTGCCCTGCCTTGTAGTTCGCATGTGAATAAGTATCGGAGCCAGCTTTTGGTGGGAGGAGGAATATAATAAGTTTATATTTGAGATATAGATCTGTCATCCATCTGTCTATCTGTCTGTCTGCCTGCCTATCTCTCTCTCTCTCTCTCTCTCTCTCTCTATCTGTATGTCTATCTATCTGTCTATCTATCTATCTATCTATCTATCTATCTATCTATCTATCTATCTATCTATCTGTATGTCTATCTATCTGTCTATCTATCTGTCTATCTATCTATCTATCTATCTATCTATCTATCTATCTATCTATCTATCTATCTATCTATCATCTATATCAATCATCTATCTAAGGCCACCAATGCCCTCACATGAAAGTGGTTTTACAATTTGTAAATGCAGAGTCGTCTATCTTTTATAATCTATCTATATTTTATAATCTGTCATCTGTCTGTCTATATCTATCTATGATACATAACAAAACTTCATTAGCAGGTAAATTTGGAGAGAGTGAATAGAACTGAGGGGATTTTTGCATCTATTTTTGCATCTATGGACTGCATGGAATTAATATATGGTGATAATTTTATGGGTTAACAATATCAAAACTCATTTAGGGAGAAGAGTTTCTGTTGTTTGTTGATTAGCATTTGAAAATGTCTAGTATGTGTTATTAAATAATAGTTGTTTACTGTAGTGGCAGTTGGCAGCCATTTTAGCTATACAGAACAAGTAAAGTTTTCTCTCTCCTTATCCCACAGTTAATAATGGCGTGAAGTAGAGCTGGTATCATCCCGAGCCCTCCAGCCTTCTCCACCCCCATGTTGTCTGCATGTCCAGAGCATTGTGTTTCATCTCCACACTCACTGGGTGTAATTTCACATCCCGATAGTGCTCAGAGTTGAACAGTGCCAATACCCAGGAGTCTGATAATTGAACGCATCAAGACTTATACATTTTCTAGTTGTCTTAAAATCCTATAATCACAAGAGCCCAGACTTTCGAGCTGTGATGTCTTTCACACAGAGGAGACAATAGTTGCACAGCTACAGAAAATTACTGCTGGGGAGTGTGAGGCGAGGAAGAGGAGGGATGAAGAGGGCAGCATCCAAGTCAGGATTGTAGAACTCCATTACCATCCTCGACATTTGAATTCTTAATTTTTTGTGTGCATAGTAGGTCTATAGTCAGTACATAAGCAGAGCTTTAACCAGTATACAAACGTTGATTTGCAATCATGTTGTGAGACAAAGTCGGGGTAAGATTACTGATACTAACTTAGGGCATTGTGATTAGGGAACTCTGGAGCCAGTCCACTTTTGGTTCATCCGTGGGATCAATACTGTGAGAGAGATTAATCCCAGATCCACTTATATGAAATGGAAGGAGAGAAAATATTGATTCCATTTTCTGGAAATGCTGCAGTTGCTACACAGCAAGGTCCTGGCACCTTGGTGCATTGGCTTCTAGTTTCTCTTCCACTCTGAAGGCTGGTGGAACTGTCTAACATAGGCCTTTCTCTCTGTGGCAGGGGGTGGCTCCTGGAAAGCCTCATGAAGCTGTTCTGCAGTCTAGTAGAATAAGGACAGCCTTTCCCCAACGTCTACTCTCAGCCCAATCCAGAGAGGGTCCTGTTTTCCTCTTGAGGTCACTTTGCAGTTTCGTGGTCAGGTCCCTGGTCCTCTAGGCATGTGGTATGTGGTTGGCCTGGCTACTAGAGTATCTTTCTGCCTGTGTAGTTCAGACTGTAATATTATGGAATAGCATGATTGGCAGTCCAATAATGCCCTCTCAAGAACATTAGAATAAGCATGATGAGAAAGTATTAAACAGCTGCATTTACAAGAGACAGCGGAAGTCAGTCATCCTTTCCTCCTCAGCCTTGCCAGAGATGAAACACCCCCCCACACACACACACCCCGATTATATCCACATGTAAGCTGGATCCATGTTCTCAAGTGTATTTTGTTAATAAAAGTCATTCTGAAATCCAATTCCTCCTCTGAGAAATTTCTTTCCTATTTCACCATTTTATTTATTTACTTTTTAAAAAATGTTTGAGTGTTTTGCCTAGATGGCTTCTGGACATGACTGAGGGAAAGAGCTCTAGAATATTAAGGCTAGGAACTATCAGTTTTTCTAAGCATGTTATCAAGATTTTTTCTCACCTTTCTTCTGAGCAATGTATCTGAGTCCTTGGGTCCACTGAGTCACAGCAGGAGTGAAGTGAGTCAGGAGGTGGAAAGGCACTGGGCTAAGATACCAGTAAGATTTATCAGCTTTGCTGTGTAATAAGTTTCCTGGACAGAGGAAAAGGACCCATCCCAGAACCACTCACTGAATACTTATAAATATGTGTTTGTTTACATTGCCATTATTATTTTGACTGTTACAGTATTCTTTCTAAAACAGACAGGAATAGCTCATCAATAATCCATACAGGATTAGATTATCTCCTCTGTCAACATCTAATTCTATATGCTTATTTTTAGATCCAGGTTGTGCAGGTTAGTTTTTGACCACATGACATGAACTGGAGTCTTCTGAAAGAGGGAACCTTGTCTGTGTGAGGAACTGCCTCCATCAGATTGTCCCGTAGGCATGTGTCTGTGTAGTGTTTTCTTGGTTGTTGATTGATGTGAGAGGGACTACTCTACTGTGGGTAGTACCACCTCTGGGCAGGTAGTCCTGAAAGGTATAAAAAAGGTAGCTGAAAGGGAATCTGTATGCAAACCAAAAGGTAGCATTACCCCCATGTCCCTGCTTAAGTTCCTGCCCTGATTTTCTTTAAAGGTGAACTGTGACCAAGAAGTATAAACTAAAGAAATTCCTTCCATCCCTAAGTTGGTTTTGGTCAGTGTTTTATCACAGTGACAGAAAGCTAACTGGACCAGTGTAGCACCAATTGTTAGAAGGTCTTATTAATAAGAGCCAGGTATTGGGTTGAACGCTGAAGATCAGAGAGACAGAACAAGCCACAGCTAACCTCACCTTGTCAATTCTCAGCTGATCCTGTTTTCTCAGACTGAAAGCCTCTGTGTCCTCATCCCAATGGATCTCAGCTGAACTGCTGTTAAAGGCTCAAAGCTTAACCAGGCTCTAGTTCCTGGTCCTCATGTCTTATATACCTTTCTGCTTCCTGCCATCACTTCCTGGGATTAAAGGTGTGTGTCACCATGCCTGGCTGTTTCCAGTGTGGCTTTGAACTCACAGAGATCTGCATGGATCTCTGCCTCCAGAAGGCTAGGATTAAAGGTGTGTGTGCCACTATTTTCTGGCCTCTATATCTAGTGGCTGTTCTGTTCTCTGACCCCAGATATGTTTGTTAGAGTGCACAATATATTGGGGGACACAATATCACCATAGACCAGAGGTTCTGTCCTCAGGTCAGGGTTGTTAGGATTGGCTTTGCTTCTTTGTTTTAGGTATGTGACTCCTTTAAATGCTGCTTATCCCTCTCAGGTGCCACCATTTCAAATACTCTACGTCTGCTCTGGAATTGTAAGGTGCCGTCTGCTCTGGAATTGTAAGGTGCTGTCTGCTCTGGAATTGTAAGGTGCTGTCTACCATCTCTTGAGTGATCTGTTCGCTCCTCCTCACATGGGGAGGGTTGGTTCTAGGACCGGCTTTATCTCCCTTGGGAAAGCTCTGGGTTTCCTCTTCTCATAGCAAAGTGAGCTGTGAGGCTTATCACACTTTCCTCTCGTTTATCAGCGGGATTGTAGTTTGCCTTTTCGTTCACTCACAGTCACGTGACTTGACTCATTGTGTTTTGACTATTTACTTTTCTCCTCCCATTAGAACTTCCCATTAAAAATTTATTTTGTTGGTTTAGTTTATCTTCCATCCTGCCTCCTATCATTTGGGGAAGGAGTTGAACTATATACAGAGATATCTTATGTATTAATTTTTACAGAGTTAATGCAGGAAACTATCACTCAAATAGTGTCTTACTGATTTTGATTTGGAAGTTCACACCTGTTTATGTGGATTATCAGTAACTCACGTAACCTAACTGGCTCTGTCTTTTCACTCTGTTCATTCCTTCCCATGTTTGTTCAACCACCAGTTCCAGTTTGTTGGGGAAGACATGACAAAATCAAATCAACTGGTTGTTAGTAAGCTCGTGTCCTGTCAAGGAACTTCACTCCTGACACTCGGCCTGATGGTACCAGTGCCGCTTCCCCTGTACTTAAGTGAAACTCAAGCATTGTGCGGTTAGTTCTGATGCGAAGGAAACAATATTTGGATGAAAGGCCTGGTCCCTTCCACCCATTACTATGCAGTGTGGTGGGCTGGTGGTTCTGTTCGTTACTGCGGTGATTTCCTGGAGTGCCTGGGAGGAAAATACGAAGTTCGATGTTACATCCCTAACTGTGCTCTCAAGGACAGAGAGAAAATATGTCAAGAATTCCTTGTTGACACCCCTGCCCTTCTGTGCCGTCTTGAACTATACGTTCAAGGTTTTCCTCCAGTCATTCACCGTCTTCATCTCTTGCTGTGTTTCCTTCCCTGTGGTCGTTCGGGGCAACCAGAGGCCTTTTATTTCATTTTGGGAGGAAAGGTAATGCAATATTAATCATGATTATTTTATTCATAGACATCACTGCCTCAGAAGAGCCTGAGTCCCTCCAGGGATGGCTCCTTCGGCTTTCAAGCTGCAGCCTGTTCAGGGATATCTTTTTTCACCTCAGAGAGTGCCACCCCCCCCACACACACATAATACTGCATTTTATTTAGGAGTAGATTCCTTAAGTTAGGGATAATGATACTCATTTTTTAATTTATTTTGCTTAATGCCGTTGAACTTCACTTATTTATTTTATATCACATTGGGTTCTGCACTAAGCACAGCTGTTATAGTCTATGTTATAGTGTGTGTGTGTGTGTGTGTGTGTGTGTGTGTGTGTGTGTGTGTGTTGTGTTGAGCTAGATAGGGGGCGGGGCTATAGCGTAGCTGATCTCTCAGGGCTTGATTCCGAGAATAGGCACTATGTGTGGGGAGAACGTTACGAATTTGATAGACTTTGATCGGTGTCCCTGGGTTAGCACCTTATTTGATCTTCATTGTGAAAGTGAGCATTTGATGATACCTATTTCTGTAACTGCTAGGTTTCCAGATTTGTACTGTGGGACTGAGCTCTGGTGCCATGAGCGCTTACCTGTGTGTTAGACAGGGACAATCTGAGTTTTCTTCACGAGAAGGAGTTTATCTTTCCATCCCAGACAAGAGCATCTTAAAAACGTCTGCCTGGCTGGTAAAGACCCTGGTAAGGAGCACTTTCATGGGTGTATCATCTGTGAAGTCACCCATTCCAACAGACTCACACTCACATACACACATAAACATACACACTCACACACAGGTACAATATACTCTCATCCTTACATAAATAGACAAACATTCATGTATACATACAATAGACTCTCATACACACATAAACACACACATAGACAAACATGCACACACACTTATATACATATGCAATATACTCACACATACACATACACACACTCACACATAGGTACAATACTCTTATACACATATAAACACAGACACATTCATACATACATACACATATATACACACAAGCAATACACTCACATACACACAGAAATGTACACACACACACATATACACACAGACACAATACACTCTCAGACACCTATAAACACACACACATGCACACTCAGAGGCACAAAGCTCTCATACATGTATAAACACACACACACACACACACACACACACACACACACACACACACACACGGCTCTGTTCCATTGTTACCATCTTAAAATTCTTCCTAGCTTGCACAAATCCTTTCGCAGTGTCATGGAAGTGTGGCCCCACGAGTTGTATGCTGGTCCTGCATATGGTTCTGTGCTCACTCGGCTCCCGCGGCATCAAGTCTGTTTCCGAAGAGACAGACTTTTGAACACACACCTTTTCGTTCTTATCAAATGCTAATAAAGCAGCATGTGTGGAGACTGGCTGTAGGGTGTGTGGCTTTTCGACTCCTCTAATCATGCTGAAAATCAATTTCTGGATTAAGTCAGACCGGTTCTGATGGCGCCTGGGCCATCACTCCCCTCAGTCCCCATCCCCCACCACCTTATTGAACCCCCTGGTAGGGAAGGCCACCTTAAAAGCCTGCATGGTACTCACAGCTGCTGACTGGAAAGATGCTGTGAGAGTATTCTCTGTAACATTAGCCACAGCCCATACTGTCAGAAACGATGAGAGACTTCCCTCTCTGTCCTCAGAACCGAGAATGTGCTGCTTTCCTGGCCAGGTTAATTGGTTTGGTTTTAGAGTTAGGGTCATGTGACTGTGCCTTCCTTTTTGTCTCGATGGTGAAGGTTCTTGATAATACGTGGCTTGCTGTAAAATGGGCAAAATCATCATAGTTTGCATTTTGTGTGGTAGCTTCATCCTTACTTTCTTCGTATCTTTTATAGGTGTGTGTGTGTGTGTGTGTGTGTGTGTGTGTGTGGTGTGTGTGGTGTGTGTGGTGTGTGTGGTGTGTGTGGTGTGTGTGGTGTGTGGTATGTGGTTGGTGTGTGTGTGTGTGTGTGTGTGTGTGTGTGTGTGTGTGTGTGTGTGGCCCTGGCTGTCCTGGAACTCACTTTGTAGACCAGGCTGGCCTTGAACTCACAGAGTTCCATTTATTTGCCTCTGCCTCCCAAGTGCTGAGTTAAAGGCATCCACCACTACTGCCTGGGCTGTCACTTTTTATTAAAAATTATTTGGTTTGAGATGGGGTCTGGCACAGCTTGGCTCAGTCTCTCTCTAAGATGAAGGTGACCTTGAACTTCTGATCCTCCTGCCTCCATCTCTCCAGTGTGCATTATCATGTTTTGTTTATGCAGTGCTGCGGATCAAACCCAGGGCCTCATGCATGCTAGGCAATCACTCCACCAACTGAACTATATCCACAGCCTCTCAAATAGTGTACTTATACTGTTTTTAAATAATGTACTGTTTTCCTCATAGTATCTATTATTTTGTAAGTTGCTTTGAATTTGTTCTAGAATATGGTGAGTAATTCTAATACTAATTAAATTTAATTCTAATTAAAAAGTTTTTAAATGTGCCATGTTCCTACTTAGTAGCAAAATTTCTTTTGAGACAGGGTCTTACTATGTATCCCTGACTCGCCTGGGATATTAGACCAAGCTGGCCTTGAATTCACAGACATCCACCCTGGCCTTGACTCCTGAGTGCTGGAATTAACAGTGTGTGGTAATGCATCAGACTTGAAGGTGACATTTTTAAAGGCTTGGGGGAGGTTTGAGCAGTAAGGGAAAGGGAGGAACCTTTTTCTGTCTCCAGGTACGAAGGAGCCATTTTAGAATGGTGTTGGCGTAAGAGCCCGAGAATGTTCAAATAGACTCTGACCCTGAAAATCAGTTGTATTGGCTTTTACTTCATGGTGACTCTTAGGCTAAAAAAACACACTTCCACTTCTTGGTGCTTCCTTATTCGAATATGTTAACATCCTAGAGAGCTCCAAATACTCAGGAATATTTAATGTTAGGAGAGTTAAGAGCAAGTTGGCAACACTGTAGAGATTCATGAGAACACAAAGAAGGTATTGTTGTTGGCTTTAGAAAATTAAATTCTGTTTCAGTGCTTTTTTTGTTTGTTTATGTTTGCTCAAGAGGAGGTTATTAAGGTCATGGATACAAAATTACTTCAGGAAGAAAGATGTAAGTAGTGACCTGTAGCTGTATTTGTTGAACTTAACCTTGCCATGTTTGCGCATGCTTTTATTCTGATAATTCATTAACTATCCATTCAAGGAGATGTGTTGAAGACCTACTATGTGCTGGGTAGTAGGGGTAGATGAACCAACCCAGACTCTGCCTTCCTGGTGCTTACCTGTTAGTGACTTTGCTGAAATCACTCTCGCGGATTGCTGGAGACTTCCGGTTTCTCAGTGCCATGCTTTCACCTCCTTAAAATCAACTTCCTGACGACACAGCCTTCACCTGTTTTGGGCTTTCCTTCTTTTCCTTTGCTGGTCAAAGGACTGGAGGTTTCACTTGATTTCCCAGCAAAGCACGTATTTCACTAATGATGGGGTTATATGATATGCTTGATTTGGGCTAATTTACATAATTTTCTGATTAAGCTGCACATTAGCCTTTTGACCTTTGCACTTACTCAAAGTTGGAGGATAATTAGCCAGTACAATTTGATAGAATTAACATCTGCTTATTTTTTTCTTTTGCTTCAATTAACAGACACTTGTGATAATATATGTTTTCTTCTAGGACAAATATGAATGTTATTTTCATTCTGACAGACACTGTACCATTAAATATTACATTACATTATATATATATATATATATATATATATACACACACATTACACTTTCTTGTTGCAAAATAAGTAGAAAAAAAATCTAATCAAAAAGAACTTCTCAGTGGAAGACCACAATTCCTGAGCCTTGAAGCGTCTTTGTTTTAACAGGTAGAAGAAAACAGAAGGGCGACACCATTCCAGGAATCATGCATCTGTGGTGCTTTTTTTCTTGAAGAAGAGCCCATTAATTCTGCAAGCCATCTCTCTGACAAGATGGAGAAAAGTCACCTACAGTTAGCTTTGTTCTGATAGTGGTTATCTCAGAGGAGAGGACTAACGTGACCTTTGCTGAATGGTTTGCCAAAGGCCAAGGAGGCTTTGTGCTTTGAGCCTGTGTGTGTGTGTGTGTGTGTGTGTGTGTGTGTGTGTGTGTGTGTTTTAAGGTTCTTATTATTAAAATCTTTCTGATAAGCTAAGACAGTGCTAGGATGTTAGGATATCCACTCTCCCCTTCTTTTTTATAATTTTACTTTTAATATACATAATTTTATTTTTAATACATTTTAATTAAAATATAATTATGTCACTTCTGCTTTTCTCTCGCCTCCCTCCAGTCCTTCCCATGTCCCCTTCTTCTATTCCTTCCCATGCTCCCTCACTCTCAAAGCTGAAGTCAACATAGGTAAACTTGAAATGATGGTACTCAGGAAGGTTATTAGAGATACCTAGCCACCACCTTCACGGATTGACCTGCAAATGCTGCTGAGCCGAATCTCCTTGTCAGAGTGTCCACGATGCTCTTCGGTCGTTTCAGTGGTTGGAGGTGGCTCAGTGGTAGAGTGCTAGCCCAGTGCAAATAAGACTCTGGGTTTGGTCCCTAGCACTGAGAAGAAATGAAAGGAGGAAAAAGAAAGAAAAAAGAAAATGTGTTGTGATCAAGCCATCTGTGAACATCTTGGCATGGACTAATGTCATACATATAATCATATTATCCTGCTTCCTTTGCTAGACATTTCAAAATACCTGCCCTTCATTTACTCACACATGCAGTTTCCCAAAAACTTTATTCTAAGTTCCTCACACTGGGAACATTGGAAACTCCCCTTAACCATCTAGTAACTCATTTCTCGGCTGATGGTGCTTGTAGCTGCCAATCATAAGTGAGAATCAGTACAGTATAGAAGGCTCATTTTCTGTGGTTTTCTGTACATTTCCATGGCTTTCTTGGGATCTGAGGAGGGCTCTGTTTGTTTTCTCAACCAAAGAGACTTTACCTGGGGCTTTTGTTTTCTGTTGTTCAAACATGGTTGTGAATGTTGTTACCATGTTCTCCGTTCTTAAGATTCGTTACAGAACTGTAGTGGGTAGCCATTCCAGCTTTGTTCTGGAAGTTCCAACCCCCATTGAGACTTCGGCAACTGTCACTCCTACAAGGCGGGGCCAAGGGAGGCGCCTGGGGACCCGAGATCGGGATCGGCGAACGCTCTCTTGGTTCCAGGACGCTGGATGGTGGAGGTGGACAGAGGAGAGCTCCAGAGAACACTGCTGGACTGTGATACACCTTCCCCAGACCCCGCGACCTACCTATCCCTTAATTTGTAAGTTACGCCATTAAATAAATCTCCTTTTAACTACGTGGAGTGGCCTAAATAATTTCCCCAATACAGAACCCATAGGCTCCACTGGACTCCTCAAGGCCGTATTACACAATAATGTTCCAGCAGAGCACGAAGGCTGCTTTCTCATCAAGTTAGAGTGTAGCCTAAAGCACATTTCTCTGCTACTTTGAAAATTCAGTATTCAAGGGCCCCATGAGAAGTTAAAATAAAGGTCATTTATTGGTGAAATTATTAAGGCCACTCCACGTAGTTAAAAGGGAGGTTTATTTTGTGGGGTAACTTACAAGTAAAGGGATAAGCTACAGGGTCTGGGCAAAAGTGTGGTGCAGTCCAGCGGTGTTCTCTGGAGAACTCTGCTCGGTCTACCTCCAGCATCCAGGGTCCAGGAACCAAGAGAGGTGGCACATCCAGATCTCGGGTCCCCAGGCGCCTCCCTTGGCCCCGCCTTGTAGGTGTGACAGTTGCCGAAGCCTCAATGGGGGTTGGAACTTCCAGATCAAAGCTGGAATGGCTACCCACTATAGTCATTGGTCTAACATTGTCCAGGAATAAGTCTAGTAAACAGCAGGTACCCAATAAATTATTAACTACTAATTAGAAAAGTGTAATCTATCTGGAAGGGACAAATAAAAAAATTTACAATACTATTGTATTTGATAAATTACAAAAAGGCTCAGTCGAGTCCCAGGGAGGTCTTTTTATTTCAATGGCAACTGTGGTTTTAGAAAAAGCTGATGACTTCTTTTGGTGTCAGCTGAGAGGTCAGGCCGATCACAGAAACTGATGTCAGCATTGCTTAGGAATAAAGGTTTTAACCTTCAAGTTTTTGTCAAACATTCAAAGTCCCTGAAAAAGAAGCAGAAAGCCAAAGCTGAGTGCGATGCCACATGCCAGCAATCTCAGCACTTGGAAACAGAGGCAAGAGAATGGCTGTAAGTTCCAGGCCAGCCTGGCCTGTGTAGTGAATTTTAGACCAACTGGGGTTATACAGTAAGACCCTAACTACTTCCACCCCCCACCCAAAGAAGCAGAAAGCTAAACTTATATTGTCTCCAAACCTAATACACAGGGTTATTTTCAACTTTCTGATCGATAAATTGCTCATTTGTCTTCATTTTTATGATGTATAAGATAGCAGAAAGATTTTTCAAGATATAATTAATTATGGTCAAAATAACTTTAGGTTAAAAGTACTAATAATGTTGGACCAGAGATGAAAGAAATGTGGAGGTCCTTATTGCCTTCCCTGGAGCTTTGCTATCTTCTCCTCATACACAGGGCTGACCTTCCACCTGCAGCCAGAACACTCACCATGAATAAAAGACACCCAACTCAAAGTGTGATCCCAAATCACCAGTTGAGTTAGAATTGTCAAAACTATTAATTTTTTGGACCACACTCTTTTGAAATTATGATTTAGGAGATATTAGTGAGTAAGTTTTGTGGGAACAGTAGAGGTTTCTAAGTTTCTGATGACAGAGTAACTGAAACAATCTGACAGTCTTTCCAAACATACACTGAAGAATGTCCATCGATACATACACTAATAAACAGTAACGGGCTATGGGAGTTTCAACTGTCATCTTGACATAATCTTCTGGGAGGAAAGTCTCAGTGAGAGATTATCTAGATTAGGCTGGCCTGTGGGCATGTCTGCAGGGGACTGTACTGATTGTACTGATTGACATGGGAAGACCCAGCCTACTATGGGCAGCACCATTCCTTATGTTTGGATCTTAGATTCCAAAAAAGTGGTGGACGTGAGCGGAGTACTGGCATGCATATAGTAATTCATCTCTTTCTGCCATTGAGTGTTAGAATTACAGAGTGGGCAAAGGAGCTTCATGACATTAAGTCTCCCAGTTAAAATTGTTAATACATGGAAGGGTCAGAGTCTCATCTTGCCCCCAACAGGCTTTCTCATGCTGTGTTGCTTCTATTAGTTCCTCAGTTTGGGAAATAGGATATTTAGGGAGGATTTTTGTTAGAAGTGACAGGAAACACAGCGACTGTGGCTGATAGGAAGAATGATTCATTCCTCTGCCCAGAGTACAGGTAGGCTTTGCTGATGGTGGTTCAGATTAAAGGCTCCAAGTGGCTTGGATTGACGTCCCTGTTCCCTCAGAATCACAGTAGTTGTGGCAGCTAAAGCATCGAGTCTGTGTTCAAGACAAAAGACAGAAGCTGGAAAGGTGATTTTGACAGCTTTGTGTTCACATCATTTTGTCCAGCACTGTGACATTTAATTGTCTTTCACTGAAAGAGATGCTGGCACATGTTTTGTTTTCCAGTTTCTCAGGTAGAGGTGAGCATAGAAGGACTGAAATTGTGTAGTTTTTATGTGAGTCAATCTATAGTGTGTGCCATAGGAAATTGAGGGCCTAGCCTAGAAACTAACATTGAAAGCTTTAAAAGAAAATACACTTGTGTGTGTATGTGTAGGCATACAAATGAAATTTGAATCATTCTTTGTATAAGACATTGTTGCTGTGTGGAGGTCAGAGGATAACTTGTGGGAGTTTTCATTTCTGTAAAGTACCTTATAGTGCAGATTTTAAGTCTGATCCCAGGGATTGAACTCAGGTCATCAGGCTTGGAGGTAGCTGCCTTTACCCACTAAGCCATCTTGCTGACCTGTGGAAGCTCTGAGTAGCTGGTTTCTGCAAGGCAGTTTCATTTGCAGGCTCAAGAGATGGGTTGTCAACGTCTCTGCTAAGGCTTGTTGTACCGGAGGACTGTTGGTAATCACTGAAGTTCTGTTTACTGCTATAAAGGGATTAAAGGAGAAGTTAGCAGCAGTGCTAACCAGCAGTGCTCCAATGTGTCCCTCAGCAGTCCTCCAGGGTAGGGCAGCTGGGGCACTCAACAGCTTTGCCATTTGCTTTTACATAGTATTGAATAACTTGGGGCCCACGAGATCAAACTAAGGTCCCAGATTCGGAAGGGTATAGGTGACTATTTTTTTTTTTTTTGTAATTCAGCTAGCATAACTATAAAGAGTCATCATTGCTATCTTTATGCACATTTATATAAATTCCTGGGATATAATACAAAATAGTGTTTTGCAGACTTTTTTTTTTTTTTGCAAAGTATCACAGAGTGTATATTTAAGTTTGGAGCTATAACTGCCTTTGTATTTCAACTAATCAATTCTATTTTTATAGAATAAAACCAGTCATAGATGAAATACAAATGAATCAATATGGCAATGATTCCATCAAACCTTAATTAAAAAGACAGGTAGAGGTGGATTTGCTATGTGGGTTGTATTGTGTCCATTTCAACGACAGAGATGGTAATTACCACAGTTGTCAAACTGACACAATGTTCACTATACGCCAGACCTTGTTCCTAGCCCCTTCAAAGTACTATTCTAGCGGCTTCACTTCGGTGAGGTAGATACTCTTACAGATTCATTTCATGCGTAGAGAACGGTCACATTAACTTTGTCTTACCCAAGGTTGTTAGAGTCAGTATAATTACAATGGGCTCAGTCTGGCTTTACTGTGTGCAACTTCAAAAATGGTGGTTAGATATCCTTTCAGGAAAATATAGCTAATAAAGCAGTAGAGTGTTTCTCCATAACCTATCAGCTGATCCTGGGGTCCATCCATTCACTTTCTCAAGAGTGACATTGTAGGAAGTCACAGCACAGGAATGAACCAGGCTGGCGAGATCCTCATCTCCACTGGACTTGTCAACTAGTAAGCAGCGACCAACAGATGAACCACAAGTTCATAAAGACAGTCATGCCAGAAGAGAGTTCAGTATGCCGGGGTGACACAAGGGTACACAAGTGGAGCGTAATGGTCTCTCTGAGGAGGTGTGGCTTCTGAGACATAAATCATGAGGTAATCACCCATGCAGAATTTGGAGAGAAAGGGCATACATGGCAGAGGGAAAAACAGGTGTAACATCCTAAGGTGGGGTGAGCTTGGCTTGAGGGCATGCAGTAGAGTGTAGAAAGCCTCATAAACAAGTGGTTGGAGTTATGGTGGACACTGAGTCAAGAAGCATCATTATATGGGGTCTTTAAAAAAGTTATTTATTTATTTTATTGGTGGTTTGCTTGCATGTATGTCTGTGTGAGAGTGTCAGATCCCCTGGAACTGGAGTTACAGACAGTTGTGAGCTGCCATATGGGTGCTGGGAATTGAACCTGGGTCCTCTGAAAGAACAGCCAGTGCTCTTAACCTCTGAAGCCATCTCTCCAGCCCCTGTATGGAGTCTGGTAGGCAAAGACATAGAACTTAAGTGTGGTATGTCACTGTGGGTTCCAAGTGGGAATGTGAGTGATCTGATTGGCGGTTCAGGAAAACTACTTTGACTGCAGTGAGAGATCACAGGAAGGCCGAAAGAGGAACTGGGAGGCTGGGTTTGGGGCCAGTGGATGAGCCCAAGTCAAAGAAGGTAAGAGTTTTATCTGGAAAATAGGGGTGAAGAGGACAAATATAAACATGAGATACCATTTGTAGGTAAACAGAGCAGGTGGAGAGAGTGAACCGGGGTAAGGGGATGGTTATCCAAGGTAATTCCTACAGTTTGGCTTGAGCATAGGGCAACATTTCATAGGCAGAAAGGTCCAAGGGAGAATCCTGTTTGGAGAGAAAAGGCCATCTGATGCTCTTGGGTAAGTTAGTGGTGTAGGAGTGCTAGAAAACCAGTTCAAGATGTCCACAAACAGATATACAGTACTGGACTATTGAGCAGATGTGATGGGTCAGATGAAAATCTCAGGGTCAGCAAGGTGAATCAGTAGGTAAAACACTTGCTTTGCAACCTGAAGGTCTGAGGTTTGATCCCACAATCTGCAGTAAAAGGAAAGAATCAGTCCCCAAAAAGTCATCCTCTGACCTCCCATGAATGCCTAACAAATTATGTAAGTTTTAAAATTCAGGAAACATATACATGATAAAATTTATAAGAATATTTCCTCCTTTATATGCCAGGAAACCAAAGTGAAACTAGCTTAGTAGGCCTGATGTTTGTTACTGCGTATAAGGAGCAGCCTGGATACAGACTTCTGGATTGATTCTTCCACACTTCAAAGATGAGTGCATTTCCTTTTCCTTGTTATATTTTACCAATGCATTCTGGGTCTTTTGGTGGGATTCTGCATGGCTTACATCAGAGATACAGGCTTTCTCATCCATATCTGAGAGGGAAGTGGGGGAGGGAGAGAGAGACAGAGGCAGAGAAAAACAGACAGAGACACAGAGAAACACAGGAACACACATGCACACATGCATGAACACACAAGAACCCACACAGAGAGACAGAGACACAGAGAGATACAGAGAGACAGAGAAGCTAACTCTCAAGAACAAGAAAAAGTTTCTTTTGGAGAAACCTCCAGCAAGCCTTGGCTCACATTCTAACATCCAAACTGGCCCTTCCAGTTCCTGCATTGACAATGGACCCAGGATTTCTATTGTTCACTTAGGCAAAACACCTAGACAAGAAAATCAGTTTGGAAAGTTGACCACCATTACTTAAACCCATTAAATGACATAGGACAAAGGTACAGCTGTGGAATGGGAGAGAACCCAGCTCTGTGCCCTGCAGACTTGACCTGAGGAGCAGAAGGCAGTGAACTAGAAAGGAGTGGCCAGTGGGGGAATAAGGAAACCACACTGTCACATCACAAAAGCAAAAGGGAATCTTGCAAAATGTTACTGAGACTGAATATCGGCAGAGTATACTTACTGGGATCTTTTAGAATACAGTAAGGCCATTGTACTGTAGAACGTTCACTCTGGATTATGGCTGGACATGGGATATCAAGTCCAAGCACCGAATCCAGATGCTGCTATGTTATCATCCCTGGAAGAAGGGCAGGAGGTAGGTAGAGTGTATGGCTCCCTTTTCACTTACTAATCGTGATCGATAATCACGATAGGTGGCAATTTTTCATAACTTGTCTTATTATACAGGTAAAAGGCCTCTATCACACATACATCAATATACAATTATTTAGTATGCCACAAGCTTGGAAAAACAAAATGAATATGGAAGTATTAAGACCTGATTACTTTAACCTCTTCAGTACTACTTCTTCATACCTGAGCATGAGCAGCTCAGCCACGTACACAGCAGCCCCAAATGTCTCCCAGTCATAGGGATCTCTATTGGATGTTCATCCACATCCAAATCCTGTCATGCTCAAGAATAGAGCCCTGGACAGATGAGTGGTGGATAGAATATGAGAATATTCATTCTTCAAAATCTCTTAATGAAGCCCTGGGTGAGATGCAGTCAAATATGGAGATGAAATGCAGCTGAAACGGAAACAAATGTGGAAAAATATGATGATGACAGGGTCTGCAGGTGGCTGGGCTTTCTTGGATCACTTTTTTACTCGTGTGTGTGTGTGTGTGTGTGTGTGTGTGTGTGGGTTTATGGAGGTCAGAGGATGACTCACAGGAGTTGGTTCTCTCCTTCTACCATGTAAGTCCTGAGGATCTGAACTTGGACGGTCAGGCTTCACAGCAAACACTTTACCTCAGAGGTCCCTGACTTCTTTGCTTAAAATTCTATTTCCTCCTTAAAATTCTGAACTCCTTCAGTGAAGGGATTATGTTTTATTTACTTTGTATTCACAGCACTGAGATAGGATGGCATAGCTGTTGGAAAATGTTAAGCAAATGTAAAAAGGAAAGGTTAAACGGAATAGGTCAGCCTAGGGCTCTAGTTGCAGAGAGGAAGCTATGGGCTTCAGCATCTCTGTTTGAAGCTATTGGTTATGATGTGAAACCTGGCAGGAGGGCCTCCATGTTTAGTTTCCCAAAGGGCCATCAGTTCCCCTAAACCACTGGTTCAGTTAGGGGTGATTTTGCTCAGGAGGGATGTTTGACAACATCTGGAAATGTTCTGAGTTGTCACAGCGTGGGGAAGTGTGGGGCACTGTCGGCATCTAGTTGGTAGAGCCCAGGGGTAACACAAACACGGAACAAGGAAGACATACAGCAGGTCCCCAGGAAGCTCAGCCAAGGGGCAGCGGCGTTGGAGTGGACTGTGACAGACACTATCTAACACAAGAGGTGATAAAAGTCACAGCCAGTACATGCATGAGTGACCCCAGTCAAGAGTTCCTGTGCCATAGGAGGGCAGATGTTTACAGATCGAAGAAAAGGGAATGCTTACCAATGTTCACCACGAAGAGTACTCAGGCACCAAATGTTAAGAGTGTTGAACTTGAGACACCTTGTTTTAATCCCATATTTCTGTGATTTTCTGAGTGATAACTGGGCATTTCCTTCACATTTCCTTACAGTAGAGTCTGTTGTTACCCAAGTAATGTTATCTGGAAAAACAGAGCCAATCCTAGATTTCAGGATCATGTGGAACTATAAAAAATGATCTGCGAAGGGTCTGTGTAGAATGTTCCAGCACTTTGGTCATAAATAAGTTGAGTTTTATTTGCTTATATCTATTTCTCTGGATAGAAATACTATCATTCTTTAAGGACCTGATCTAGAATACCCAGAGTATACAACAAGCCATGAGTGATGGGTGTGTCGTGTGTGGTGCAACGTGTATTTTGTTCATCCCCCCAGACTGTACTCAGATGGCCAGCATCACCGCATACCCCAAAGCTGTGTCTACTAGAGTTCTTGTTTGGAGCCTATCAGCAGGCTGGTGTCTGACAAGCTGCAGGGTGCTGAATAAAGGCTCCACACAGCTGTGCACAGTGGGACGGCTCCCAGGATAAGGCCTGGCGTGTGTGGATTGCTCCGAATCTGGCAGAGTTTTGTTCAGTCACATCTGTGTTCGTAGTTGTGACATCTCTCATTACCATTTTAAATGACGGTCTTGTTTTTAATGCCTTAAATTGCCTTCAATAGACTTGGCGATTGAACATAGTAAATATTTTTTTTTCTGTGAGACTAAAAATAGTAAGAGCCTTGTTCAGCCTTTCTTTTTCCTCTGTCTGCAAACATTTGTCTTCCTATGGCACACTGAATGACTGTGGTCATTCATGCATGTCCTGGCTGTGTCTTTTATGACCTCCTGTCTTAAACAGTGTTCAGTCAAGGTCCACTCCAATGCCACTGCCCCTAGGCTGAGCTTCCGGGTAACCTGCTGTATGTGTTCTCTGGTCTGTGTGCTGATGTTGTTGGGTGGAAAACACCTTTGGGGGAAGCTTCTGGACTGGAGATAGAAGGTGTCCCATCAGGACTCTGCCCTGTCACACACCCGGACCTCTGCACCTCTCTTCCTATGACAAACAGCTTGCTCTTGAAGCACACTCTCAAGGCCTGCTATTATTTCCTGTTCACGAAATGTAGTGTATAAAGGTTACACTTCTCTATCTTATGTTTTCTATGAGTTCTCATCTTTATTTTATTTTTTTGAGATTAATTTCTTTTTAATGGATTGTACTAGGAAATTTTAATAAACACGTGTAACAAAATGAAACCTGAACCCCTCCCATCTATTCTCTATAACAGAATCATTACAAAAATCAATTCAAAATGGACTTATATTTACATATAGGGTCAGCAACTGTAAAATTGATAGAAGAGGTCACAGAGCCAATACTGCAGCATTAACAGAGTTTTGAAGCAGATTCCAGAAGCATGGCAAACAGCAGCAAACAGAGACAGAGAGAATTATCTTAAATAAATCAGATAGAAGAAACAATGCACTAATGGAATCAAAATTTGTGCAAGCTTTATATTTGATAAAAAGGCAACTAACCATAACGGAACATATACATATATTAAAATCTCAAATAGCATTTTAAAAATGGGTATATGTTATATCTACATGCGAATCCTTGGTACACTGGGAAGGAGCTTGGACCTGCCTAGGCTCAGAGTTCTCATCTTTAGAGTGCTGTGTTAGCAGAATTGATATGGCATGAGCTTGGTGGTTCTTACTAAGAATGAGTTCCTGTACCATGTGTCTAAAAATGGGAGGGAACTTGAATTAAAATAGATACATGTATACACAGGCTGTGTCTGTGTGTTTCTGTTCTTGTGATGCTAAATATAGTTGTTTAAAGCAGCCACAAAAAATTCCAATTATTTTTCAAGTTCATAGTAAGGACAAGTGGATCAAAAATTAGAAATAAAAATGCACAGCCCAGGAGAGAGTTCACAGGCATTCCAAAGACTGACTTTATACATTTCACTTTCAGGTGACTCCACATTTTCAGGATGCTGGTAGACACTGTCTTGCCTGATAGTTTTAGAATAAAATAAAGGTACCACAGAGAAGAAACTTCTTTGATCCTTCGTTTACTCAGATTATTCTCTTAAGAATTTTTTTTTGGGGGGGGTAAATCTTACATAGAAAATGTAGCACAAACATCTGCCTTCTTTCTATGTGTTTGGGAAAGATTTCCTCCTAAGGAGCAGTCTCCCCTGTGGGACTGACTGGGAGGCAGCAACTGAGATGAGCAGCCCTGGTAATTTGAAACTTGGGAAGGGAGCCCACAGCCTGCCTTGGAGTGTCCAGGTCAGCCAGTCCCTGGTGAATTCTGGGAGTGCAACCTTCTGCCGGTTCTCCCACGTTTATACCAGGGCCCTTCCACTATTGAAGAAGTCGGTACTATGTTACTGAACACTCTGGTTATTTGCCTCAGCTGACTCTCTAGAAGTGAGCAGGGGGATGCTTTTGAAGTCCCGGAGACTGGAGCAGCTGTTCATGGAGGTTAAGATATTAACTAAGTGTCCTCCTTTATCTGAAGGGGAGTGTGCGCACATGTATCCGCGCATGTTTGTGTGTGTGCACGTGCATGTGTGTGTAGAGGTCACTGGAAGCTTCTGGAAGGGAGCAGCTGCTGGCTGGGCCCAGTGCCAAGTGGACCACAGAAGCAGGGAAAGGGCACCTCGAAGCTGGAGTTCTCTCACTGCTGTTTCAGCCAGCAGGGGACTGCCCTCCAACAGGCTGCTCAAAGAGCAAAGGGGGGTTCATGCCATAGAGACTGGGGTGCTCAGCCCGGTTGGAAGAGCTGTGAAACCATCATTGTGCTGGCAGCAGATCTGGTGGTGCCAGAGGGCTGAGCTCAGCACACAAAGCAGAGAGCCTGCGGCCCCGGGTTCTGAATGGACGTTTTCTGGCAATTCTTCCCTTGAGCTAAATCACGGGATGAATAGATGACACAGACTCTTAAGTCTTTTGTGGAAAACAGGCCTAACTTTGATACATTCACAAGTAGAATTAATTCATTATTCAAATTGCTAAGAAAATGACATCCACATAATCCGTTTTTATTTTCTGGTAAATGCACAAAACACTCCATGCTATTTTTAAATTTCAGATCTTTGTAGAGTGTTAAAATAAGATCACAGATTTAGTTACTGGCGGACTGAAAATGTGTTCTTCAGGAATAATTGTGGTGAATGCAAATGACGACAGGACATATTTCAGGAAGAGAGGGGATTGGAAATGTCCAGTCCTAGTGCCCAGCTCTACATATTACCAATTCAGGTGACAGTGTTACACAGTTACACAGTAGACTTAAAAAAAATGAAGCCAAGTCTTCCCTCACTCCAAATGTAAAAGAAATATGATTATAATGAGTCTTCCCCACCCAATCCATCCAGCCAGAGCAACAAATGAAGCAGGCTTGGGAACAAATAGCCAAAAGAACACTTTCCGAGCAGACTCCAGGGAGAGCTCCGGAAGGAAGGAGGTAGGGATGCCTGGGACCTGCCCACAGAGAGACTGATGATACGTGGACAGAGGAATGTTACTGGACTGCAGTAAAGAGGCCCTTAGCTGACCCGAGGGAGAGTGTGCAGGGAAAGTCCCAAACTGTTCGGAGTGGAAGGAGAAAACACTAAGAGACAGTGCGTGTGGACCTTGCTTTCAAGGCACTGGCCAGAGGAGGAGAGGCTTCTGGGTAAGATGCCAGACTTGAAGCTGCCTCTGCCAGGCCTAGTGAAGAAGGGTCATGATCGGAAAGAGTGAGATGACAAGAAATGAGCCCTCAATCAGGCTCTGAATCTCCTAGCACCTTGTTCTTGGACACCCAGCTAAGAGAGCTATGCAGAATTTCCTGAAGTCGGTTGTTGCTTTAGCACACTGTGGACCTGGTCAGTGTGAAGGCATCTTCCCCAAGCCCACTGAGGAGCGAGCTACCCATTAGTGTGTGATCGCCTTCTGCCCCAATTAAATTTGTCTGATTATAAGAAATCAGAGTTACAAAGGTACATTTGCAGACATTACAGCCCAGCCACTCCTCCAGAAATGATAATTGTCCTAAGCAGCTCTGCAATCAACAGCTGAGCATTGCAGTTGATTTTACTGTGGGATGTGTGTGAAGGTCTTGGTCACACACGTCATAATGGCTCATTGTGCCATCCTGTAGGAGATCTGGCTGGGTCCTGCCTCCGTACCAGGAACAATCATGCTGTTTGTTGGTTTATTCCTCTTATGGGCATGACGCATCGTGTTTTTCCCGTCTTTGCTTAACCCGTAGAAAGTGGGAGCTAAATTTGGTACACAGCTCTAAAACAGGAAAATGCTAATTTTACCCTTTGCTTTTATTAATGCGCATGCACGTGCACACACACACACACACACAAATATATATGCTTTATTACAGTTCGTCCACTTTAACTTTGACCCCAACCCTTCAAGGATAGTGTATCCTTTTCTGATTTGTATGTTCACTCAGTGAAAATGCTCTGAAGAAACTCTGAAGATACTCTGAAGAAACAGTAAAAATTAAAAAACAAAGGTTTACAGGTAATGGGGAAAGTAGATCATGAAGCTCAGTGGAAATCCTGGAAAACAGCCCGTGACTATGGAGCCCGTGCGTATTGTAGACTCAGAGGGTCAAAGGGCATATGCATTGCAAAGAACCCTGGCTCTGTGCTTTGGGCCATTTATCTTGAGTCAATGAATCACCAGTGTTCCCAGCGTGTTCTCCACAGGGCCTTAGTGTCAAATCTCAAATTTTGGGACAAACGGCTGGCTGAGGTACCTATTGAACATATCAAAGCGAACCTGGCGGCCAGGTTCTCCCAGCATCCCTCAGTCCCTACTTGTTACAGGGTATGGCTGGCATACCCCTTCCTCCACCCTGAACTCTCCAGCTCAGGGGCTGGGCTGCCCTTCCCCCAAAGGCTCCCCGCTATGTACTCCAGACATTTTGGTTACCCGACCCTTTTTTGTACCTTTGGCCTCCTGGCTGCTGCACCTGGTTCCCCTCCCTCCTCCTCTCCCTGCTCCTGCCCCCTGACGGTTTTTAGTGCGCCCTGGTCAGGAAACATGACATAATGCACTAATAAGAGTTTTATTAAGATGAGGAGAAAGAGATAGATGTGATCAGGCCTGCTGAAAGGACAGATGTGGGAGAATGGGGCAGGGGGTGGGATGGGGGCTCGTAGGACATGGGGCCTGCTTTTTTTAAGGGCCACTCCACACATGCCCACACAGGCCTACATGGCTACTCCATGCATACACATAGATCACGTGGTCACGCCACACGATTATGTGACCACGAAATACATGGGTGATGTAGGATGTATGACCAGGAAATGCTAGGCAGAAATGACTAAGTGTCCTGCTGGGGCATGCACAACCATGGGGGCTTAGCTAGAATTCCTATCACCCCTGACATGGCCCAGCTCAGTATGGTCATGTCCACTCTGGACTCTCCCAGATGTCCCTATGCCTGCCTCTGGCTGTGCTCTCCCACATGTCTATAATAAACTTTCTCCTCCTCCATACCAAGGGGCAGTCATGTCCTTTCCTTTTTATTTTTTATTTCTTTCCTTTTTTTCATTCACTTAGTTCTTTGTTAAGGTTCTGAGGTATAATACATTGGGACACTCAAGGAATATGCCTAGCTTTTTTCAAACCCACATTGTAGAATTTGAAGAAGTCCTTCACATGAGTGATTTGTGACTCTCCAGGAGGCCGGCTCTGTGGTAACTGGTTTCCAAAATTATTTGCCCATTTATTTTTTCTGGAACATCTCTAAGAGCTAAGCTTCTTTGAGAAATGCTGGGACAGAATATCATCATTATGGATATTATTATTAGAAAGGATTTGCTATTTTCTCTTAAAATACACAGGGCAATGTCTTATATGTTTACTGCTGGGATTCTTAATTCCTAATTTTAAAATTTAAAGTGACAACATATAGGTATAAAAGCAGTGAAAACCTCAGAGCTTCAGGTCTCAGTGAGACTCTATCTCTAAAACCAAGATGGCGGCCAACACCTAGACTGACACTCAGAGTTGGCCTCTGGCCCAATATGCACACTCACACATACGTGTGCACACTCATGCATGTGCATGTGCCCATATATATACAAGCTTCAAGTTTTATAAACCATGTATAATGTTTTGTAGATTTATTTTGTGAAGTCTGTCTTCTTCCTTCTTTTTATTTTATTTTTTTTGACACAGGGATTCATGTGCCCCAGGCTGGCCTTGAACCTTGATATGTAACAAAAGATGGTCTTAATGTTCTGATCATCTCGTGTCTACCTCTGAGTGCTGGGAGTACAGGTGTATCACCAGCCTGGTTTCTGCAGCAGTGCTGGGAGGCAAACCCAGGGCCTTATGCATTCTAGGCAAGTACTCCGCTAACCAGGCTCCTTCTCCAGCCCTAGTGAAGTCTTGTGTATTTAGATTAATTTAATGCTTAAGATTTTCAGCTCCATGATAATGTAATGTTAAAATGGAATCGTTGAAAGCATGCAAATTTGATGATATACTTCAAGAAGGCACAGCACTCACATAATTAGAGCCTAAATTCAACATGGCTTCAGTTTGTGACTGGCTCACTAGATAGGTGATATACTAGATAATGTCCCCTTATGAAAGTTACCAGCTCTGGAGCATTGGGTTCCTTGGGTATCATATAGGTATTATGATGTATTTACCTCATAGACTTGTGAGATTAAGTCCATTGATGTACACGTCACATACACAATAACACACACACACAGGTATTTGTAGCACAGCATGTGATTCTTATATAGTAAGTGCCTAATACGTTGTTACAATTTTAATTTTTGTTTACTCATTAAACAGTTATTATTGAGTTATTGTTAAGTAAGGGTGTTGTGATGTACATGAATATTTAAATATGGAGGTAAAGTCCTGTCTAATAGCATGTAGTCAAGTAGACAAGCAGCAGTACATAAATGTATAGATTAACGTGGATATCTATTATAGGTAAATGTAAGTTTGTGAGTTGCGGAACCGCAGAGGATAGTCTTGTCGAATCTATGGGGACAAGGTGGAAAGGTGGCACTCCCGTGAAGTTTCCTAGAAAACGGGACATTAAAGACAAACTTGAAAAAATGAGCAGGTGTTTGCCACAGACATGACAGGGCCCTGTCCAGAGGTTTCAAGCAGATCATGAAGTAGGACAGAAAGACCATCAGAGGCATGGAAAGAAACATGGCAGCATGGTTGGCAGAGGCTGAATCATAGAGTCTTAAATCCAAAAGAGGCACATTCTCAGATTATGGTCAAGCAGTGGGAACCAATGGGATGTTTCAGCAGAGAAGGGGCCCTTTCAGAATAGACCCAGGGCAGCCCTACACCAGGGGCTACTGTGTTCACCATTGCCTGGATGCTTTCTTAGAAACATAAACTGTCAGACCCTGCCCAGAACTACTGAATCTGTCTCTAAAAAGGGCTCCGGGGGATTGCATTTGGGCAAGTACTCCTACAGGGTTGTCTCAGTGTGAAAGTTGGAGAGACTCTTTAGAGGATCACTCTATGGCTCTACGGAGGTTAGGTCAGACATTCCCCACCTATATCCAGGGAGAAGGGTGGATACAGAGACATTTCGCAGGCAAGTTATGATGGAAATGTCTTTGCCCAATAAGCCACAGCAGAGAAAGAAAGAGGAGGAGACACACAGCAGAGCTCTAACGAAGTTTACTTGATGGGACCTTTGCCACTACCTGGATGTCGCATGAAGAGAAGAGAAGGTCCAGGGGTGGCTCCCAGGTTTCTCACTTTATCAAAAGGTTACACTATTATGCATTAATAGGAGGATGGTAGCAATGATATGAAGTGCTTTATTTTCTCCAGAGAGGAACTAAATCGTGATGATTTTTATTAATAATGTATCAGAAGTATAGTGGACAAACCAGATGGTGCTACACTTATTACTGGATGTTGGACTTATGGTCCCCTCCATGCCCATGCGTATGACTGAAGTCTTGCTTGTGTTACATATTTAGGATTCATAAACATCCAGTGGGGAGCAGCAGAAAGAGACAAAGAAAAGATCTGGATTAACATCAGATGCTCTGTGGGCCTGTATCCGGGGTACTTATCTCTGAAATCTCATTTCAGACCATTTCCTCTGCGCAGTCCACACACAGACATACTAACCCACTTGAGGTTCTCTGACCACACCTGCTCCCACAACCCCAGGCCTTTTCTCCTGCCATTGCCTCAGCTATGAGCATTCCTGCTCTCCTTTCTCTGCTCAGCTCTTATCTTCTTCCAAAGTCGATCTGTCAAGACATGACTCCAAAGCATCCCCTGAACACAAAGGAAGACTAAGAAAACCTGGCCTTGGAAAAAGAGGAGTGGGTACACAGAGAGTGGAGGCATGGGAAGTGACAGAGGAAACTTCTAGTAAGCAATGGTCAGTGGCATCAAGAGTTTTCAAATACTCATCTAAGACAAACATTCAAAATGCCTACAGAATTTTATACTTTATACAAAATGGCCCATCATATTTTTTGCCAAGATGGCTTTACTGGTGTCAGTTTTAGACAAAAAGCATACATAGTTGGATGGTAAAGATTGAAGCCCTGGACTGGAGGAGCTGGCACATATGGAGAAAAGTGGCAGAAGGTGGTATGAGTCAGGGGATATTTCGCTGGAGTGAGATGATTCATCACACAGATGCCGCTGGGTGGAGCCTGGCCTAGTCAGGATTCTGAAGCAAAGGAGGAGAAAGAAGGATGAGTGGACAAGTCCCAGCTTGGAGGAAAAAGATCAAGGTGCATGTGGGAGTCATCTGAAACTGGAGGAGAGCGTGGCAGAGATGGGTTTGAAGTAGATGGGTTCATAGGGTCATGGTAAGAGACTTAGGGACTAGAGTATTGACAACCTCATTTTCTCAGTGAAGTAGGGTCAAGTTTAGTATGAAAATATCTCTGTCTCTCTCTCTGTCTCTCTCTGTCTCTCTGTCTCTGTCTCTGTCTCTGTCTCTCTCTCTCTCTGTCTATCTGTTGAAACAAGCCTTTTTCTCTGTTTTGGGAATATTCTTGTAGCTAAGAGTAAAGGCTCTAACTGGTCATTTTAAGGCTTGGCAGAAGGACTTAGCTAGAGACACTGCATTTTCTCAAAAGGAAATCTCAGCGGTGTCCACTATGAATTGCAAGGGTTATTGATTTTCTTTTTTTTAAAGATTTATTTATATTTATTTTATGTGTATGAGTGTTTGTCCACATGTTTATATGTACACCACATATGTGTCCATGGAGGACAGAAGAGGGCATCAGATCTCCTAGAACCAGAGTTACAGACAGTTGTAAGATACCACGTGGGTGCTGAGAATTGATCCTGGGTTCTCTTCGAGAATAGCAAGTGCTTTAAACAGCTGAGCCATTTCTTCAGTCCTTGATTTTCATGAGTACTTTTTATTGGGAATACATGGAATATCAGAGGTCATTTCTAACTACGGTGTTATGCCTCATGGACTATCATGGAAGACAAATTCTTCTGAAATTTCTTGCCTTTCATTATTCAAACACATTATTTCAACATCTGTATTTCTGTACTATATAAATGACCCAAGCAGTCAATAACAGTACAACTGTGGGAGGGACCCATTGTATATGGGAGAAGACCTGAACCATTTTATTTCTTTGGTTACATTTGTCTTATCGCTTAATAATGAGCATGAACAAACCACGCTGTGTTATCTCTAGTTAACTGTTAATCAGTGTAAGATCCAAGGTGTGTACCTTAAGATTCATGGCTTTATGTCTTAAATGGCACTATAATGAGATAGTAAATGTTAGTAATTACTGAGCTATAGCTTAATGTTATTTATATGTTACAAGCCTCCTTAGAATAATATCATTAAATCTTCGTAATAATTCTAAGAGGTAGAAAATATTTCAGTCTTATTTTGTAAAGGAAACCAGTCTCTGAAAGGAGGTGCCTTGAAGGCGGTGTGGAATACACCAATGTATCCCTTCTCATATCATGTCATCTAGCGTGAAATTAGCTTCCACTTTGGCTCAGCTGAAGCTTTCCTGTTTGTTATAAGGATTATAAAATAATAAAATGTGATTTGTAAAGTATCATCAAACACTCGTATCTAAAGGGAATATGTCTTTCCTGACATCACAAGTAAAATGTTTATACAGCTGACTGGCTTCCAGCCAAGTCGTATCTTCACTGAAAGGCACATGCCTTTATCTTTCTCAAACAATGACGGACATTGTTTTTCTTAACAAAGAAACAAAGAAGTTGCTCTGTCAAATAGTTATTAATAATAAGCAGCAACTCAGCAAAGCCACTTTCTCTGGTAGCTGAGTTTAATCCCCTTCTCTTTGAATCATATGCTGTGTGTGATGCAAGGTGGTGTTAGGTAAGCGCACACATTACAACACGTTGTAATCATGGCAACAATCATGGGTTTTTACCATTTTCTGACTGTCTAAGAAGTGCCAGTACTGTTTCCTAAATTCATCAGTATCAGACATTTCAACAACCCTGGGAGGGAGGTGGTAGTCTCTAGAGGCGGGAAGAATTGCTGGACGCTTAGCTGCTGAAAAAAACGTGTCATTCATTTAAGGGGAGATCACAGACAAGAAGAGAACTCTTCAAGGTCACTGATGTTCACATGCAAGCAGACTCCAGACGGTGATATGCTCTTCGTTGGGGTTGAATGTGCTTCTCTGGAGATGGAAATTTTTCCTAAAGGACAGTGGATGCAGCTGGTGTAGCCACTGAGTAGAGAAAATGAGAAGGAACATTTGACCACTGTTTTTTTTTTTTCCCAAGCCTTATTAAAGGTCCTGGAAAAATATGTGTGGCAGTTTAAAACAGCCAGGTGTTTGGAGAGGCCAGCTGGTGGAGGGCAGCTGGTCATGACAGAGACTGGGAAAGCATCTTGAAAAAAGTGGATAGCCAGCCCAAGAGAGGTCACAGGACAGCTCCAGTGTAGGGGAGGCTTTTGACAGATGACTGGTTTTGTGGATGCATTAACTGAAGAAGTCCATTTTGGAAGGTGCAGGGTCTCAGAAAAGCTGTTTTTAATAAGTAGAGACGGTCAACCAGCTCAGAATCAAGTGGTTCTTCTGAGGCTGGTGGGCAGCATTAGCCATGTAGGGCCACTTACTAGGGGGGCTGCATGGCTTGATAATGCTGAACACCTCAAAGATCAGATCTGGATTCCTACGCAAGTCTCGCCATTGTAGATCCAAAGGATGAAAGCCTGCTAAAATGTGGACAAATGCAGTGTTTTTGTGGAGTAATGACAAAATAATAAAAAAAAATGCTATGTTTTGGATTCTGAACTTTTCATCTGACAAAATTATGTAAGAATCACTGAGTTTTATTAAAAAGGTATAAAGTCAATCTGTTTCTTCATCCTATGTTTATTCCTGCGCTAGTACCTTGTGACCTCACATTCCCAAGACAACAAAATCCTACCACCACCACCACCACCAAACACTTCTAGATTTGCTGCAGACAGGCCCTCGTGTGCCATCCTCATATCCCCACAGTAGCCGAGAGACCTTGTTATCACCATTCTGTAGATGAGGAGGCTGAGTCATAGGCAGGGAACTGATATAAACAAAACTAAGAAAAGTTGTGTGACACAGAATGGACACAGAAGTTGGTCCCACATTGCCCGAACCATGCTGCTGGCCGTAGCAGCTCACGGCTGGAGATGGAGGTAAAAGGTACAGGCAGGGAGAAATGGGCCAAAGGCTACCACGGACAATTCTTTCAAGGAGAAAAAAACAGGATAGTCTCAAAAGAAAAAAAAAATTGTTATGGAATGGACTTAAAGTCCATAAAATCGGGCCAGTGTTTAATTGCTACAGGGACAACAGAGTGGACACCCTATGCATCTTGAGTTAGAACGTTCTTGCCCCGCATCCTTAAGTCCTCAGCTTGGTGATCATCAACCTTGACAAAGTCATAGAGCAGTAAAGAATCAGAGAGAGGAGGCAGGGTGGAGGCGGGGGCAGGGGCAGCCAAGGACATGTAGGAGGCCCAGGCCACAGAATGGTGCTGTGGTTCATGTGGTGTGGCCATCTGTCATGGCCCATAAACCCTCAGGGCTTTGGCTCCCAAACCTGAAAAGTCTCACATCTTTTGTGGGGTCCTTGGGGAGAAATGAAGCAGGGCTCACTGCCGTGGCCCAGCAGTGTGTTGTTACACATATGTTCACATTGGTCCCCTGTCTCCTGGGGGAGCTGCTTCTCCTTTATACACACACAGGCACAGTGAGCCAACCACAGAGCCAAGGCCACCCCTTACCTGTCTCTTCCCATCTCCCCACACTTGCTCACTCTCTCCCTGCCCCTCCCCTGCGCTCCTGCTCTCCTGCTCCAGGTAAGAGCTCTTTCTGTTCCTCTTCCTGCTGCCAGTCAAGGCAGGTGAGCCCAGGGGAAACACAAGAAAGTCTGCGGAGAGGTTAAAATCAGAAAGCAGGCTGGTTTGAAGGGAGGAGGGAGGCAAATGTGGTCTTCCCGTCTGAACTGCAGCAGAGGGCCTGGCTGCGGCAGTGAGTAGCTGAAAGGAAGTAGGGACATGGAAGGAAGCAGAGGCATGAACATTGAGGGTGCTTAGTGACCGAGTGGGGCTGAAAGCTGAAAAATAAAGTGCAGACACTTAGACCAGGAACCTGAGTCCTCCAAGGCAGCTTTAGATTCAATTCTGCCTTCCCTGCGTGTGTTAATTACCTGGCGCCACTCACTATTAGAGTCCTTCACACAGGAAGTCGGGAAGGGGGTGTGCTCTCGTCTCTCTGCTCCAGTGTGACCTTGAGACTCCTTTCCATTTTGCCTACCTGAAAAGAAAGACATTCTTTCCTGTCTCTCTCTGTCTGGGAGGTCACCATCAGGGTATGAGAGAGTGCAGACAGGTGCGGACAGTCAAAGGCTTTAGCGGGAAAATGGCAGGATTTTTCCCCTAGCAGGAAATCACGGCAACCTCAGGCAGCAGTGGGGTGGGAGGGTGGGTGCAGGGGTGTGTGTGCCCCGTGGACCCAAGCATGCTCACTGCAGCAACATCTGCTTTGTTAGTCCAGCAGGTAAAGCTTCAAGACTGATCACCAGCCTCCAGCTGGGGTTATGTTCTCCGTGTATTGTAAGATGGGATGGCAGCTGTATGGTTTGGTGCACCAGTGACGCCCCGTGGAACTGCCCACTCTCCTTATCGAGGGAGCTCTCAAACCTTCAGATGTGTGTTAGTCTCACGAGTAATGTGTAACAGGCCAGCGAGTCAGGTTAAGTTGGTCTGGGTGTAGCCTGCTCATCAGTGGTTCGAATTCACAGACAAGGATACAAATCAAAGGTTTAGCGCTCTTTCCTAATGTCAAACTGAGGAGACTCCCTAGGCTATTGGGCCAGATAAAAGGGCATGCCCTAGTGACATCCCTTCAAGGAGAAGGCACTGAAAAATCAATGCAGGTCATTCTGTTAGAGGAGACGTGATTCAGAGGAAGCCACAGAAACCATTGGATCCCTTCCAGTTTTGTCCCGTCCTTCATCTGTTTGCATGAGGGAATATTTGGTCCTTGTCTCTCAAACTCAGATACCCGCGGGCGCTCAGGAAGCTGTAGACAGAAAGTACAGCTTTATTACCAGTAATGTGTCCATTGCTAACCCTGGAGACAAACCCACCCCTTGCAGTGCATGTCAAGATAGACACAAAAGCCAACCGCTTGATTTTGTCACCCCTGGTCTCCGGGTGAGTAGACTAGGAAGCCAGAAGATTGTGACATTGGAGAAAAGAATGTCAGTTGGAGTCACGTGATCTTTCTGCAAATTGGGAAGAGCGGCTACTGTCAAGAGCTGACCTGATTTGGGCTCAGGAGTTCCCTTCCCTGTAAATCTATCAAATAGCATCGGTGGTGACACAGCGGCTTTGCCGAGCCTTGCTGTGTGTCCTGGGTAATCTGCTAAGGAAGGACTTTACATAGATTGTCTCATCTAATCCTCACCACGGCTCCAGACAGTAAACGCTGTCTTCCTTCTGTTGCAGGCAGAGGAGTTGAGAGTGTGTGTGGTTGTGGGACATGCTTAGCCGTCTTGCTGTTGGCAAATGGGAGAGCCAGGATGTACAGCTAGATATGTGACTTCAGAGTCTATGCTCTTAACACTGGGTTCCCGTACTTGGTGTGGAGACTTCCTGAATAAAATCCCTCACTTTTCTTGTTTTTCTGTTCCTTGGTTCATTCCTCAGAATCAGAACCTAGTATATATATATTTTTTTGTCACCTTTCTCTAAGAGTTTGCCCGTGTGTAGGTGGAAGTCAAACAGGAGCCGAAGACTGAAATTTTTCTTTATGCAATGAAATAATCCCAGAAGGAAGCAGCAATAGTAAAGAGCAAACTCATAGAGTGTGGAATGTTCTCTTGTGTTGGCTCCATCCACTTGCACTGCTGTTTTCTCTGCATTGAAGACTCGGTTTTGTACTTTATAATATTCCATTTCTGTTTCAACCAATAACTGTTACAACACTTGCTCATTTTGCAAGACATATTTGAAAACATTCCCAGTGCTATCAGTTATGGGTTATGTGTAACAGGCCTGGACATCTGTGCCTGTCATTACATGGATATAGTGGAAGGAGGCATGGGCAAGAGAAGGCGTGAGCTTTCTTGACCTTGACTGTCTTCCTACTGAGCACTGCAAAATGGCCAGGACGAGAGGACAGCGAATGTTTTCCCAGTCGGTATCTGAATGTGTGTCCGTAGACACTCCCATGACATATCTTCCAATGCCCATTATCTGACACACTCGTCGTGACTCTCCAGCTTCACAGGCCTGCAAGTACATGCTGAGTGCAATGGTGCAGGCTTCACAGTTACCGATGCTTGCTCCATTGTTCCAGAGCCAGACGTGGAGGCTTTTCCCTGGCAGAGAAGTTTATCTGGACATTACAGAATGGTCAGTGATCCATTCTTTGGACTCCAGCTTGAACTTGCAATGGTGTCCCCGTGGATTCATGGAATCTCTGGCACCTCTGGAAACGTGTTGCAACTTCTGCATCTTCTGAGGTCAAAAAGCCCAGTATAAAACAAATGTCCTTGATGCATGTGTTTCCTTTTAAAGGTGTTACTCTGCTGAGCCAAGAGTGCATTTTACTCCCTTGAGTAAAGCACACAGCACCGTCTTTCCGGGCCTGCGGCTCCTCTGCTTTTGCACTCTTGGACAGAAGGGCGTTGAGAGGCCCTGGGAGGAGGAAAGGACATGTTGCTCTTGGCAGAATAGCAGGTGCGGCAGTCGCTGGCCTTGCCCCATGGCAAGGTACACATGGCAGGATGTGGCCGCATCCTTTGATGAAGGGGACTGGGTTTTCCTTCCTTGTCATTATACGCTGTAATTTATGTCATTATATCTTTAGTTAATTATAAATTATGACTAAAGTGAAGTTTGGAATCGATGCAGAAATATTTGCAAAACCCTAGAGTGAGCAGGAAGTTTGCAGTGGTCCCCCAAGACTCTCTCTTCCATGTGTGTGCAACACAGCAGGATCACGTTCCTCTGACATTCCACATGCCTGCTTTAGCCACTGAAGTGTGGATGGAGGGGAGTGTGCTTTCCTGGGCAGGACACAAGAAGGGCAGCCTCTGCTTTTTTTTTTTTTTCTTTTCTTTAGCATGACACATAGCTTCTCCATCAACCAGGTTCCGATTGACATCTCCTTAATGATCCACATGCACTTCTAGAAGCATCAAGAAATATATTCCTATTTGAAGTTACAAAATTTGGGTATTATTGGGATTATTAATGTAGCCTTATTGATCAAAAAGCATTTTGTTTAAGGCTCCTTAATGATGACATACAGAAATGTAAAAAGGAAATTGTTTCAGGGCAAAAGAATTGATCTTTCTCTTTTCTCTTTAAGCGATTGTCCTGGGGCTAGTAAACATAGGAAAGGATTGAAATGATGTTGCAAACGCCCGGGCTGAAAGTTTCTGCTCTTGATTTTCATTTTTATTGTGGTAGATATATGCAACATCAACTTTGTACTTTCTACCCTGCTGGGGTTGACCACTTCAGCTACTCCATATAAGGGGAGTTACACTGTCCCTGTCCATTTTCTGACATAATTACTCAAGTGCAGACCGGGTGAATAACAAATATGACAGAATTGTTTGGGTTCATGGTTCTAGTCCTCCTCTGAGCTCACAGAACTGCTGTGATGGGCTAGCTGACACATGTCCTCAAGTGGTACAGAGTCTCTCATGCTGGGAGATCGGGGGGCCTACCTGCAAGAGAACTGGTTAAACTGACTACTCCCGACATAACCAAGTAGCCCAAAAACCGTTAGTTACTGAATGAAGTTATCTATCATCTCTGTGGGTACTGTATCTTCATATCACCAAACGGAGTTTAAAGTTCAACATGGGTTTCAGAGGGGACACAAACTAATCAGATCATGTGCTGTGTGTCTGTGTCCAGTTTATTTAAAGCATTCCCTTCCTCTTTTTCCTTCTTATATCTCCTTCTGTTTCTTCTGTAAAATTATTAGATTCTGGGTTTTTTTTCTGGCAATCATATGTATGTATTTCCAAGTCAGTGTTTGCTTCAGAAGACAGAGGGATGACAAAAAATCTGCCTTGAGGGACTGCCTCTGGCTGCTTCGGGGGCAGTGTGGCCACATGCTTTCCAGGTCAGAGGTCAGCAACCTTTCCACTTGGAATACCAGAACTCCCAGCTCTTCTTTTTCTTGGGTCAGTGGTTGCAGATGCTTTCAAACCCAGAGTGACCAGGTCAGCCCCCTGCTGCTAATGGTGTGGGGGTGGGGTGGGGTGGGGTGGGGAGCTATCCTATGAATGGAAGAGGAGAGATGGTGTTGATCATTTTAACAGCACAGTTGGTGTAGGTTGGGCTAGCGGCAGCAGATGGTTATGGGTCAAGGCATGGTGATCACCCAAAGCCATGGAGAACCATCCTATGGATGAGTAAAGATGGAGGGAAACTTATCCTTCTTTTCAAAAAGTTACATGTCAGAGGTTGTCTGGGGATGTTACACCTTTTCTACAGGTTGCTTTTATCCTCCCCCCCCCCGAATTTCATCTGTTAGAAGCATATGTGTAGTTACAGGAAGACGTGAGATAGGCAAGGGATGAAGGAAGAAGACGAGATGATATCAGTTAGAGGATGTGAATCTGAATGCACTGATACAGTTCCTGATCTCTGATGGGGCTGGGGCAGGTGGAGAGCCTCAAGAAGGATAGTGAGCCTTTAAGATCAGTGCTGGTGTGCCTCTGGGTGCTGCGGCACGCTTGAGGGCCAAAGAGGTGGAGGGGAGGCTAGGGTAGTGGCCACATTCCTGTCTGGTGGCCATGTTGAAGTTTTCATTTGGAAAAGAAAAGATCAGAAGCTGCTTTTTAGAAAGGAGGATGGGAAGTATTGCAGTGAAGGTCTGAGTGGCACAACAAACCAGGGCTATTCGAGTACTTCCCCATCAGGCATCACCGTGTGTCAGGCATTTTACTCCTAGATAGAGGGCTGTGACGGATATTCCAAGTAGTGGGGATGGGACAGCCTGTGCAGAGCCCTGTGGGTGGAAGAATCTTAGTGAGAATGGGTGTGGATGAGAGCTATTTGTGGCTGGAGTGGGGAAAGAGGGTAGGAGACAGTTTACCATGGGGAGCAGCAGGAGCGGCCATGAAGGGAGTATCTTGACGGCGAGAGATAATGTCTTGTCATTTTCCCCGTAGGATGTACACATCCTCCTCTGACCTTCTCGGCATAGCACTTTAATAAAGAGTTTGGGTTCTGGACTCCAGCTACCAAGGTAGCCCAGTTCTCCCACTTACAAGCTACTGTGGTAGTTTGAATGAGAGTTGTCCTCCATAGACTCACCTTTTTAAACACTCACCTTTTAAAACCCAGGTTGGTGGCGTTGTTTAAGGAATGTGTTAGTTACTTTTCTGTAGATCTGATAAAACACCATATCCACGGCAACTTACAGAAGAAAGAATTTCTTTGGTTTATGATTTCAGAGGGTTAGAGCCTGTCATGGCAGAGCTAGCACCAGGCATCAGATGGAAGGCGTGGCAGCCGGAAGAGGAAGTGGGGAGCTCACAGCTGGAAGAGGAAGTTGGGAGCTCACCTCTTGAACCACAAGCATAAAGTAGAGGGACCGAGCTAGAAGTGTGGAGCGCACCTCCTGTTACATACTTCCTCTGACAAGGCTCCACTACCCAAACCTCCCCCCAAACAATGCCATCAACTGGGGGCCAAGTGTTCAAATGCCCTAGATTATAGGGGGTTAATTCTCATTGGAACCACTTTGGGGAGATTATGGGACCTTTAGGAGGTGGAGTCTTGCTGGAGGAAGTACATAGCCGAAGGAGGGCTTTGAGCCTCTACTTTTTATTTCTCTCTACTTTTTATTTCTGTTGAAGTTGTGATCTCTCAGCTTCCTGCCACCATGCCTGCCACTTACTGCCCTTGCCTCTCTGCTATGATGGACCCTTGCCTCCCTGCCATGATGGACCCTTGCCCATCAGAAACTATGAATCAAAATAAACACTTTCGTCTAAAATTTCTTTTGATCATGGTAGGACACAGAAAAATAACTAATACAGAAGGGTAAGCAAATTATTTAATCTCTCTAGGCTTCCATTGCTTCTTGTGTAAAATGGAAATCTGTAACCGGTGGCTTTTCTCTGTCCCGCTCTGTCCTGCTGCTGCTTGTAAATAATCACTCAGAGGCTTACTGTTAATTACAAATTGTTTTGCCTATTTCTCAGGCTTATTACTAACTAGCTCTTATAAATTAAATTAACCCATTTCTATTAATCTATGTTTTGCCATGTGTCATGTGGTGACTGTGCTCTAATACATCTTGCTCCTCTGGAGGCTAGCTAGTATCTTCTCCCTGTATCTCTGTTTGGATTTCCTGCCTGGCTCTATCCTGCCTTGCTATAGGCCAAAGCAGCTTCTTTATTAACCAATGGCAATAAAACATATTCACAGTGTACAGAAAGACATCCCACAGCAGAAATCCACCAGCATCTACTTCATGTTCGTCAGAAAATCAAATAACTTCATAGCTATGAAATCCTGGGGACAATGGGAGGCACTGATAATAAGCAACATATATATAATTTATTATTATTACTATTATTATTATTTCTACTGTTATTGTCGTCCTATATGGGCAGCATCACTATTTATTAGATATTTCCCAATCTGGTTATGAATTTAAAAACTCAATTCCATTGCATCCAGGCTATAAAAATGTTTACATTATGGGCAGACAAAACCTGAAGAAGACAAGGTAACTTCAATGTCCTTCTATAAGATGGAACTCACTCTTCAAGTATATTATCTTAGAGAAGTCCTCCTTCAAAGCCGAGAGACTAAAATGCTTTCTCTTTTGCCCAATGGTGTTTGAGATTTTTGGAAGAGAGTGTTTTGTCAATATGGATTCAGGTGATACTTGGGCCTGACAAAGAGCAGAACTAACCCCAGGTCCTTTTATCACCGTATCATTGATGCCACTGGGCCCTCGAAGGGAGCTTGAGCCAGGAGCAACCTTAAACACTAGTCAGTCATTTGTTCTGATTTAATTGGCTGGTGGTTCACGTTGGGGGGAAAAAAAGCTGCCAGCTTAAAAAATTAACAGACAAGCAATTAATTTAACTGAGACACTTCTGTGAAAATCGCAAATACCATCTGCAGCCTCTTGTTTGGATGATAGTAATGCATTTTGCTGAAGTATTTTTTTTAACTCTTTCCCCCCAAAATTAGAGTAATAGGCATCTTCACTTTGCAGCAGTGGCTTGATAGCACGGTGAGTCACCCTGCCCTCCCTGTGGGCTGCACTCTATTATTAAACAAACAAACCTTTATTGAAAGCTCAGTGTGCACAAGGCCTTGTGATGGATGCTTTTATGGGATGCTTCATTTAATCCTCACAGTGATTATATGGAGTCTTGGGCTGCTGGCCTTTGGACCCCATCTCACCCCTACTCTGTTCTGTTTTGTGATGCAGGAGGGGTGGCAACCTCCTCTGGTCACTGGCTCCTGGCAGGGTCTAGGCATTCAAAAGCCCTGGGGAGGTAAAGGGTGCAGGTTAGAAGGAAGACATGCTGCTCAACCCCTCTCTCTGTCTTGTGTTGATCTTCTCTATGCTTCCACCTCCCATGAGCCTGGCAAGCTTGGTTTTAGCTCCCACTTGGTGGCTCCTCCTCAGATTCTAATACCATTTCTTCCTCCCCTGTTTTCTCCAGTCAAGGATGATGATGCTTCCTGCTGTGATTCTGTACTGGATAGATCCATTTTCTGGTCAGGCCAATAGTCAACACACCCAAATAAACACTTTTCTGTATGTATCCTCACTATCAAAAACATTTGAAGGGGCAGGAGAAATGAATTAGCAGTTAAGAATGCTTACCCCTCTTGCAGAGGACCTGGGCTCTGTTCTCAGCCTCCCTCTGGTGGCTGTAGTTACTCACTGTAACTCCAGTTCCAGGGCATCAGATACCCTCTTCTGATCTCTGAAGCCTCTTGTGTATGCATGGTTCACATAAACTCACATGGGCTCACACACATACACATACGTTGAAAAATAAGCAAACCTTTAAAAACATTTGAAGTAATGTATATGTCCTTTGTTTAGAGCCCAATTGTTATACTACCATGTAATTATATCTGACTTTGTAACAGATGAAGAAAGTGTGAACCATGCAGACTAAATGTTATACCACTGAGCCAAATATCCCAAGCCTGCCAATATTCTAGTCACATGTACTTTCCTACTACTATATTGTGGTGGCTACATAGTTCTCTAGGAAGGAGAAAATCTTAGTCATGGGTGAGATCTCATCTGGATCATCAATGTCATGATGGGTTTGTCTAGTTAGCTCAGCTACATTGTGATCTCCTCCTGCACGGTGAGTCTGAGCATCGACATGTAGCATCTCGAGAGAAAGAAATATGATGCCCTTGGACACCAGGTCTTAAAGATACCCTTTTGTATCACTGATGTAGTGGTCACTTTCCACTGATTAAGAAATACCCACAGCTGGGTACTGCATAAAAAAGGGGGTTCATTGGGCTCTCAGTCTTAGAGGCTGAAAGATTGTGTGGCCCCAACTCTCTGGCCTCTAATAATGGCTTCATCATGAATGGCATGATGGCTGAAATGTGTGAAGAAAGGAACACCACATATGGTAGGAGAAGAAGCGAGAGAGTAATAAAGGGGGCATCTTGTTCTTCTACAACAGCCCATTCTAAAGGGAACCACTTAGGGTCCCATGAGACCAGCTTCTTCCCTTCAAAGGTCATGCCCCCCATGACTTAGTCTCCTCCCACTAGGTGCCACTTCTAAATATTTTACCACTTCCCAGGATGGCCACACAGAGGACCAAGTCTCTAACTTGTGAATCCTTGGGAGGCCAAACCTTTAAAGTTCAGTCCTGTGGGAGATTTCCCACAAATCTGTACGGCTGCTCAGCACTGACCACTCACACAGGACACATGATGAATTTTTGTTTGCTTCAACTTGAATAGAAAATAGAGACCTTTGTTTGTTTGTTTGTTTTTTTACCATGAGTCTATTCAGTATCATATTGGTGACGCTCTTAAGTTTTAGTGGATTCCCATACATGATCAAATACTTTGGACATTATCATAATTTTAGGCTTGATTTTAAATTCCTTGCATAAGGATAAATCATAGGATGAATTGTTTTGTTATTTTTTATTTAAAATACTGATGGAATTGTAAATAGCTTTAATTTACCTGTAGAGGCTCCTCTTGTGATGATGGTGGGAGTCTAAAGAGGATAAAAAATTTAAACCAGAAATTCTCTGGTTTCTAAATTCTTTTCTTCAGTTGAATAATAACAGTAGATAGGACCAAGTAGTAGAAAACATCAAAGTCTTGATTATCGTGTGTGTGTGTGTGTGTGTGTGTGTGTGTGTGTGTGTGTGTGTGTGCATGTATATGTGTATGTATGTAAGTATGTGTTGTAGCTGAAGTTTTCTCAGGTCCTGCCTGGCCCACAGTCAGTACAAATCTATCTCACCTGCCATTCCCACAGCCGCTCAGACCCAACCGAGTAAACACACAGAGACTTATATTGCTTAACAACTATACGGCCATGGCAGGCTTCTTGTTATCTGGTTCTTCTATCTTAAATTAACCCATTTCTATAAATCTATACCTTGCCACCTGGCTCGTGGCTTACCAGTATCTTACATGTTGGTACTCATGGCAGAGGCTGGCAGCGTCTCCTGACTCAGCCTTCCTGTTCCCAGAATTCTCTTCTCTGCTTGTCTCACCTATACTTCCTGCCTGGCTACTGGCCAATCAGCATTTTATTTATACAGAGCGATATCCACAGCAATATGTGTGTGTGTGTGTGTATTTGTGTACATTCATGTGCATGCACAAGCAAGCCTGCATGCACACGCTCATGTGTGCAGAGCAGTAAGTGAGTTAACCATGACTTTGAGAAAGTAATTAAAATTATATTGGTTAAACTTCAAGATGTGATTATAATACTGTTATATATTGCATATAGTTGATATATACAGCATTGGTGTTCAGAAAATGTCAGTACTAAGTACACCACATTGACTTCAAGCTGAGAGCACCAGGGAAAAATGGGAAGACTTTATCTAAAGTCCCCTCACGTTTCTCCAGATGTGATCTGCTACCAAGAAACACAATTGTGGGCAATCTTCCTGAAATGTCATGAACCAAGGAAGGTAAAGTTGTGGCATGGACGAAGAGGCTGCAGACCAGATACCACCGCTAGAGTCCAGAGGAACTCTATCCCAGGCCTCTGTCCTCCAGGCTCAGTGTCTCCCCTAAAACTCATTTACTCCCCATCTAAGGCTGCCTACAATCTCAATTCCACTCTCCTTTGTGAAGAGGGCATCTAAGCCTCAATTATCTGGCATATCTTGGAGTTTCACATTCTACACGGCTCCCATGTGCATGACTGTGTTAATAAAGATATATGCTCAAAGAAATATGTCTGTTTTTGTTTATTCAGCAGACTGAATTTATGAACTGCAGTTATTATAATGTCTGAATGTCTTTATAATAACACAACTCCATATCATAGCAAAGTAACAGGGTTGAACTCAGTGACATTGGAATAGGAGTTACTGGAAGCTTGAGATAGTGTGGAGGTAGGATTGATAGGATTTGATTTTGATTGGTGTAGCAGGTGAGGAAAGGGAGAGAAATTAAGGATGATTCTGAGACTTAAAGCCCCTGAGACATGGTTTTCTCCCACTGTATTCAACTGTCTACCTGTTGTGAGATTTAAAATCCCAGGGGACACTACTTGATGTGTATTGTTGCCTCTTGGAGTGAAGAGCCCACGGCTCCTTCCCGCCTGAGACTGGAAGCAAGTAACAGAGTCTTCACCGTTAGTGTCACCGGCCATGTCCTGAACCCAGGGCTGTGGAGTGTCTAGGGACCTTGCATCACTCCTGATACTGTGAGGGGCTCCATACAGACAGGTTTCACAGACACGTTTTACATCTCTACAGCATCCTCACCTTGTAAGGATGCAGGGCAAGAGTACAGGTGAGGTAACTGTCTACCTGGGTTCACTTTGGTCCTAGGCAAGCCTTTCAGGGGGACTTTCACACCCAGCATTCCCTGCAGTCCCTAAGGGCTGACCACGTTCTCCCCGTGTCCTTGGCTCCTGGACCTGACACTTGCTTTCACTTCCTCCTCCTCCTCTTTTAGCGCTCACATTGCCTACCTCATGCTGCTTGACCCCCTTTGAGGTATTACATCATCCACCCCTCCTTCCGCCAGGTCTTTATTGACAGAAACTCACAGTATAGCCCAGCCTAGCTTTGAAACAGGGATCCTTCCTCCCCAGCCTCCAGACTTTTAGGACCATAAGCACAGGCCAGCATGCCCACTTTTTATATTCTTTTGATTTCCTCATATATTACAGTTACTGACCCTCTAATCTTTCCACCTGTGTTAGTCCTGTCGCAAACCCCTTGAGGGAAGAACTACCACCTACTCTTGGTTATCCCCCCACAACACCTATTACAACACCCATGGCAGGGAAACTACTTGTGAAGAGTTGACTTCACGTGAAAACTGTTTCTTTGACTTCCCTTACTGTCTTCTGTACTTCGGTTACCCTATTCATCCTTAGCCAGTGACTAGATTGTTCCCAAGCCTATGAGCGTGCCGTGCAGGTTCTAAATATGGAGACATTACTTCTAGACCAAAGACTACTGAGCTCGTAGTGAGCCCTCCACAGCAGCGGTGGGGGACGGGTCAGCAGAGCTTGGTTTTTGAGCTGGATGAGTGCATTTGTTAAAAGTTTCCAAAAAGCAGAGGAGCCCACCCCTTCCTCTTCAGTTTCTGGTAAGTCTTAGAGAAATGCTATAGGAGAGCACAGGCCAAGAGCTTTCTGGTGCAGGGTTTGGGGAAGATGCTCTCTGCTTTGAGAAGTGCCGCTTCTCTATCGGTGGCAGAGGGCAGCAGGGAGTGGTTCAGTAACTACTATTTGCTGTGCCAAAAGGTCAGGGCAACTTCAGCCTCCATGTGAACTTTTCTACATGAAGTGTTGATGTCAACGATTGAATCTCACCACACACACACACACACACACACACACACACACACACACACAAACATAATGGTGACTGAGATCTAGAGACGTCTCCTCAGGACAGGCTAAGTGGAGTTCTGACTGTCAGGGTAGTCTATAGGTCTCTAATCACGGTCTCTATACTTGATCTTATGTCAGAAATGAAACAACACCATGGTTTCCTTGTATATTTACCTCCACTGTGCTGTAACCTCTGAAGAGAAGAAAGTCTGGGCTCCCAGCCCAGGGCTGCTTTATGCTGTACACTGACTGCCCTGTCCCTGCCTGCCCTGGGGCTCGGGGTCCTAACACCCAGGATGCCCCTTAGCCACAGAGGGTAATTACTAGGTTTATTTCACAGCCGAGATGGCTTGGTAGATTCTTTTGCCTGTGGAAGGGAATATTTAGAATTAACCCTCCCTCCCTCCTTCCCATCCCTCCCCTCCCCTCCCTTCACTTCCCTTCCCTTCCTTTCCTCCTTCCTTTTCTTCCTCCTTTCCTCCCTCTCTATTTTCCTCCCTCCCTCCCTTCCTCCCTCCTTTCCATTCTGGGCTGAAGCAAAGGCCTTGTGCATGCTAAACATACTTTTTTTTTTTTAAAACCATTGAGCTCCATATCCAGCCCCTGTGACATTTTCTTTTTTATGGAGCCCCTACTTGGTTGCATTTCAGTTGCCAAGGAACCATTGTTAGCAGATGTTGATATCTAAACCACAAGGCCAAGTGCTCCTTGGCAGAGAGATAACCATGATGCTAGCAAACACTCATGCTTAATTTTGTAGAGCTGTGGCTAATGGCACAGATCCCTCAGCCACTGGGACTTCTCAAACGGAAGGATGTAAAGATTCAAAGGGAAATAGGCCGCTAACTTTCCTGTGGCTGCTAGGAGTGCTGGTGTCTCTGTCATGAGGGCAGAGATGGCTCACTCTGCTATTGGTGTCGCCTCAGCTGTCTTGGCTGGGTTGACATCAGCAGCGTGAGACTAACAGTGCCACCATCAAGCCAGGGACAATTAGGCTTTGAGTACAGTGAGAAGTGTCTTCCATTGTGAGCACTAGCTATCAGCAGCAAACTGTGTTTGCCATCCAGCCAGGCTCATCTGACTTGGAGAGCTTACCTGAGCTCTTCCTTGGTTCCTTGCTGTTCCTTGGCCTGGGTCATGGAGACCATCAGAGGCTAGATGGGACCAGCGAGTAGGTCAATAGACTCAGACGGTGCCCTCTCCAGAGACTCCACAGACTTAGAGACCCAAACAGAGCTTCTGGAAGTTGTGGAATGAGGGCAGGATCAATTTGATACTTGGAAAGCTTGTTTCTTCAAAGCACAAAGGTCCCTCAGGAGTTCAGTACCTGCATGGCTTGACAGAGTCGCCTGCTGCTGTCTCCTAAGGGCAACTCTAGATGAAGTCAGAGAAGTAGTTCAGCAGCGCATGCATCCTGCTGGCGCTGCTCTTTACTGATGTTCAAGAAAGAACAACAGTGATGCATACCTGAGAGAGATTGTAATTTGGGATCCTGTCCCATGCAAGCAACATTATGCCTTTCAAATAAGAAACTGTGTAATTAAAGCCGTTATCATCTTGAAAATACTTTGAAAAGGTGATAAGCAACTTGAATTCACTGAACACTTCACTCATATGAGCAGTGGTGATTCCTGCACCATTTGAGCCTCAGAGCTATTGCAAAGGACAGGACTGGTGACCAGTTTTGTTGACAAATCTCAGGTTACTATGGTCTCATGATTTTCCAAGATCACACAGTAATTCCTGTCAGAACCAGAACTTGAAGCCGATCTAGCAAAGCTCATGAAATCCAAACAGCCATCAATTTCCCCCCTCCCCCACCCCATGCCCATGAACTTATTTTATAAAATTGTTCTTAGGTGGCTCATTTGGTTTCTCTTATTTAGAGGTTTTCTAGTTAAATCATTATGTAAAAGGCACAAGGTCTAACCTTTGTCTTTCATCTTTCCTTTACGGTTCTGTCTCTATAGCTCCTAAGAAGAGTTCCTTCTACCAATACTTCTGTTTATTTGAATGTTTTGATTTATATAAGCAGATATTTTAAGTCATATTTGTTGGGGCTGGGGTTAGTTCAAAGCGTCCAGTGGTTGTGGATTCTTCTGGGTGTAGACCAGATGCTTTCTGTGCTGTTCCACCTGTGCTGAGCTGTTTGGGGAACAAAATCTACTCTGAGATGTTATGCTGCTCCTTCTCATCCTGTGTAAGGAGGACAGTCCCATGTTTTGCTGCAGGAATTTTCACGTGTTCAATTCCAAGATGCTACCTCAGACCAGTATGTTTGTTGTATATGAGCCACGCTGTCTTAAGAATTGAAAGGCACCTCAGCACAGATGCATTTTGGGCAATGATTGTAACTCTGACACAGGCTGCTGTGCCATCCAACAGAAGGAAGGGGTTTATGCCAACCAGGTACTTTTGTTAGCACTTGCTATGGGTGCCATCAGTGTGGAGGGGATGCTGGACACCTTAGACTGTAATGAAATGCACTGCGTATTGACCCACCAGTTGTGAGAGTTAAGTGAGATGGTCAGATAAATTGCCTGGCAATGTTTGGCTCACAGGACACAGTCCGTAGCTAGAGGATGAGCTATTATCTTTCTTAACAAACTTTGTAACCCCATATCAGAGATTAGTAAATGGTAATAGGCAGAAAGGTTAAGTAATTTACCCAAGGTCACACAGCTAGTATGTGTTAGCACCAGGCCTGGACACCTGACTGTCTCTCACCCCTCCACCCCCACCCTCCATCCCCCCCACCCCCGCCCAAGCATATGCCCAGCCATCAGGATAGCCAGTAGGGTAGAGAGAATTCTTGGATCTTCTAATGGGCTCTAGAAATCCTTCCAGATTACCATTATGAAAATTAATTACTGAATCATTGGACTGTAGCAGGTGGAAGTGCTATTTAATAACCTGCTGGTTAAGCCAGGTTTTGTTAGAGGGAGGAGAGAGAGAGAGAGAGAGAGAGAGAGAGAGAGAGAGAGAGAGAATAAAAAGCATATTAATTCATTAGACGATGACATGTAAGTCAAAAAACTGGAGTGACTTTAGGCAGCATTTGAGGAACCCCATTCCGGGAGTATTGTAAGGACAATGGCTCCTCATATGGATTGGAGGAAGTCTTTCTTGGAATTATAGCAAAGAAAAGAAACATTCCCAGGGTTTTCCCAGGATTCTGTCTGTCGGGTCAATGGAGTCTTTGTGGTGTCAGATAATTTTATGTCAATATGAGAATTCCCCTCACTCGTCCTGTAGCCCGTCTGTCTGTCTGGCTTCTTTGCCCCTTAGGTCACTTCACTTTGGATGCAGGCTGCTTTGGAAAGAGTGCCAGGCCTTTGAGGGTGGGCTGGGACAGTGGAGGGCCAGCCAGGGAGCCCAGGGGAGACAGAGCTTCAGTCGGCAGCGGCGGCGTGGCGGCGAGGGATGCTGCTTCCAGCATCGTTGCTTCATGGGGGGAGGCTTCCTGTCCAGCTCCCCGACCCCACAGATGGCAGTTGCCGAGGAGCTACGGCTGGGGAGTTTGCGGTCTGTCAGGACAGGCTGGCAAGAAAGCGAGCCCCCTCGGAAGCTAAGCCTGAGATTAAGAGGGCCTGGTTGATTGTGTTGTCAGCTGCTGCAGCTCGCCCTGGTGCAGAGCGGCCGGGCACACGTCTGGCTTGATTTGCTCATTGGGGGTGCGGCACTTGAAAGGCGGCCCCTCCCCCAGACTCCTTGACATTTGTCCAGAGATTAATTGGGCCTAATCCCCTTCTTGGAAGAATAGGTTGGAGAGTTTGTATTCCGGGAGGGAGAGGGAGGCAGGCTGGGACTGAAGAGGCGAGCAGCAGTAATGAAGGCGCTGGGGTTTGCTGATCGCTGGGGGAAGAAAAGAGCAAATGTCTGCGCTGTTCTCGCGGACGAGGCTGACAGGTGGGCAGGGAGGCGGCGGCGCCTCTGTGCTGCCCGTCTTTGCCAGAAGGTCTGTGCTCAGCAGCGGTAACGACTCTTGACAGCACCAGCTGTCACTCAGGGAGGGAGCAGTCCCAGGACACCTTGGCCTGCCATTCTCTCTTTTGTACCAGGGCAGAAGGTGGGAGTCCCAAGACAGGCCGTCCTGACGGAGGGAGGCTCACTTTGCTGGATACTTACACTTGAATTTTGTACTGAATGAGGCATTAAAATAAACTCCACTCCTTGTTTTAGATTTCTTTTCCCCTAGCGGGAAGACAGAGGACCAATGGACAGTTTCCTCGTGCTTCACAATAGCTTATTATGTGCTAAGGTAGCTATCCCAAACATTTACACTATTAATGTCTCGTTCCTGGTAACTGTTATAGGACCTGGGCTTCCGTTGTTTCCACTTGACTGTGTTCGTGACTTGACTAAGGTCATTTGTAAGCGGTGGCGCTGAGATTCAAACTCAGGCATCTGGTTTGGGGCCCTTCCTTTCTGTTCCTTCCACTAGGCTACACAGCCAGCAGATAGAAGAAGATAAACATTTGGCCTGGGCTGTCTTCAGGTTAGAACAAGACTGTAAAACACTGAGAAGTTTCTGCAGATAGTGCATCCAGGAAACTGACAATAACAAGCCACAGGAAAACCTTAAGGTCCCTAATAAACTCAGAAAGCTGAGTGCCCATCTTAGTAGAGGTCGGAATCACCTGCAGCTAATGACCATGCCCACCATGTGCTGTGCTGTTTCTGTGTAGAGTGCAGCAGACACTAGCGTCATGAAATGAAGGAAGGGGGTGTTAGTCAAAGGAACACAGAAGGAGTCAGTAGGGTTTATATGGATGGCCATCGTGAAAACTGTTAATAAAGAGTCACTGAGAAGACACCTGCAGAGGTTTGACTATCTGCGCATCCTTTGTCTTTGTAAGATAGCTAGGGTACAAGAATCACTTTGGAAAAAAACTGAGCTAACACGCAAATGTCGGAACAGTGACGGGAGAGTTTGGGGCGGGTCTTTGTGGGCTTTGAGCATGGTGCCCATTTCTTGACTTAGGAGCACCCTCTCAATTCTACTTCCTCCTTTCCTCTCACTACTGTCGCGTGACCGTCTCTCCCGCAGGGAACACACCTCCAGCCCCTCTTCTCCCTGCCATGCCCCCCGCCATGCCCCACCCTCACGTGTATGCCCTGTCTGTGAGGCCACATCTCCTGGCAGGAGAAACCACTGCATATTTTCAAGGGGGCTAAGGAGGAGAAGGGGGGGTAGATACACAGAACAAGCTCTCCTCCTGTTGGCCCCTCAACAAGTCCTAGGTGGGAGTGTTACAGTCGCAGTGGGGTGAGGAAACTGAGCTCAAACCAGTCAGTAACTGGAGATGAACGAGTGACCAAGCTGGTTTTAGGGAATGCGTGAGATGTCCAGAGCGGTGCTTTCCGTGTGGAACCTGCCGGTCTCCAGGTCTCCACCACGTGGAACCTGCCGGTCTCCAGGTCTCCAGGTCTCCACCACGTGGAACCTGCCGGTCTCCAGGTCTCCACCACGTGGAATCTGCCGGTCTCCAGGTCTCCAGCATGAGGAAGGACGGTGAGGGAAAGAAAGGGAATCCTCATCTCTCAGCCCTGGACTCGGGCGCTTCCTTCCTCTCTACTCTGCTGCTAGGCCATTTGGTCACATCTAGCACCAGCCTCTTTGCCAAAGGGATAGAAGAGGGGATGTCCTTATTTCTCAATTGCCAATTCTGGGTCATTAGCCCCATCCAGCCACACACACCTCTGGCCTGCTACCTCTGCTAATTATCGCACATGTATCTGCACATGTATCCTCACTGTTCCCACAGATCTGAGAGTGGCCTGCTGCTGCCGAGCCCCTAAGATAGAAGACCACTTTGCTGATCTGCACAAAGCTCTTCCTGCGCACTCAGCCTCGGTAGTCGTCACCAGTATACACAGTCACAGTCAGCAGACCCAGAAAAGCTTGATTGTGGAGTTCTTCAGGGAACAGACTCAAAATCAAGAATTCCAAACTGGAATTAGCTCCTACTTATAATTTGGTAATCAATAGCAAAAGCCTCACTTCTGCATAGATGAATTTTTCAGTTTCAGGGGAAATGTGGAGTGGTTTTTCAAGCTGTACTGCTTTTTGTATGAAGGTACCCATGATGTGCTAAGAATCACCATCTACATCCATCTGACTTTATTTTGACACAGCTTAATTTGATAGGTGACAGGAAATGAGACCCAATGCCCCTTCTTCATAATGCTGTGGTGCCTAGGGCACACATACCTTATTGAATGTATGACAGAAACTACATAATGGTCATATGTTTCGTTCTGGCTCATCGAAGGCTGACTTCCTAGGTTTCATGGAGCATGTTTTAACTTATTTCAAATCTTAGCATATCATCCTTCCACTCTGCCCAGCCCATTTTCCACAGAGCAGCTAAAAGGAGCTTTTGAAAACATAAATTGGATTGTGTCACCCTCCTGCTTAAAACCTTTCAAAGTCTTCCCATTGGCTTAAAATCAATTGTGCATGCCTGCCCAGGGCTCCCCAGCTTCGACAGGTTGTGGTTCCTATCTGCTTTCAGCCCTGCACCCAGTCTGTTGGCATTTGCTCTGTGCCCCAGGCTTTACTGAGGCTTAGGAGCCTTGGAACTTGCTCATCTATCTGTCTAGAATGTTCTTCTGCCTTCTTCATGGTCGGCTCCTTCTCATGCCTCAAGTCTTAAATGCTTAAATGTCACCTTTAATGTCAGAGAGACCTTTTCCTGAACACACTATCCGAAGAGACTCTTCTCTGTCCCTTTCTTTCTCTGCATCCGGTTCAGGCTATTTATGGGGCTTATATTGGTCGGAAAGTTCTCTATTGACTTTAGGGAGTTCTTTCCTATTCTCACTGAGCATAGGCATCATGATGACAGGATCATCAGGGGGCCATTCACAACGGTACGTTCAGCATACACTGGTGTGCTGTACCTGTGTTCCACTTACACAGGTTGAATAAATGAAACCAGAATGAACAGTGAACAACACAGGCTTTTCTCTGTCTAGTGTGGAAAACACTTGGGGTGGCTTCTTGCTCTCTGCCTTATTCCCTTGAGACTGGAACCTGAAGCCTGCAATTCTTTCCCCCCAAGTGGGCTTATGTTCAGCAAGCTCCAAATCCTCCTGTCTCTGCTCCTCCAAAGTTGGGGTTACAGCTGTGTACTTGGCTTTTTGCATGAGTTCTGGGGATATGAACTCAGATACGCATGCTTTTGTATCCAACTCTCCTCACTGAATTATCTTCCCAGTGTCTAGATTTTCTTATGGTCATTGTCCAAGAGGAATTATAAATAGAGTCAACCAGTGGTTTGTAGCTTTGGGGATCATTCAAGTATGTAGTATGACCTCTCTTTCTTAGAATACACCAACTACACAGCACTGAGAAAGGCAGCTCTTAGAACCATAGCTGAGGACAGAGGCAATGTCCGACTTTCTCAATCCCATCCATGTGCCCTGCTACTCAAGTTCAGACTGCCTAGGCTTCTTCTGCTAAATCTTGGATCTTCTCCAAGCCAGGGTGCCTTTGTCCACTCTGAGTACAAATGAGGATGAATTTGCGAGATTCTTGCTTCTTGTCTTGGGAGATTGTCATCCATAGATCTCTAAGTAGAAACTCATCTTTTCTTAGAAGCTTGAATAAAAATGGGTGTGAATGGTTGGGATGTGGAGACCCTCAAGAGCGTGTCACCCAATAATATCACTTCTCTCTCCTGGAGTCTGCTCCCTTCAGAAACAGAATATTTGCACCCATACTTGTATAATCCTATTGTATTGGTGTCTGAGAAGTAAAACAGGGATTCTAATCAACTTCACAAATTTTTAGTAACTTGTTTTTTGGTCTCTTCCTGACGATTCCCAGGTCATCTTAAACAAAAGAAAGGTGACCGATAGCCTAGCAGACTAGAATGTTCTCTTGTTCCAGTTTATACATCACGCCTATCACACCACCAGCATGATTCCTCCCAAACAGTCATGGCATGCCTACAATTTGAAACATATTTTCTAAGAGGCTACTTTGTTTACAATGTTAAATTAATTTACATTTCCGATGTCTGCCAGATTATCCAGTGTGGCATTTTGGTTGGGTTCCTGCAGCACTGTGTTCGTGGTGACCAATGTTGTTGTAATGGAAAATGGCAGGGATTTGTCAAACAGTATTCAGGGAATTTTTATTTTATGTCTATATGATCAGTTCTTTTGAAACTGAAATGTAATTTCCTAAATTGTAGCCTAAGGTGATAATCTTCTAAATTCAGTCTCCTCTCTCAGAGAAAGGAATGGAGTCCTTGTTTTGTTTATTGTCTTTGAATTATTTATAGATTTAGAACCACCCACTGGGCATTGATTCATCTGCCAGGTGCATTGGGTCTCAATGGGTTGGAAATGAAATGTGGGGTCCCAAGCAGGGGACGGCATGGAAACCACACTCACAGTTTATTTGCTCACAGATGTTCACATAATAGAAGCTGAAATTTAAGAAGCTACTTCTCTCTTGACCAGAGACAAAGAGAGTTGTGTGGATGTTGGAAAAGCCAGGGGCAAAGAGAGTATGAGAAGATTTGGGAGTAGCATGTTCGCCAGCTCTGGCAGGAGAAGCAGCTCATTGACAAGGGTATTGATTTTCCATTCCAGAAACAGTCTAGGGTGTCTGCGTCCTGATGAATCATCAGCAAGGGACTTGTACATGAAGAATGCACTAGGCCTTGATCCTGGATGGTGGCTTGAAACCCTGGCCATTGATTTTGGCCCTCTGCCAGTACCCTGAAAAGCTGTAAGGAAATCATTGTGCAGTGTCAGGGTCATGGCAACTTCTGACGCTTAGTGATACTGTGGACATGTGAGCTGCATGTTTTCTTTCTCTCTGCTTGTGGCAGAGCAATGTTACTCTATGTTGGCCATTGCTTTGTGGTACTTATGGAGTTCTCTGTTCTCATGTAGGAAAGGGTCAGATGGAGTGAATCAAAGAGAGATGCTCTGCAGCTTGATGTGTTTTATCTCTCTAAACAAACATCTCAGAGGTGTGTTATTTCCTTCTGTGCATGGTGTTCATATGAGCATGGCCCATGACCAAATGACAAGAGACATCAGAATGGGGATTTTCATGCTCTCAACAGCTAGAATTTGACTAATTAGCTTGACTAATGTATGCTTTTCCATGTATTATATTTCTTCTAAAAGTATCAGCTCTTAGCCTTTTGGCTGAGATCAAGTTTAAAACTTATAGTGAATTATGTTTGAAGTAAGCATTACTCAGAGTCATCAGAACATAATGGTCTTCCTTCTCTGTTGCCCTCATAGTATTCTATGGCACATCACAAAGGTATGGCACACCACAAAGGAGCATGCCAGATTTTTCAGATTGTAAACAGTATCCTTTTAGGATCTGCAAGTCTCTTCTTTTTACCTATTTGAAACTTAAAATGAACATATTTGTTGTTCAAGTTCCACTATTTCTCTAAAAGCATGGCTCTATTAATAGTAATGATAATACTCACTATCTAGGCAGGCTAACTACTGTATGAAACAATCCCTCCATTCCAGAAATATAACACAATAGAAATTTATTTCTTAATCCACTGGTTATGAGATGAGCTATTTCATCCAGCCATTTGGAGGCTTGGATACCTTTGGTCTTGTGACTTTTCTCTTGTTCAGATCCTATTGTCTAGTCCACTCAGCTAGTGACCTTATGCATTAAACACATTGATGGGTCAAGCCATGACAAATGCACATTAATCCACTTAATTTTGTAGTCTAAAATTTGGCCCTAGAACCACACCTTAATGTGAGAGAGGCAAACGAGCTTAAACATTATGACCAGGAGGAAGACAAAGAACACAGATAATGGGAGATAATTTATATTTGCCATATAAGATGATGTTTAAGAGAACACTTAAAACTATCATAAATCCTGTAAGTTTAAAAGATGCATGTCTCACAGAGCATCGGTTGCAAGAGCAGAACACGGAACAGTGTTTGTTGAATGACTGAGTGCACGCTCCTGTGTGTGCTCATGAGTGTGTCTTCAATTTCTTCATCCAGAGTCCACTCAGGAGCATCTGACATGGAGGCAGAACTTGTAGGAGGGTGTGTAGTAGCCTCTTAATCATCTCAAACATGTCTGTTTCTAAGGGAAACCATTCCATGTAGGGGATAGCTATTATTTCTGGCATGAAGCAATGAGTGGATCATAAGACAAGACCATGTTGTTGTGTAAGCGATGGTTGATGACCTATCAGCTTACTCATGGTTTTCTTCTCTATTTCTTCAGGGATTCCTGAGCTGCTTGCAAAATTACTCATTCAAATGAGGAAACTGACCATATAATCTGCTTGCATTAACTCTCAAGAATGTGAGATACCAGGACTCTATCATTGTCTTTGACTAAAGTTAAAGACTAAATAGTCTTTCATACTAAATACTAAGTTGAAGTATTTGACTACTGGAGCTTCTGGATTGCTGGACACTAGATCATCAGGCTGTATATTAAACTGGCTGGTGCCCTGTGTCCTTTTTGCCTATTAGGGTTCCTTTTCCATTGGCTCTTTGAGCCAGAGGACATGCTAGATACAGATACACCTCTGGCACCAGCCCTTTGTTCCAACTCACGAGGGCCTCAATATATTTCCTCTTCAGTGCTTCTCAAAATGTGACCTCAGGGCCAGGTGTTTCAGTAAAGCATGGGAACCTGTTAAACATGCAAATTATTGGGTCTGCCACAGACCTGCTGAATCAAAAACTCTAGGGACAGGTCTCAATACTTATGGCCTCCAGAAATATAAGAGTGTAAATATCTTTTCTTCCTGCATGTGCATGTACACATATGTTTGCACACATGGAGGTGCACGTGTGTGATGGTGCAGGAGCATGTGTGTACTTGTGTGTGTGGAAGCTAGAAGTTGATGTTAGGTTTCTCCCTCCATCATCCTTCTCTCTATATATTGAGGTATGGTCTCTTGCTGAAACCAGAGCTCACCAACTAGGCTAGTATAGCTTGCAATTTTGCCCCAGGTATCCCCATCTCTGCCTTCTGAGTGCTGGGATTATAGATAGGCTGCCATGCCTACCTGGCTTTTATGTGAGTTCTGGGGACCTGGATTCTGGTCTTAATGATTGCATGTCAGATGCTTTACCTACCGAGCCATTTCTCTGCCCCAATTTCTATTTTTTTTATGTCACTAAGTTTGTAGTCATTTGTTGCAACAGTCACAGGAAATTAATCCAAGAAGCAGTCTTAAGATTTATTTTTGCATTTAGGAGTAAAATATTTCGATCACATCATCTAAGATATACTTACTAGTAGTATTTATACATATCATAATGCCAATATCTCATCTAAGACACTTGGAATAGGAATTTAAGATGATGTACTAATAAGTAATATAAGTGATTTTTTTTACTACTGATGGAATAAAAGATCTTTTTTACTTCTATCACAAAATTTCCCATTTTAATGAAAGCAATGCAAATGAAGATGGAAATCTTGATTTAACAGCTTGCTAATGATCTTTGTAAATACTTTGTTAAAGATGAGGTTCAAAGTTTAGTTTCTTTGAATATATTATTCAAATGGCTATTGCATTTGAATAGAAAAGATAATTCACTAAGATATGCAGATCCAAAAGAAAGAAATACATCTGTGACTATGCTTGCTACAACATTTATCCTTTCATTTTCCAATCTCATTTACTAATTATGCAAATTATCTTTTGTCACATCCCACTAATAAATTTTCACCTTCATCACTTTGTCAATCAGTTGCTCTTATGAACTAATCAGATGATATCAAGTCCCTATACTTTCAACAAATATGTTCAAGCCCCACCCACATGTCTTTATTTAGAAGATTTAAAAATAGAGCAAGTCTCTAAAGAGAGCAGAGAAAGAAAAATTTTAAGTGGGACATACTGTTTTCAGACAACAAGATCATGTGATCATGGAAATAGTACCAGACATCTGTTTTCAAAATGTTCTCTTTTTTAAGTGACTTTTTTTATTCATTGTTAAAACTCTCCTATATCAGGAGAGACAAACATACAAGAAAAAAAATGTAGAGGTCGTTTATTGTTGAATATTGAGAGATATTTTCTAGATACTGTTGATAGTCTCTTATATTACAGAAAGCACTGGAAATTGTGTCTGATGGACTTGAGTGTTGGTAGAAGTAGGTGAGAGTCATCTCAAGGTTTGATAGCTCTTTGGTATCCAGGGGAAATCAGTGAACCTCTGTGGAGCAGGAGCTTTGTAGTTTCCAATATCCCACTGCAAAACGCTAGGAAGATGTGAGCATTCAAGGCAAAATTATCCATACATCGAGTTAGATTGTGCGCTTGCTAGAAATCAAAGGTAAGTGGTTTCTAACGCCTTGTCAGCTGCTCTGAGCCTGGAGATTCTGGAGTCCTAAGGCCACCTTGCTGTTAGTGCATCCCTGTACTTGCTCATGGAATATTAGTTGTTCGATTTGCTCTTTAGTAATTGGATCAAACATAAACAAAATTAAAATTCCAGTATTTTCCTTCCATACACTGGTGGATGGTTTTCAAATTTCCTAGGATTTGGAGTACTTAAAAAACTACAGCTTTAACATGAGGAGAAGCTTCTCATAAATTGTAGAGAATTGAGTGACAGAAAGGAGGGCCCGAGGAGACACTCAAGGGTAGAATGAGGAATGAAAGATAGACGTTGTGGGGATCAGTGCAGAAAAAACAGAAGTGGTTATGCAAATGCCTTGATTGGATTTCCCCCATAAGCAAATAAAGGTTGACATCATGCTACTTTATTACAAGCCCCCTATATCAAATCCTGAAGTGAAGGGATACATCAGGAGTTGGTCAATTGACCTCAGCCAACCATGGGAAGTCCTCTACAAATGTGGTAGCCCTTGAGAGTTTCTAGCAGAGGGTAAAATTTTATAATCTACAAGGACCAGTCATTGGATGCTGCCTAGGGGAAGAGTATGACCTTGGTTGAGGCAGCAGTTCACTGCTGAGGGCATCTACGAATACCCTTCTCTGTTGCCAGGATAGCAATCCCCCTTGATACTGTAGCCCAGCCCACTGTAAGCATGCACTGCTGTTAATCAGCTTTGTTCTAAATGAAGTTAAGATTAAAGTAAAGTATATAGGAAAGTAAGCTTTGGTTTAAAAATATTGACTGTCTACTCTAGGCCACATATTTTGGAGGCCTATATAACTTCCATGGAGGTGAAAATTCCTGGGGGCAGAATATCTGAATGGTTCTTCAAGGGCTGAACACTCACTGAGAAAATGATTAAGAAGTACTGTCCTCTCCAGTCATTATCAGAGAGGCTTCCTCTGACAGCAGATGGGAGTGGATGCAGAGACACACAGCCAGACATTATGCAGAGAGAGTCTAAATTGGAGGTCTCTATCAGGTACTTCCCCTCAGAGATCAGGGAACCCTGCAGGAAGCCAGGGGGTGGGAATGTAGGAGTCAGAAGTGATGGAGAACACTAGAACATGGCCCACCAGGACTCAACTAAGCAGGGCTCACATGGGCTCACAGGGACTGAAGTGGCAAGCACGGGACCTGCATGGGTCTGCACCAGGTCCTATGCATGTAATTTATGGCTGTTAGCTTGTGGTTTTGTGGGACTTCTAACTGTGGGATCAGGCACGTCTTTGCCTGCTCTTGGGACTCCTCTTCCTGTTGGGTTGCCTTGTCCAACCTCAATATGAGGGCTTTTGCCTTGTCTTATTGTATCTTGGTTTGTACCGTTTGGCTGCTGTCTCTTGGAGGCCTGCTCTTTTCTGAAGAGGAAATAGGTGGTGGTGGTGGTGGTGGTGGTGGTGGTGGTGGTGGTGGTGGTGGTGGTGGTAGGGTGAATCAGGGGGAGAGAAGAGGTGGGGGGGAGCTGGGAGTGGAGGGAGGGGAAAATGTGGTTGGGATGTATTGTATGAGAGAAGAATTTACTTTCAATAAAATAAAACAAAAGTACTGTCCTGGGCAATTAATAAACAGTGTGTGTGTGTGTGTGTGTGTGTGTGTGTGTGTGTGTGTGTGTGTGTGTGTGTGTGTATTAGGGAGGGCACTGACTATTTTAAATAAAATCCTTAGAATTTAAGCCTAGCTAGGCACATGCAGAAGAGGAGAGTTTGTTTTCCTTTCACAGAAAAACAAGAGTTCTTTAAAGAGTAACTGTTCCCTTGGAGTCCTTAGGTTCTTTCAAACTTCAAGGCATTTCTGGGTCAAGCCTTTGAATCCTCTCTGATGTAGGTGATCAGCATAGCAGGGCAGGTGGCCTATTGTTTTAGTGGCCCTAGGGTGGGACTATCAATTACCTATTAGGGAGAATGAACTGAGACCCAGAGGAGACACTTAATCCACCAAAGGTCACATAAGCCAATGACAGTTTAGGACCTAGGACAGTCACTGAAGCTTTATTCCCTCCAACATCCATTTTTTTTTTTTTCAGCACAGAAAGCAGACCGGCTTCCTCTCAAAGATGGATCCCTCTTCTGCGGCATCTGACACTCCATTTTTCTTAATTATGTAGTCATGGTGCTCAGAAAGATGAGTGTCTTTGTGAGCCTGCAAAGAGAAAACTTGGGCTGTTCGAGTATGAAGTATTATGTAAGCTGAAAGAGACATATCATGTCTCTTCAGAAAGAAATAAGAATGGAAAATTCCATTCAAAGAAAACTAATTCCTTTACCTAAGGAATCAATTTCCCAACTCTGTTGTGCTGTGTGTGACTATAGTGGGCCCCTTAATCCACTCCTTCCATAGGGGCAAATTGACACCTCTTTGATTTACATGGCCCAGAAGCCCTGGGCCCATGGGAACAGTGCCAGCTGCCCAGCAGGTGTCCCATAATTACTGGTTGGATGGACAGATCTTCTGGCTGCCCCTCTCAACTTCTGCCAGTCTAACAAAGTGATCTCATATTCTTGGTTTTAACATTGACTACAGATGTTGCCTGTTGGGTTTCAGATCTAGGCACTACTATTATGTTGATTTTGCAGATAAGTGTATGGATAACCAAGCATTATGGTTTAAATGTGAACTATTTCTCACAGGCTCGTGTTTGAATATTTGGACCTTGGGTCGTGGCACTGTTTGAGGAAGTTATGGAGCCTTGAGGCAGGAAACAAGGCCAGGACAGTGGGTCACTGGAATGAACCCAGGCTCACTTCCACCCTAAGTCTTAATCTCCTCCCTACAGAAGTTTGAACAAGTCCCTGCTGTGGGCCAGCAGCTTCAGCTGCTCTCCCTTAGGTTGCCATGGCCAGAGTATTTGTCGCAGGGAGAGAATAGTAACTACTACACAGAACTGTGGAAGGTTGGAATCGGGATATGTCTGGCTCTGTTTTCACCCTTCAGCTTTGCCTGGCTTTAGCATCAGTACCAGTGGAGAGCTGGACCCACAGGATAGTGTCCATTTAGTTTGCTATTTGACAGCATCCAAACTCACCGCGTGCCAGGGATTAAGCTATCTCCTGGATGTACAAACACAAACTGTGCAGGTTCTGTCTTTACTTAGTTCACTATTTAGTGTCTGACAGCCTCAGAGATGTAGGGTTACGGGAAGAGGGTAAATCCATCAATGCAGTGTTGCCCAAGGAATTTGTACTTGAGCGAAGGCCATGTTGTTGCCATAATTTATGGGTCTCATGGGATAGTTTAATTTAGATGTTAAAATTGAACTTTAATTCTACCAAACAAAGAGTAGAAAGGTAGAGCTTTGGTGGCTCATCCTTCCCTACCTTTTATTTGTTAAGCACAGGGCCTGGGCAGCACCAAATGTCCCTATTTAAGGACAAGCTTAGGAAAATCACTGTGGCAACAATCAGAAAATGACAAGAATCAGGGAATAGTGATCGTTTGAACAAAATGACTAGTGTGTAGGGTATGGAGGAGCAATGTGAGGCTAGGGAAGAAAGACTGTTCAAAATAGACCAAACTTTGGCAGTGTATGCTGTGTGTATGTGATGGGTTTTCAATCCTTTATCAATGGTTTCCAACTCTGCATTTGTGGTACCATTGCTAAAATGGTTGGTGTACCTCATGTGTGTGGAACAATTGCCCACGTGAATGGAATTGATGTATACAGATGCTTGGCCTTGGTCTCATTGGCATCATATGCCAATCAGAGGAGCTGCCTGGTAGTGATATCAAGAGAGAAAAGAGATGCTGCTGACATTTTTACAGGTCTGTAGAAAGAATGTTCTAGGGCTTATGTATTCAATAAATCTCCTTGAAAAATTGATGGAACATTTTATATCAGGGAAGATAAATTATCTCCATGCTTGGGGAGTTCTTTGTTCCCTGTTGGGGGGTGGGGGATGGGGCCTGCCTACATGAGCTGTTCCCAACCAGAAATTGCTCTTGAGTTGTCTAATGAAAAATATCCCTCAAGTACAACAAGTGCACCCTCTCCAGCCCCAGCTCAGAATATGCTCCTGTTCTCCGGCCTTTGTTGAAAGCCCTTCATGGACTCTGGTTTATGCAGATTCCAGGTGATGAGTACTTTAAAACCACAGGCTTCAGCATTTGCTTAGTGCTGGCTTCCTGGGTAGAAGTACTTCCGGATGAACTCGAAAGGTCTTTGTCTCTGCCCTTCCAGAGTGGGGATGAGGATGAGGGGATAGTGCTGCTCTGAAGGAAAACTCAAAGCCTATGGGACATAACTGGTCAGAAAATCACCAAGGAGGAGGAAAGACGACAACCAAGACATTAAGAAGGAGAGTAGGGTCTGCAGATTCCAGAATAAGCAGGTGACAGGTACCTAATGACTTTCTGTCTTTAAAAATGATCACCAAGAAACCATACCTTCTATTCTTTTGCATCAAGAAGAGCTGAGAAATGAGAGTCACTGCTGACAAAAGTAGAGAATTTCTTGCAGGGAGTTAGCAATATTCTCAACCTTTTGCATAAACTCCTTCCTAGTCTATACCTTTTAAAATGGCCTTTCTCTATTGATAGTAAAATCTTGACTAATGACTCAGTATTAATGTATGTATTCATTTTTAGAGGGGGGAGAGAACAAGGTCTCATTGTATGCTAAGCTGGCCTCAAACTTATAGATGTGACCCCACAGTCAGTTGGCTTCATTACTTTGGGGCCTGTGGTGAGGTAGAACATCATGATGTGTGAGGTGGAACAAAGCTGCCTACCTCATGGTGGCTGCAAAGGAGGGATGAAAAGGAAGGAGGGAGGGAGGGAGGGAGGGAGAGAGAGAGAGTGGGGGGGTTTCCAATAACCTAACTCCCACTAGATTTTATCTCCCAATGATTCTCCTGCCTCCCAGAATCAGTACAGACTGCCACCTGAAGCCTTTACTATGTGGAACTCTGGGGGACACTCCACATCCAAACTACAGTGTCATGTGAGGATGTGAGGTAGAGGTGGGTCCTCTGAGGAAGAAAAATACAAGTTAGGGAAGAAAGCATGTGAGGCTCCTCTTTCCCAGTGAGGAAGTCATCTAATAATGTGTCAAACACAACGGGTAAGTTTCTTAAAAACAAACTGGGTAAGTTTCTTAAAAATTGGACTCTGAAATGAGGAAGTCCTCCCTCATCAAGGGCTCCTACAAAATAGCCATGTGTCCTCCAAAACTCCGTGTTCTAGGGTAGACTGGCCCCCTAATTCTGTTGCAGGGAGCAGAAAAGAAAGTCAACTGCTGAAGGTATTAAACACACTATACTCTTAAGAACAGTGAGAAGGCAGCCATTTCCAAATGAGGCTAGCGTTGTCTAGCCCATGGTATAAAAATGCCTGCAGCAGGAACGAGACCCTGGAAGCTCTTCTGTGGGGAAAGCCCCAGTTAGAAGCTTCTTCATTACTGCTTCCGAAGCCCATTTCTGCTGGGTATTCCATGTCCCCAGCTGAGAATGTTCCCCTCTTTTATTCTCTCTTCATCAGGCTGCTCCAGTTGTCCCTTCTGGTTGTTGGACATTTGTAACTTGGTAATATCTTGCTATCTAGCTGTTTCTAGCTACCTACTACTTGCTATTCGTTCTTTATCATTTTTCTTGCTATTTGCTTAATAAACTCACTCATCTGAGACTGAAATTGTGGCTATTGTGGCTCATTCCTCCAAACATACAAGACATAAAGGGAACTGAGCCTTGACCTGAGTGATGGGAAACAGAGTTCTATGAGTTCTGATCATTGGAGGAAGTGCATTGTGGGTATTCACTTTGTGCCCATCCTTGTATCCCAGGCCTGTAGGTGACCAAAGCCATCAGGGGCAATGGGAGGCCCATCCTGGAGAGCTGTGAGCTGGCACATAAAGGAGGCACCAGGGCTCTGTTCCACTTGATCTGCTCCTGGTCAGACTGGCAAGGTGGGACCCTTGTCTTCTCTGATAATAGATTACTTCTCAGAGCCCTCAGAGGCTAAAACATGAGGGAATTGGTGAGCTCAGCCCACTCTTTCCAGTTTTCCTCCCTAAAAAGCAGCATCCTCAGAAGCTTTTTGGAGACTTTTGTGAATAGGGATGGATAGTGTCTTGAACAAAACAAAGCTCTAAGTCTGGGAGAAGCTAAACACCAGCCACCAGCCAGCTAGATCCTCCCTTACATTACCAGGCACTTGGAAAGATGGTACTATAGGCTCCCGTTACCAATGGTGAATTTGTATAAGGAAAATATTAGAAATATTTAACAAATCTGACAATACAGTGGTATGAAAAAAAATAACAATCTCCAAATAGTTCAGAGGCTCACTGTACAAATTCTAAGCCCATCTACCTGGAGTAAAGCCCTTTTGCCATTGCTACCTGTGTGACCTGCCTTGGGTTACTTAGCCTCATTTTCTTCATGCAAACATGAGAATGATGATGACCCTTTATTTGCATTTTGTGAGATTTTTATATTAAATACATAGCACATATTATATTTAACGTAATACTAGTCAGCAAAGCCACTGCTGTGCTTTTACCAGTTAGTGTTAACATGGCTAGTAGAGGCTATCATTTGAGGGCTGGAGAGGTGGAGGAGCAGTTTTGAGGGTTCCTACTTCTGCAGAGTTCTCAAGTTCAGGTCCCAGCATCCATGTTGACTGACTCACAACTGCCTGTAACACCAGCTCCAGCATATCTGACGACCTCTTCTGGCCTCCAAGGGTTCGCATGCACACATGCACAAACACAAACACATGGTATACACACTAATAAAAATAAAAACCAAACCTTTAAAAAGATACACTTTCCCCCTTTGTTTTCTCTTAATAAGACAATATCGAATTTGGCAAGTTGATCCTCCCTGCTCCCGACACCCTCATAGTCTATTAAATATATCTTTGTAGATTCATATCCAAACATACATGACAATTATGTAATAATTCTTAATATAGATTTTTAGTTTTCTGACCATTGCATTTTTAGTTGTCATTTTTTCCTTTTTTTAAATTTTTAACTCTTATAAGTAATGTAGGGATGAAGTCTTTGTACATGTGTCCTTTGGACTGTTGCTTTGGTTTCTGGAATATAGATTCTTAAGAGTGCAGTTGCTGGATCATAAGTCATAAGAGTTTGAGTGGATAATAGATATCCCAAAATATCATAGCAATTTGCCTCATGCCAGAAATATAGCAGCTCTCATTTCCCTGTGTGCCTTCCAGCAATGGATATTATCAATCTTTAATTTTTCCCAACCTACTAGGCAAAAATAGAATTTCATTGTCTTTTCAGTTGGCATTTCTCTGACTGCCAGTGAGTTTAGATTCTCTAAAGGTCTCTAAGTAGGGACATTAAATTTTAAGGTCTTCAATGAGGCTTCAGCTTGGGAAAGGAAGCAAGATGGGAGTGGGGAGCGGTCCCCTGATCCAACATGCTCATGAGGCTGCTCCTGTCCTGTGTTAACAGCCGTTGTGTTGGGGTGATGACCTCTGCACCCAAGAGTTTGACTCTTGCTTTGAGCTCCATCCAGTTTCTAGCATCATACTTCTTTCTGTGTTTCAAACACAGCTTCAGGCTCAGTTGGGAGGCAGATCAAACTCTTCATGACCCGAATAAGTTTCTATCTTCTATTTTCTCTCTCCCCAAAGTTGATGCTTCTAATGTCATCTGCTGAGCCAATGGCCTCACCAATCCCTTGGTACTGGAGTGTTGAATAGTCTACAAAGGTTGAGCTCATGCCTCCTTCCTTTCCTCAGCCTGTGCAGCCACCCAATCCCCAAGTCCTATAGTTTTACCCTGCCCGGTCATTCACATCTCCTTTGCCATTCCCTCTGTTCTGCTATGGGTCTTGCATTCATCTTGTTCTTATGGGTTTCCATGGTAATTTTATGGACTCCAATGTGATCCCATTTCCTCTTTTCTCTCTGCTGGGGGCTCTCTTCCTTTCTTTACCCCTCTACCAGTAGCGAAAGGAACATTTCTCCTGAGCTCAGCTTGGCTGCTCCTTTCAGAAGAGTCTGCTCCTCTTTCCTGTATCCAGCTGAGTCAGGACTTCCTTCTCTAATACTTGTGTTACACTCTAATACTTGTGTGGACATCCTCACAGTAAACACAGCACATTCACGTCTCTTGAACCCCAGCACTTCTTTTTCAGATGACCTCCTTGCAGATATGGGCCATGTTTCCACCATCTTATCTTATAAAAAGTAATACTTAATAATTTATCAATATGTAAAGGAAGAAGGTATTTAAGTTTTGTTGCTGAGAATTAAATTGTTGATAAAAAAATGACTTTTGTAGGGGCTGTGGGTATAGCTCATGGGTAGAGCATGTGCCTACCATTTGTGAGGCCTTGGGTTCCTTGTCCAACACTAAAAAAACAAATAAAATTTTTTTCTAAAATTAAAAGAGCCCTTGTTCTTAGTAGAAAATTTGAAGCAAAATTGAAAGTAGAAATAAAAAATGATTAAAAGTTTTAATCATTTTCAGTTTCAGTTTGTCTTTTTCTGCCCTAGCTTGGTCACCATGTAATAATATATAATAGATGAGGGTTTTTTCACCATTAGTAAGCTCCCATTGCTATAGCTCTAGACCTCCAAATAAACTTAAAAATAGAGGGCTGAAGTAATGTCTGTTAACACTGGAAAATGTCAATCATTTAATATAACAACATATAAATCATGTTAATTGGGAGTTATTCATTACAATGTTTCAGCGAATATAATATTTTTTTCACCAAAGTCAGTATGGTATCCCAAGGATGAAGAATGGAGTCTTTATGGGATTTGAATTTGGAAATTAATTGAAGTTGTTTCCATCTTAAATCTCCACCATCTGATATATTGTTTATTATCATTTATTTTTCCTAATAGTAAACTTTCTCTGGTGATATTGTCTCTTTCCCTTATACATTTTTGATGATCAACTACAGAAATACAGAAGCTGGTTTTTGTAGCACACTTTGGGCTAAAGCTCCAAGGAGAGCAGGGAGGTGGGAAAAAAATCACACCCACTAGTCTGAGACTGTTTGTCTCAGAAGCAAACAAACCACTTGAATTTCCTCTGGGACTCACTCCGTCAGCTGCAACAGTAAACATGCTTCTGTGAGTTTCTCATCTCTCCTTCTGCCCTGTGTGGAGGGATGTGGTTATAATTTTTATTTGTTAAATACAACCTGTATGGCAGTGGGAAGCTCCATGGTGGCAGGACTCCCCTCACATCTGGGTGGAATAGAAAGTGAGCACGGACAGGAAGTGGAGCCAGGCTATCAATCCCCAAGACACACTTGTACTGACCCACTTCCTCTAGAAAGTCTACACCTCCAGAAAGTTCTACAACTCTCCAGACAATACCACCAGGTGGGAGCCAAATGTTTAAACATGTGAAGTGACGACAAACAATTCTATTTAAGCCAAGACTGGTACTTTGAATGTTATCCCATTGGCAAGGTGTAACATGGGGCTTTAGAAATGAACAGTTATAAATAATATGGGGCATGCTGGCTTTGTGTAGGAGAGATGCTATCTATTTAGAAAAATGGCATCTGAGGAATTTGTGGAGAAAGGGAAAGAAAGAAGGTACCCTGTTAGGGGTCTAGACTACAGCTTTTTTTTTTTTTTTTCAAGACAGGGTTCTCTGTGTAGCCCTGGCTGTCCTGGAACTCACTCTGTAGACCAGGCTGGCCTTGAACTCACAGAGGTCCACCTGCCTCTGCTTCCTGAGTGCTGGGATTTAAAGGTGTGTGCCACCACTGCCCAGTGACTACAACTTCTTAAACTGAGGGTTGTGAGCCCAAATAGGGCCACATCACAAAATGTGGGGGGAAGTCACAAAGTATTCGGCAACAGTAAAAGGTTTCTGAATACACATGAGCTGAAATTAATCTCAAATCAAATACATAATGGATCCGTGACATTTCTGGCAGTGCTCGCCCGGGTCGCATCTCACAACTTCACCATAGCCATGGTTGACATCCTTCAGACTGAGCATACTGTCATGCCAGGCAATGCCAGTGAACGCTGCCTGTCATGTCATGAAATGCCAGTGAATGATGTCTGTCACATCATGCAGTGCCAGTGAACACTGCCTGCCATGCCATCCAATGCCAGTGAATGCTGCCTATTATGCTATCCAGTGCCAGCGAATGATGTCTGTCACATCATGCAGTGCCAGTGAACACTGCCTGCCATGCCATCCAATGCCAGTGAACGCTGCCTGTCATGCCATCCAATACCAGTGGACGCTGCCTGCCATGCCATCCAATGCCAGTGAACGCTGCCTGCCATGCCATCCAATGCCAGTGAATGATGTCTGTCATGCCACGAAATTCCTTCTGAATGCTGCCTGAAAACACCTGCTCAGATTTCAGAATATAATGTAATGAGCTGCAGTATTTTTTTTTTTACTGTATATAAAATGACTCCTGCTCTCATAAGAGCACCATGGTTAGAAAAAAACAAAGATATTATTTTTTTTCTACTATGATTCCTCAGCATGTAAGGGCCACATTAGCATATCTTTAGACTATATTATGCTATAGTTATGTTTCATTTTAAAAGTTGCTGTTTGAGCTGCTGTTGAGTCATTAAAAAAATCATGTAATGAATTCTAGGTTGAGTTCAGGACAGCATTTCCAACAATTTCTGAAATGACCATAACCAGTATCCTGCCATTGGTACTATATATTCATACAAAGTGATATTCTCAGCATTGACAAGTATAAAGTTAAAATAGCCATCAACTCTGAAGAACATTGAAGATGCAGTCTGTCTGGCAGTATCAACTATTTAGCCAAGACTTCTATGTGTAAAAGTAAATAAGCACACCCATCTCATTAGTATGCAAATTTGATCTAATCCTTAATAATAAAATTATATGTAGACTAAAGCGTTGTTTTAAAATAAACATCTCTATAACATCAGCAAATATTTGATTTATACACCTATTTCATAAACCTATATACCTAGAGTCATGTAGAAATGTCTTAGTTGTAAAGGGGTCATGAATAGGAAGAGACCTTGTGCTTGGTGAGGAAGACCTCACTGAGATTTGATAACTATAAATTATTTGTAATTTTGGCTGAAGAACTGTTATAGAATTTTACTGAGGATACACACACACACACACACACACACACACACACACACACACACACACACTGAATCCTAGGCGAAGCAGGAACTAGGAAACCATGGAAAGGGACCAGGGAAAGCCATGGAAGTCTGCTTCCTGTAAGCCAGAATGCTTTGCTCATTGGGAGTTCCCCTTGCACATTTGGCTCTCTCTATATAGCTTCTGCCCTCCTCAGCTCAGAAATCACAAACTATAAGATTTGGGTTTCTAGCCACTATTTGGGAAACCACAATTTCAGTGTCCCCAGAGTAGGAAGTTTCTATTTGCGGCAAATGTTTCCCAGTCTATTTCCAGCACCTCACAGATGCTTCTCACTAATCACTATGTATTCTGTTGTTCTTTAATAAGAAGCGGGCTGCTGTGATGGCTGATGCTGCCCTCACCCGTCTCCAGCATTCAGCTGGAGCAAGTGGCAAATGTAGACTTATTATCTACTCATCCAGGTCTTTGAGAGGCACAGGTTGCTGGGTGAATGTCGTTCCACCAGAGAGTTCTGTGTAGAAGAAAACAATCTTAGGTGAATCCTGATAAAAATGAAGGTATTTCCAAACAGGCCACAGTTAGGTTTGGTTGAGAGGCAAGCTCATCCACAGTACAATTGTGTTAGTGGGATAGGGAGGGCTGGGAGAACTGGGTCAGTCAGTGAAGCATGAGTTCAGATCCCCAGAACCCATTTAAAAGCTGAGCACAGCATTGCGTATCTGCAACCCTAGTGTTACAGGGGTGAAGACAGGCAGATGCCTTGAACATGCTTGCCAGCCAGTCTAGACAATCAGTGTCTCAAAAAACAGGTGGAAAGTGAAGCTAAGAAGATACTGTTTTCTACATCCATAAGTACACATGGCAGATGTATCTACATGTACACAAGCTCACACAGATACTACACATAGACAAAAAATATAATTTTCATGAGGAATAGTGAGGGGCCAAATGTTGGGGTATAAGTGTAAATGAAGCCTATGACTTAAAGAACTTGCAAATACATTATTCTTTCTTGAGCCCCAGAAAAACTCTGTGCACTGGTATATTGTCCAGGGAAAGAAACTGAGCCTCAGACACATTAGATAAACAGAGAACCCTAGAGCTGGAGCACAGGGAGCGTAGATAACCATAAACACCATGAGTCCATGGCTCAGTGAGAAAGGTCTAGTCTGCACCAGAATATTCCGCAAAGTGATTTTAGGAAAGTAATATTGTAGTTAGGGTTTCTATTGCTGCAATGAAACACCATATTCCAAAAGCAAGTTGGGGAGGAAATGACATATTGGGCTTACATTTCCTCACTGTAGTCCCTCACTGAAGGAAGCCAGGACAAGAACTCAAACAGGACAGGAACCTGGGGGTTGGTGCGGGCAGGAGCTGATGCAGAGGCCACGGAAGAGTGCTGATTACTGGCTTGTTCCCCACAGCTTGCTCAGTCTGCTTTCTTATAGAACCTAGGACCTCCAGCCTGCAATGGGCTGGGACCTCCCAATAATCACTAATTATGAAGGTGCCTTACAGCTGGATCTATGGAGGCTCATCTTATGAGGGTCCCTCATTTCAGATAGCTTATGTCAAGTTGATGTAAGACTAGATAGCACAAATGACCCCTTATCAGTTTGACACACAAACACATCAGTATTAAGCCACAACCCTTCCTTTTTAATTCATCCCCAAGATCTCACATTTAAAACATCAATAACTTTAAAAGTCCCACAGTCTTTATAAACTCAAGTACATCATAATTTCAGCCCCTTTAAGATAGTCAACCTCCTAAAATTCAAAATCTTTTAAGATTCAAAGTCCCTCAGCTGTGGGCTCCAGTAAAATCAAAAATAAATACTTTCTTACTTCAAGATGGAAGGACCAGGGCACAGTCACAATCAAATCAAAGCAAACCCAAACTCCCAGCTGTGTAGACAACACAATGGCCAATGTCTGGGATCCACTCATAATCTTCAGGGATCCTCCAAGGGGTTTGGGTCACTTCTCCGGCTCTGCCCTCTGCAGCACACACAGCTCGTCTTCTAGGCTCAGGCAGGCTTCACTCCCTGCTGCTGCTGTTCTTGGTAGTCGTCATCCATGGTACTGGAATCTCCAGAATACTGAGGTCTCTGCTGCAACTGGGCTGCACTTTCACCAGTAGCCTCTCTTGGGCTCTCTTCACGGTGCCAAGCCTCAACTTCTTTGCAGGACCTCTTCAACCCTGGGCCTTCAACTGCCACTGAGGCTGCACCTTCACCAATGGCCCCTCCTAGGCCCCTCCTGGCCTCACAGTGCCAAACCTCAACTTCTCCCCATGCTTCATGCCTTCAAACCTACCACCACCTGGGTGACTTACTCTACCAAGTTCAGCTGCCATTTTGAGGTACAATCTTGATGGCCTCTGGAACACACAGCTTCTGTGTGCTCCCAGGAAAAATTTTCCGTGAGATTGTACCTCAACAATGCTGGTCTCATCTTAATCACCTCTAATTTTTCAGCTCCAGCCAACCAGCCTCAAGTATCTCAGTGAAGGAAAAGTTTCACTTGACTAGTTCTGGTATCTTATTAATCGCAGCTGTTTCTTCAGCCCCAGCTAACCAGAACCACAGAATCTGAATTCAAAATAACAAATGGCCCTGATAGAGTCTTTAAACTTCCCTCTGAAACTTCACAATCTAGGCCTCCATCTTCTGCACTGTCCTCAATATTCTTATCTTCCAAAGCTCCTACAGAACAGCTCACCAGACATTGAACGGTCAATGGTATTTCTTGCACAAAGTTCCAAAGCTCTTCCGCAATCCTTCCCAAAACAACCTGGTCATTTCTGTCACAGCAATACCCAACTCCTGGTCCCAACTTGTCTTAGTTAGGGTTTCTATTACTGTGTTGAAACACTGTGACCACAAATCAAGTTGAGGAGGAAAGGGTTTATTGGGCTTATACTTCCTCATTGCAGTCCATCATTGAAGGAGTCAGGACAGGAACTCAAACAGGACAAGAACCACATTAATTATGAAAATGTCCTTCAGCTAGATCTTATAGAGGTATTTTTTCATTTGAGGTTCCGTCCTTTCAAATAACTCAGCTTGTGTCAAGTTGACATAAGACCAGCCAGCACAGCAGGGTTGAGCCTTTGGGGGTTAGTTAGAAGCTTTGGATTTTAAGGAAATTGGTATCAGCAGGCCCGTGGTGTCAGAAACGACACCTGGCATGGGTACATGGCGGGACAGGGATGGGGGTTTGGAGAAGCTACCTAAGTGGCATCATAGAGCAGTGTGTGGGCTTGAATGAGCAGATGGTGGAAGGTGGAGAGGAATTCGAAATGAAGGACACATGGGAAGACAAAGATACAGATTTTAGTAATGAAGTGGACGTGAGTGATGGTAAAGAAAAGAACGAAAGGTGAGTCAGGGCTGGGGTCGGGCACGGGAAAGGCAGTTTCACTGATACAGACCTGGGCAGCCTTGGATAGACGTCCAGTGCTAGAGGAACAGGATGTAAGCAGTTTCAAAACAGGAGTGACAATGCGGTGCACTACCAAATGAGAGCGAGTACAAGGCCAGTGCGTTTGTCACAGCTTCCAACGTTAGTGAGTGTGCTTCTCCACCGCGAGGACAGCCAGTGGGATGCATTTTATTCTGCCCCACCCCTACCCCGTTTGGTGACAGTGTTTCTTCAAGCTGTGGTATGGCACAGGTCGAGACTAGAGCTCTTTTATAGTATGATTTTCATTGTGAGGATGTGTGAAGCTTTTGGGCACCTTGGAGAAAAGCAGAAGTAGTTCTTATAACGATACCACCTTCTCTGCCTTCCTGGCTAGCACTGATTTTAAATGCACCTTTAAAACACGCCACTGCTCTGTAGTCATGTAGTATGTGGCCCAGTCAGTGACAACAGTGGTCTTTAGATATAAGGATCCTAAGCAGACCTCAGGCTAGGAGCTTGTGGGTCTCTCTCTCTCTCTCTCTCTCTCTCTCTCTCTCTCTCTCTCTCTCTCTCTCTCTCAGTGTGTGTGTCTATGTGTAGTTTCATATATATAATATATATATTATATATATGCACATGTATGTATGGGATGCATCTACATGTGTGTGCACATACAGAGACCAGAGGAGAACATCAGGTGTCTTACTCTATCATTCTCTTTGTTCCTTTGACACTGGATTTCTCACTGAACTTGGTGCCTGCTATTTTGGTTAGACCAGCTGGCCAGCACACTTCCAGGATCAGCCTTTCTCTGTCCCCTCCCCCCCTATGGTTCTGGTGTTACAAACACCCTTGGACATGCCCAACTTTTATGTGGGTTCTGGGGAGTCAAACTCAGGTCCCCAGTGCTTACACAGCAAATGATCTTACCCGCTGTGACATTTCCTATCCCTCCCTTGCAGTACAAGGAATGAAATGTGTTCATATTTTATGGTTTTGGGTGAAGAATTGACAGAAAGCTAGACTGGGTATCTTTCAGGGACACAGAAGAATCAAAATTTTAAACTGCCTGTTTAATTTACCCAAGTCTCTGAGTATGAGACAGGAATTTTAATAGGAGTTTTTTAGTCCTTTTGTTCTAAGACTTTTGAGGAGATGAAACCCCGAGTTGAACCAATAGCTGTAATCAGTAGCTTCCAGGTGCCCAGTCTTTGATCTGAAATGAATAAAGGAGTTCAGCCAGTGACCTTCCAGTGTCTGTGGCGGAGCAGCTGACAGCTCTCTCCCTCTCCTCCTCCAAGGATGCCTCCTCTTGGTTACAAGGAATATTTCCTGTGCTCTGGCTCCACCAGCTATTCCATATGAACTTGTGCTCTGTACCTGGGGAGGTGGGGGAGAGCGAGCCAGCACAGAGCTGGTGCTAAAGACACAGAGGCAGGATGTAGGGAAAGGAGTGGGTTTCTCAAACCCGTGAGCCTTATGCTGACTGAATTTAAACAATCAACGTGGTCCCTCCACACCTCTCTCTTTCCTCATCTGTAAACAACTGGGTTAGAGGCTGATTATGTCTGTGGCCCAACCTTCTAGGATTGCATTTCATTTAACTTTTGCTGGAAAAGCAAAACAAGGCAGCCCCCACAGCACTAATGTTCAGTAAACTAGATGAAATTGGTAAGACAAGCTGTGAGGGTTAGTTTGTTTCTCAGCGTGGCCTAAGCCAGTGTCACCCGGAGAGAGACAACCTCACTTGAGAAAATGCCTCCCTCAGACTGGCCTGTAGACAAGTCTGTAGGGTATTTTCTTGATGGATGATTGATGTGGGAGAGACCAGCCCACTGTGGGTGGTGCCATCCCCTAGGAAGGTGATCTTCCTTGTATAATAAAACAGTCTAGCAAGTCGGTAAGCAATGTTCCTCCGTGACTTCTGCTTCAGTTCCTGCCTGAGTTCCTGTCCCGGACTTCCCTCAGTGATGACATGGAAGGACAAGTGAAGTGAATTTTCCTCCCCCAAGTTGCCTTTGGTTATGATATTTGCCACATCAGTAGAAAGAAAACTATCACACTAGTGAAAGGTACTTTACAGCTTATTCAAAAGTATGCTTTTCTCCATTCTTAAAAAAGAAATCCCATGAATAGATCATTGAGGCCTCCTTTGACATGGGAGTTCTATATGCAGAAAATAAGTGTAAATTTCATAAAGAAAACTCAGAGTTCTACTACAACTGCTGTCTGGAGACAACGCTTTTGAATTTTATGAAAAAGTTGTCTTTTTAAAAACAAACAAAAACAGGCCAGCATGACCACAGACCACAGAGTGTTTCCATGGTAGGACAGGAGGTTAGGTTGAGCTCTGGAGCTGCGGGAATACAGAGGAGAGGGGTCCTGGCAAAGGGGATCTTGATAAAGTCTGTTTCTTTTAGGAGCAGGGGAGACACAGCTGTGCCTGTGAATGTAAAATAAATAAATAAAGACTTATTTAATTATTCAGTTCAACTCCCTGTAAGTGATGAGAATGAAGGAGTTGAATAGTCTATTTAAATTAAACTGTCACAGGGATTTTTTTTCCCCCTCTCAGCTACTTCTCTGCCTCACCCAAGAAGGTTTACTTTCTGGGTTGGCATCAGCCCAATCATGAGGATCACATTGTCCTTGACAGGGGTTGTTTTTAGTGTGTGACAGACGGGGCTATACAGGCAGGCAGAGAGAGGCCTGAGACACCTGTGGGGGAAGTACACACCCCACAAGGCAAACCCATTCCTCCCCTGCCAGAGATTGCAGCCTGTAATTCTAGGGCAAATCACTGTCCTTTTGATTGCGTTTCAGACCTGTTCTTTTGAACCGAAGTTGAGCTTTTCTAGAAGATTCCCTTCCCAGAGTTGAAGGCTCACACTGGTATATCCCCCAGTCCACTGCAAGCTTTTGTTCCACTGCTGCCTGTGTGGGCTGCATGGTCTTCAGTTACAGGACGCAGGTGCAACTTTGCTGGCAGCTAAATCGGGTCCCTCGATAACCACCAAAGGCAATGGCTTCCACCAGGGGCCACCATGGCCTTCGGGTAGTTGTGTGGTCAGACTACTAATCATTGCCTCTGATATTTGTCACAAATGCTTAGGAATGAAGACACTGTGGTCTCAGATCCCTCCTCTTCCTCTCAGGTGAATTTGGAGTCACAGTAGCTGATCACAAAGGGGACAAGCGGGTCACCTGATATTAGCCAGCCCTCAGTTCCTGTCTCAGTCCCTCCTTCCTCACCTAATGAGTGGGTCAGAGGTCACTGTGATGTCACAATATCTCAAGTTCAACCACAGATTTTTTTTTTTGTACCAACTTCCTGCTTAAATTTCATCCCTTCCACAAGGTCTCTTGGGTCAGACAGACTGCCTTGCCTCTATCAAAATTAATTTGTCCCTCGGTGGCAGCATCCCACCATATGTTCTATCGCATCCCTTCCCGCTGCCCACTTTATGTTTTAGACCTTGGCTCTGAGTCCGTCTCCCTGACTAGACTGCTAACGACCAGGTAGCAGGGCAGCTCATGTCTAATTTATCTTTCCATTCACATGGTGCTTTCTGCAGTGCGGGCAAGCTCTCAGGACATGACTGAGTTGAAAATCACTTCTCACTTGCAGTCATGACGGTCCTAACTGTAAGCAAGGCCTTGGGGCTACAGCAGGGAGAACCTTTATTACTGTTTGCCCCCTTTGGAAGCTTAGCACTTGAGGAGGTAGTCGCTGCTCCCAGGCCAAAGTTAGTTAAAAAGATAGCCAGTTCCAGGAATTCTAGACTCTTAATGCATTTTTAAGGTTCTGTAGCCAAGGTTATTCAATTTCTATCAGACTGATGTCCCTAAAAGCAGACTGTACTAATATTACAGAGACAGCAAGTATTGGGATTAGCTTAGACCTGAACCAATCTATTCTTTTTTTTGTGTTTACTGTATTGGGACATCAGATTCAAATGGCATGATTCTGTGAGTCCATAAAGTATTTATTGAGCTTGTAGTGTGTCTGAGCTGTGGCCAGACAGTCAGAACTGAAGGGAACACAATCCTGCTCTCAGGAAGGCTGGGGTCTTCTAGAAGGTTGTAAGCAGTCATCAGACTGACTGACTCAAGGCTGGATTTAGTAAGAACAAGGAGCAGCTGGGAAAACTCCAGTTTGGGTTTTGAGTAGAGAAAGCACACATCTCATAGGACAGGGCCAAGGGCTGTATATGTAGACTGAGGACAGCATTGAGGATCAGCAGCATCCAGAAGAGAGGGGAGCTCTATGTGCAGAGTAAAGAAATGGGAATCTGGAACACGGAAATAAATGTCCAGCTTATTGGAATAGAGGCTGTGTCAATACAGTAAGGAGGACAGACATGTCAGGCTCACACTGGGCTCACACTGTGGAGAATATTGGATTCTAATGGCTGGCTTGTCTGAAAAGTTGGAGAGAATCGAGTGTGAGAAAAGATTTTGATCAAGGGAAGTCATACTTCAGACCCAGGTTTAGCAAAGTGATAAATTGAATTATTGTGATTTTTTTCTTTCTGGAACACAGCCTTACCCATTCATATATGCACTGACTGGCTGCTTTGTGGCCCTGTGGGAGTAACTGTGACAGAGATACCTGGCCATGTGTCCTTGAAGCCTTAACTATTTACCCTCGGACTTTTTATAGACGTGCTCCCTGACTCCTGATGGAATCATCATTCCTTCACTCAGCCATTCATTTACTAGCTATTTCTATCCACAAACAATTCTCTGGGTGATAGGGATATGTTTCTATATTTTCCCCTCTGTTTACTTTAAAATCGGGACTGCATTCAGATTGTCCAGAGAATCTTAAATCCTGTACAGTTAATTATTAAACATTCAGTTTCTCCAAATGCTATGAAAACATTCATTTTTTAACCTTTTTGACTGTTCATATCAGGGCTAAAGTTTAAGTCGTGTTTATATCAATGACACAGATTGACAGTGATAATATAAATTCATGAAATATGCAGGGGCAAAGTTACAGTGTGCGTGACAGAGGCTGATCGGACGATGTAAGTTCACTTGAGTTTGGCCTCTCACTTAACTGTTGTCTATGGAGAGATAGCAGCCGTGCAGGAAGAGCTGGGGCCTTTCCTCCCCAGCCTCCCACCCCCTCTACCATGTCTGTGGTCCATGTGATCAGTGGGACCGGGAGAGTTGCTCACGCTGACAGTGTTGGCTGGATGGGGCCCCTGTAACAAACACCACCGTCTGGGTGGTATGAACAGCGGGCATAGATGGCCTCCAAGTCTGGAGGAGGCTGGCAATCTGAGGTAAAGGCGTGGGCAGGATTGCCGTCTCACAGCCGCCTCCTTGGCCGACAGATATTTCTCTCCTTTGTGGTCATCCGTCTATGCAATGTCAGTGTCCCTCATTTTATAAATACACCAGTCAGATTGTTTTAGGGGCTGTACACAAAACCCTACCGTAAATATTTCTTTAAAGGCTCTGTTTATGAATACAGTCAAAAGGTTTTGTTTATGAACGCAGTCTAAAGGCTTTGTTTATGAATACAGTCACGCTCTGAGGTGTTGGGCTTAGGACTTCAATGTTTGGGTGCCGGAGTGACAGAGTTTAGCTTAGAGTGGGGAACTATTTTTAGGTTAGGTATTTTGTTTTTATTTTTATGTTGGGTTGTAATTCAAATGACAACTTTATGGGAACTCACCACGTTTTAAAAACGATGCTAGTTTCAGTTCCCCGTGTGAACAAACAATTGTTAACACTGGCTGTGGAACAGAGAGAGGAGGCACCTGTGTGTTAGGCCAGTGCTGCTGTGTCTGCCACTGGCTTTAACCAGCCAACTTCGGCAGAGGGGGAGTTCTCAGCCTTTTAAAAGCCAGCTCTGTTCTACAGACACCTTCAAGGGAAAGGATTGTGTCTGATTCACCCACAAACCTTCCAGGCCTAGCTTATTGCTCAGTGAGTAGAAGGTACTCAGAGATGGTCATAAAAAGGCAAGTGAGATACAAATGTACAGGGTAGGTATTATTCCAGTTAGCAATTTGCATAATAAGTAACTTCAGAAATTCAAAACAGTAGCCATTTTCTTGGTATGGATTCAATGCGTCAGAAATTCCAACGTGGAGCAGCATGGATGATTTATTCTTGTTCCACATATCCTGAGCCCTGGCTGAAAAGACAGGCAGACTCGGAATGACTTGATGGCTGCCATTTCTTCACTCACATACTTTGCACGTAGGCAGGGCTGACTCAGGAATGCCATGTGGAGCAGCGTAGGGGTTGCCTGGATGGCTTGGTTGTCACAGCTGCAGGGGAATCAGTCTTCTCTGACCTGCTAGGTCAGTGTACCAGGCATAAGCAGTCCAAAGAGCGGAGCAGAAGTTGCATTGTGTTTTTACTACCTAGCCTCCATCATCAAAGAATATGAGATCTACTATATCATATTGGTTAATGTGTCCTAGGAGAAAAGTATCAACCCCTTCACTTGATGGGAAATGGTACCCTCACAAGGTAAAGGAGATATGTAGGACAGAAATACTATTGTGGCCATCTTTAGAAAATGAAGTCTAGTATTACAAATAGAACCAGTACTCAGGAGGCAGAGGCAGATAGATCTCTATGAGTTGAAGGCCAGTCTGATCTACGTAGTGAGGTCCAGGACAGCCAGGGTTATGTAGAGAGACCCCTGTCTCAAAACAAAACAAAACAAAACAAAACAAACAAAAAAAAACCCAACTAATAATTAGGATGACCTAATTGGGGATTAATACTAAATTATTCATATAATGTCATCAATAGCAAAATGATCGAATGAACCTTCTCCTTGGTCTTATCCATCCATCCGGGGACATTGGAGAGCAGTGCTGAGGGCCTCATCGGAGGAACAGAACTGCAGAGAAATGGGTTTTACAGTCTGGGCGAGAAGCTCTCTCCTCCCCAGTCATCTTCACAGTTCTAATGAAGCCTGTCCTAGTGAATAACGGTTGGTCAGTGGCTTCGGTATGCAATGGGAATGAACGGGCCCAAACCTTAGTGTTTAAGACACCAAGTTTCATTTCTTCTTTGTAGTATGGCCATGTATGCTGTGTGAACTGTGTGAACTTCCTGTCCTTACCCCCATCCCGAGCACCTCAGCTAACAAAGGGCATACCACCTGGGACATTGCCAGTAGCTGCAGCAGAGGGAAAGAGAGCCCACTGGCTCTTCAAACTTCCACTTTAGAACTGCACCTCCTTCTGCTTACTGCCTTGACTAAAGCTAGTCACATGATCGTGCCTAACCACGTGGTTCTCTTTCATGCCATGCCCAGTAGTCACAAAGCTGCAGCACTCTTTATAATAGCTGAGTTATGGAACCAGCTAGCCATTTGTCAATAGAATAATGGATAAAAGAAGATGTTATATTTTTACTCAGCCGTAAATAACAAGATTATATCATTTGCAGGAAAATGGATGAACTAGAGAATATTATATTGAACAAATCAAATCAGTTTCAGAAAGACAAATACTATGTTTTCCTATATTGTGGATCTTAGATTCCATATAGGCACATAAAGGCACATCATTTATCTAACATATATAGGTGAATGAAGGAGTCTAAAGGGGGAAGGAGAGGATGGGAGGAGTTGGGAGGAAGTGTACCTATATGAAAATGTCATTATGAAAATCAGCAGCATGCCCAGCGAATATGCACTAATAAAGAAAATGTTACTCAAGAAAAAAAGAACAGCCGGGCGGTGGTGGCGCACGCCTTTAATCCCAGCACTCGGGAGGCAGAGCCAGGCGGATCTCTGTGAGTTCGAGGCCAGCCTGGTCTACTGAGCGAGATCCAGGAAAGGCGCAAAGCTACACAGAGAAACCCTGTCTCGTAAAAACCAAAAAAAAAAAAAAAAAAAAAAAAGAAAAAAAGAACAACATAGGAAACATTTGATGGGAGGTACTAAGCACTATGACGTAGATCCCTGGAGTCTCTTAATTTATTTGCTCTACAGAAGGAATTTGAATCCGACCATCTTGAACTGAGCTTCAGAAAGTAATGATTGACAGTCACATAACTGGACATGCTGGCAGCTCTATTAGCTTCTCCAGAGAAATGGAACCAACAGTGTATGAACACACATAAGCACTCATGTGAGCAACTGTGCACACGTGCACACCCCCCTACACACACACCACACACACATATACTACACACCACACATACACACATACACATACCACATACACACACACCACACACACACACACCACGCATATATATACCACACACCACACACACACATACACATACCACATATACCCATACACACACACCATACACACACACACTTACCTTGTGAATATGATGCACACTAATTCAGAGCATCTTATTGGTATTGTTCTTTGAAAGGTTTTAGAGGACACTCAGTGATATTCAAACAGAATTTAGTTTTTCAAGGTAATTTTGACTGAAATATATCTACCTTCATCAAGATTTAGAATGCTTGCTAAAAATGTTAAAATACCTTCCTACGATTTCTTGTAGAAGAGAGATTGTTTGTTTAGAACCTTGTTGCTTTAGGGAAGTATATTTCCAAAATATGTGATCTGCGGATGCGAGTAGTTTGATCTGACGGTGCGTGCATTTTCTTTTATCGAGGAAGGTTGACGAGGAATATTTGTGTGTATATTAGGTAGTTAGCATAGAAGTTCCACGTGTTAAGAGAAATCCACGCCAAAAAGCTCTATATCACTAATATGCAGTGTTTGAAAAGTGTCACCAAGGAATCAAATACCTTTCTGTGGATCTCTTTATGTTTTATTCAGCCTATTAAAATATGAAATGAAAATATTACTAGGATTTCTTTTTATAAATATCTTCTCTTCTAAAACATAAAATGTACAAGAAGTCAGTTATTGGAACTTCCCAAGTCAGAATCCAGGGAATCTCGCCCACCCTCAGGCTGGTTGTTCATCTCTAGATTCATGAAAGTCCAGAGTCTAAGGTATACACAGAGTTCTAATGACTCGTTTTGTATGAATAGAAACCATTTGGATTAAGAGCAGGAATAAAGATGTCCTCAATAAAAGAGAGCATGCAATCCACTGCCCCTTTGAGAAAATGGATATTTGATATCAACAAATAATCATCCCTAAATCAACCGCCCGACATCCTGGCTTCCTGCAGCTGGCCTGTTTTCTTCTGCAGGCCTCCCCTCTCAGTGGTCTTTTTGCCAGACAGGCTGACACTTTGGTCTCCCCAGAGGAGCAATTCCATTCACCTCAGGCAGCAGGAGGCTGCGTTTCTTCTCTTTTCCTCTAATGATCCTTGAAGGGTTTTGCAAACAGCAAAGGGATCCCAGCAGATCACAGAAAGAATGCCATCCCACTCTGCAGATAGGAAAGCTGAGCCAGAGCTACTTACAGTCCATTTCCTTAGTGTAACAGGTGATATTTCTGTGTAGACAGAACTCCCGGCTGCGGTTCTAATGGAGCGATCTGTAATAATTCACAGGCACTTTTTTGGCATCTTCAAAATTAGTCCCGCAATTAAAACATAATTATGCTTTCCTCTTTAGTGGTACCTTTCACCCAGGGAATGGAAAGTATTTTACAAACATTAATTAAGCAGCACAACACCCTGGGAGGGATGTAGGAGTTATCCTGCTCTTCCACGTGGTGGCACAGAACTGAGGAATTTATTAATTTATCCACGATCACAGGGGGAATTGTCATTTAAGCTTCCATAGCTGAAGTCTCTCTGAGGTCTTATTCTTCATTTGGAGAGTCTTTTAAATGTATTAATAACCTTTGTGAAAAGTATTTTCAATAACTTGGTATCCGCATTTCATGTTATGTTTAAGGTTATTTTTAATCTGTGCCTTTGTGTGTTCTTTGATTGTCTAACTATGAATGTTATGTTAGAAGTTAAAAATAGAAGAGAATTTTTAAATGTTTTCATTTAAGTATTTTAAATATCCAACATTCATTTTTTTTCTTTTTCCTCCCCTCCCCTCCCCTCCCCTCCCCTCCCCTCCCCTCCCCTCCCCTCCCCTCCCCTCTCCTCCTCTTTTTTTACTTTCTCTTCTCATTTACTTCTTTTTTTCTTTTTAGGAAGGGTTCTGTGTAGCCTTGGCTGGCCTCAAACTAGCTGTGTAATAAGGGTGATCTTAAACTCCTGATCCTCCTGCTTCTGCCTCCCAAGTGCTGAGATTATAGGCCTGCACCACCATGCCTGGCTTAAGGCTTCATGTCTTCTGGTAAACTTGCAATTGAACTACATTAAACTAATACACAGTATTACAAATGTGTAGAAATTACATACATACAGAACAGTATGCCAATTATGAATATGAAGTTTGTTGGGTATTTGAAAGTGAAATCTGTGCACCCAGAGCCCCTTGACTCTGTTTGGTTCTAGTTATATCCCTCCCAAAGGAACCAATAGCCTGAATCCTAACAGCATGGGATTTTCCCCAGATTTTGAATTCTAAACTTTCCTGTACCAAATCACACTCCAAGTGTTTACTTGCATCTGTCTGCTTTCATTGAACATAATGCTTGCAAAACTCAGCCCTCAGCCAGGATGTCTGTCACAGAGTCAGTTCATACTCATTGTTGAAGTGTATTCAATTGTTTGAATATGCCATAATTTTATTCTCCTGTTCATGAATAATTGGGTTGTTTCCAGTTTTCAGTGATCTAAGTATTATTTTAATGCTATGTTGCTGCACACAGTGTTCTTCAGTTTTCTTGAAATATTTCAAAGGCATTCTTTTCACATACATTACCATGAAGATATCAAGACAATGTGGTGAATACCATGGAGTTGCAAGGTGTTATTCATGCTTCTTATAAAGAGAAGGAAAATAGTTTCCCAGTCAGAGGAGACAGGAGTAATATCACACACACACACACACACACACACACACACACACACACACACACACAAACATACACACACACACATTTACCCTGTAAGCCCTTCAATGTCTTTTGGCTGGATTGGTTGTTGTGTTTAAAAGAGGCAGCTTGGAGAAGTGCAAAGGGCGGGGGTGTCAGGAGGGCCTGGGTGTCATTCTCAGGTCTAGGAGTTACTGACTCTCTGACTGCTCAGTCCCAGCCCCACCTGCTCAACTCCACTTCACCCTGCCAAAGGGGAGTCTGGCTCTCCTGGAATTACAGTTCTTTTGTTAAGCAAATAATTAAATGTGAAGTATGGGCACATTTATAGAGAAAGAAACCTCTAACACTAATAGAACAATGAATATGAAGGATTTAAACAGTCTCATTCAAGGATTTTATGGAAACTTGTTGGCTTTAAGTTCAGAATTCCACCAAAAGAGAAGCTTGGGCAGATTTGCCTTGGAATTTCATACATATTGGATCCTAGATCAAGAAACCTGGTGCGAACTGATGCTTTACAGATGATGAGGGTTGGGGTGAACTAATGGGGGATGTTGTTTCTCTTGGTTCTCATTGGGATCCTCAGCAGTACGTGCCTTGCACATGCCCTTGAATTGCCAGAAGCCGCTGCTTCTGTTGAAATCTGTGACCCTCCTTGTCCTCGCTTGGTTCTTTCCCACCTTCCCCATCTCAAGGGTGGCTCACAGTTACTCTTTAGAATGCTCTTCACCACATGTTCTCCCCAGGCTCCATCAACCCAAAATGTCCTGTCAGCTCCGCTTCCAAGCATCACACCATTTCAGCCATTTCACTCCATCTTCTGGCCACGGACACAGGGCATCCCACTGCTCTCATCCACCTGCACAACCCCAGAAGCCTGCAAACTCATCTTCTGCTGTCCATGTTCAAACTTTAGCAGTCCTATCGCCATGTTGCAGTTAAATGCGGTCCTCTAAAATAGCAAATCTGATTACCCTTCTTTCTACTTTGATCCCTTTATTGATTCACATTAAATTTAGGGTGAAGTCTATAATCCTGACCCTAAAAAGTAGCCCTTCTTTCCTGCTTCGATCACAAAGGCCTTTTTGGTCCTTGAATGGATGTACCCTTTCTCTTCTCTGTACCCTCTCCTTCCCCAGCAAACGCTTACTAATTGCCCAGGCCTTCCATGTAATGTATCTACCGAGGAAAGCACAATCCCATGATTCCATGCATCAAATGGTGTGTTCCTCAACTGACGGCTCTCACTGCACCTTTTGCTTGTACTTAAGACACTGCTCACACTTAGACTGTACACTAAATGCCCTTTCTCTCCTACTCTATACACTTCACGAGAGCCTGGTGCTTGCCTACTTTGTTTCCTCGTGTATCTATTGCTGAGTGCTCCACAAATGTTACTCACTCACTGAGTTACATATTCCTATAGGAGACGCATAGGCCGTTTGTATCTCCGTAGGAAACAGGGGACAAATTTGATCTTTTCAGGGATGCTGAAATGATATTTTAAAACAGTGAAGTCAGCAAAGGAAATTGCCAATGTTTCTAAAACAAGCCCTTCAAAAGAGATTACTAAGGTTTTATGATGGTATTTATTTTACCAATTTCCCTGGATTTATTCTGATATCAATAAATAGGGCTTAACTTCGAAGTATAATTTCAGTAACAGTGACAACAGAATACAATGTGTACAGGCTTTGATAGCATCAGTAATTACATGCAGAAGAAAAATACACCCCAAAGGAAATGCCTCTCCCAGTCTGCCTATTCTAACCTCTTAGCCATTTTTCTTCTGCTCCATAATTGAACATCTGCAAGGCCATTTGTAAGCTAAGAGATGAAACCTCTTTCCCCACCTCTGCCACATCAGCCAGGTGTGGTGTTTGTTTCTCAAAGGGAGCCCAAGAACCCCTCCATTTAGAACCAACTGGGGGCTTTAGAACCAGTCCAGAATGCTGCTGCTATCAGAAACTCAGTGAATTAAAAACTTTGTTAAGATGATGGTTGGCGAGCCATGTTTTTAACAAGGAACAATGTATGAAAATTATCATCCTAGGTCTATTCACTACAGATTCAGGAACAGAGAACAGGTGTGTGTGTGTGACGTCATCTTGTGAGTGCAGAATTAGTTTCCACGCATTCGGGGGAGTCTCTTGTGTACTCTCACCTTGTAATGATCCTGAATCTTCTGTATGGCATGATCCCTAGAACCACAATGCTAAAGGCTAAACTCTGCATTTATCGCATTTTATACCCAAACCACATATACCTGCAAATGGTCTCTTCCCTCTGGACTTGTCTAAAGACAGAACCCACTAAAATGTCTGGGTTATATCTGAGGCAGTTGGATAAGCTCCAACTCAGCTAAAAGCTTCTGTCTCTACCTAGAGTCCATGTCTTTATCTGATACCTGCAAATATGAAGGAGGAACACACTCACCAGCCCAAACTGCTCATATGCAGACATCCCAGCATCCCTCGGGACCAATGCCAGCGAGTACAGAAACCTGAGATGCTGCCTGAATTGTGGTAGTCTCATTTTATAGGCAAGCAAGCAAATGTGGGGATCATGTATTCAATCACTTCTAAATCTGGCAGATTTTCGGCTAATTTTAATGGCCCTAGTTAATTTTAATTTTGAAGGCATTGGAAAGTATGTGGTCTATTTTGACTCAGATCTGAATCAAATCTTTCTCTGCCACCTTTTTCTTGTGGGACTTCTACATATAACTTTATTCACCTGTACCTCATTTTCATCATATGATATAATGAAGATAAAATCCATTTAAAAAAATCACACTAAGATTTAAATGATATACAGTATAATGCCTGCCACATGGTATGTGTTCAATTGAAAAATCTCTGTTAGTTGTCACGTGGATTTTTGGGAGAGTAGTTTGGTAACATGTTTTAAACTATGTTTCATGCACCTTCGGACTTAGCATTTCTACTCACAGTAGGAAACCAGGCCCTGCAGGTGAAGTGCAGAGACCTCGGGCAGGCAGCTCATTGGTTTTGTGGCCTTCAAACATGGGTTCAATGGAGCAAGCAAATGGACGAGGGCAGTGGTGCTAGCCTATGGCAACCTTCTAGAAGTATTTAACTATACCTGCTTCAGTCATAACAAGAAAACTAACGATGGGGTAGATTTAAACTCAGCAGTTAGGAACACTGATCTTCCAGAGGACCCAAGTGCCGTTCCCATAGCCCAGTCAGGTCGCTCACAACTGTCCGTAACTCTGACTTCAGGGGATCAACACTTCTGGCTTCCATGGGCACTGCACTCCTGTGCCTATATCCACATGTAGACATGCATACCTATACACAATTAGAAATAATACAATTGAATCTTTAAAAAAAGAAATCAGCAATGATGAAAATGAGAGACAATGGTTTGTTTAATGCATATTATGTGTTAGTCCCAGACTTAACCACCTAGTCTCTGTGATATGCTGTGGTAACAGATACATTCTGGTCCCTATTTAGAGAGATCCAGTAACACACATCCCACAAGGAACAGCAGTGTGACAAAGATGGTCACATAATTAGTGACTGAATCCAGATTTGAACAGACGCCAGCTCGATTTTGCTGCCAACTAGTCAAATCTGTGACTCGTGTCTGTGGGGATTTAAAATCAGCCCTAAAACAAAGCAAAGCAAAACAAAGAACTAATGCTGTCGTTCGCTGTCAGGCTTTCTCTGACCATGAAGATGGCAGCGGGTAAGGCCGAGGGCAACGGCTGACCACTGGGGTTCCCAGTGCCTTGTGTCCCTTGCATGGGGTCAGCTTACTAGAAACAAACTTCACTCTTGCACAGAGAGGCCCGGACAATGGCTGGTGCCCATTTTCACCCGACCAAGTCTTCCTGGACATCTGTGGATTTTGTAAGGCCCCCTTTGGAAGACGTTTGTGAGGAAACTTAATTGGATGGTGTGGGAGAGGTGACAAACGAGGATAGAGTATCAGGACACGTGTGTGTGAGGACGGCGTGAGGAAATACGTTACTCTGTCTGCTAACTTAAAATTTCATTTCAAGGCTGGATGTGGTGGTGCAGGCCTTTAATCTCAGCAGTTGGGAGCCAGAAGCAGAGGCAGAGGCAGAGGCTCTCTGTGAGTTCAAGACAAGCCTGGTCTACTCCGTGAAGGTCATTCGGGGCTACGTAATGAAACTGTCTGAAATAAATAAAAAATAATAATAAAATAATAACAATAATAAACAACTACATTTTCTTACTTTTTTTTTTTTTGGTTTTTCGAGACAGGGTTTCTCTGTGTAGCTTTGCGCCTTTCCTGGAACTCACTTGGTAGCCCAGGCTGGCCTTGAACTCACAGAGATCCGCCTGGCTCTGCCTCCTGAGTGCTGGGATTAAAGGCGTGCACCACCACCGCCGCCGCCCGGCTCGGCTAAATATAGATTTCTTCTGCCTTCTCTTGAAGGAAGTTGAACTTCTGAGGTGGCCACAGACTATGATACAAGTACAAGAGGGAGAGAGGGACAGAAAAGCATGGCTTTTGTTTTGATGTTTCCAGTACGTCCTCTCACTTGTTTTTGATCTTGCTGCAAAGTGACTGTTCCGATCATAGCACATGTGTATGGTACCGATCATAGCACATGTGTATGGTACCGATCATAGCACATGTGTATCGTACTGATCATAGCACATGTGTATGGTACTGATCATAGCACATGTGTATGGTACCGATCATAGCACATGTGTATGGTACCGATCATAGCACATGTGTATGGTACCGATCATAGCACATGTGTATGGTACTGATCATAGCACATGTGTATGGTAATGCAACCCACATCAACCCTTAGGCAGGTTTTCCCTCTACCCAAGGACTGACTCATCCCTTCTGACTTGCCGCCTTCTGAATTGGGGACACCCAGTCTTGGTTTGGGCCGTCAGAGTCTTGGGCTGCTTCTCTGTCCACCAGCACCAACAGATTGGGTGGGAACCTGTTGGTGGCCCAGGCTGGATGTGTCCTTTACAAATTTTCATTAGTTACTTCCTCCTACTTCTAATTGGCTCTGCCTGCTAAGGAATCAAGCAGCTAAAACTGTTTCTCCTTCTACTGGATGACTGAAAAGATTGAGAAAGATCTGGAAAGTAAAAGAATCTGCCCAAAGCACCATGGGAACATAGCAGAGAGCCAGACAAATCATCCCAGCAAGTCCAGGCTGTCTGGTGGGATTACCCCTCAGTTTGTGTGTGGCCCTCAGGCTACTTTGGTGTCTTCTGACCTCAGTTTCCCTTCTGAGACAACTGCAAGCTGGAGGATGGGTTAGCCGTCTGGGTGAGAGGGAGATGGCTTCCATGAGGACCCTGGCTTTCTCTGTAACGATGAAATTCAATCTCACAGTTTAAATGCTTGTCCCAAAATATTTCGAAATGTGAAACACATATGAGCCAAATGACAAAAATGTTTTTTTAAAAAAACAAAAACACGGGCTTCTTGTCATCTACCACACTGGCTGTTTCCCTGTCTGTTCAGTCAGTAAATTATTCCTTCTGATCTTCATTTCTGATGACATCCAGATGGCCTGAAAGTCAGTCTTGCCAGTGTGAGAAATTCTCTGGGAAGTTCAAAGTGAGTAGCTGTGGTGTTTGGAGGGTGTGGCAAAAGGTCGTTGTACCCAACACTAATAACTAATATCTAAACAGTCACAGTGTGTGTTCAACTGGGCTTGAGCTGCATTATTAATGTTCTTATTTCTTAAGTGGAGATGTGTATTTCCCCCTTAATTGTAGGCTACTTGTAAGAGCCAAAATAGCTAATGTTAACTTTTCTTTCTTTTCCTCCTAAATCCTCTGGAACTAAAAAGCGTGGCAATGATGTCCTTAAAACCATGCTATCATCTGCCCATAGTAGGTCCTGGGAGCTGCAAGACGATCATGTTGTGAATTATGGAATTGAAGCCACAGTCAGTGAAATATAATGAAAAGTTAATAATACTAATGACTCAGAATATTAGCATAATTTTTATTTTTCGCTATCACTTACCAGACTTTTGAAAAACAACAGCACTCTTCTTTTTCGCCACGAAAGCAGCAACATTAGCCTCTGGTGCTGTCTGTTTTATGGTAAGCGGGAGCATGGTTTCTTCACGTAGTAGAACAGGACAGCATTGTAGTCTGGCAACTCTTTCAATGCCCATCACTGATGAGATTTCCACGAAGCCATCTTTTTAGGACTGAGTTCTTATGAGAGCCACATCATTAATTCTCCAACAGATACACACATATGTACACATGCACAGTACCACCCACATCGACAACAGCTATGTCTACACCCCCGGGAGAGGGAAGAGACAAACACAAATCTGTTGTGTGTTCACTGTGTGCCAGGCATTTCAGTACCTGCCTTTACCTATAGACCAGACAGAACACAGAAGATAATTAGGTTATTGTCAGCATGCATTCAGTTGCTAGCCAAACTTCATTAACTAGGACCTCTGTGTGTTTAATGGATCTATAACTGGTGTTTTTAATGATGACTTCATTAAAGTGATTAGATTAAATGATGAGCTCCTAAAACTTTAAGTCATAAAAGATTAATTAAGTTATGCCAATTAGCATTTTCATGTTTATAATATCATCTTAAAAGTCAATTTCCAAGTAACCTCAAATGCTCAAGAAGCCCTGTAGCCTAACCATTGGGTGCATCTTACCCTAATGTTAGTTACTTGAAGGGGATTCATTTTCCCAAGGATAGTTTCTTGGAGTTGGAGACTATGGTGCAAATAGTGTGATTTTAACAGTTTTCCCTTCACCGCTCACTGGGAATGCCGTCTTTCACAATATTCCTTTCTTTTATCATAAATAAAAGTTTCCCAGATCTGGCCTTCTGTAAGAACCCAGCTTCCTTGGCCTGTCTGTGAGCTCTAGTCCTGTTGCTGTGCTGACTAGCTGGAGGTTGACTAAGGTTTCTACCAAGATCTATAGCATCTCAGCTTTGCCTCCATGGGATGCCAGCGCACTGAGAGGCTCTCGGTCTCGCCTCGCACACTATCCTAGAGTCTCTGAGAGAATGGTTCCCAAAAGAAGGCATGACCAGGCTCCAGATATCTTATTGAGTCTCACCCACGCGTTCAGCACAGTCGAGTCTTCAGTGTCTACATTTCCGGTGTCACCTCTCCTGCTGGAGGCCTGGCTTGTGTCAGCCACCAGCTCAGCCACCGGGCAGGAGGCGTGACAGATGGGTGGTGACGGCTGAACAAAGGATCCTGTTTCCCTGTTCATGCTGCGGCTTCTGAGCCTCTGTGTAGACTGCATTGTCAGTATTTTCTTTCATTTTTGAAATTTCTATCATATGTCTAGGATAATACAGAATGTAAAATGTCCCAATTATTGGAAAGTTATAAACCCATTAATGGCTTAGGGGGAGTGGCTCTGCCAACATTTTTAAGAAAGCACATGCAATAATATGAGCTTGAAGTTCCATTTATTAATGTAGAGCTCTCAGTAGCCGATGACTCTGGATGTAATTAAAGCTTCTTCTCATACTCAGACTTCAAATACCTTTTTTTTTTTTTTTTTTTTTTTTTTTTGAGACAGGGTTTCTCTGTGTAGTTTTGGTGCCTCTCCTGGAACTCTCTCTGTAGACCAGGCTGGCCTCGAACTCACAGAGATCCGCCTGCCCCTGCCTCCCGAGTGCTGGAATTAAAGGCGTGTGCCACCACTGCTGGGCTCAAATATCTTCAAAGGGTATAGTAATATCTACTTTGTAGAGTGATTCTAAGGATTCACAATAATCCTCTAGAAAATAATAGATCCTCATTAAATATCAGCTCTTTATTTCACAACTGGAATGATGGTTGCTTAGGACCAGCTTGGGAGCCAGTGTGATCACTGTAAAATAACCACAGCGAAGGCATTTTTCATAAATTTGAACTTACAGTGTGTTCTTTAAAGTAAATGATCTCAACAAAAGTTTGCACCTGTCATTTTAAACTTAGTGAAATGAAAACTAGTGATTCTAACCCAGCCACCCGTATTTCATTCATCTCCTTTGTCAGCTCTATGATTCACTGTACCGGGATGCACTGAGTTGAGACCTTCCAAATGTACTATTAGGCTCTACTGTGTCAGATGAACTTGGTTACTCTTATCAAGTCATTTTAATGAGGACAGTGGTATTCCCTGGCCGCCTCACGCTGTAGCTCATTTACCGTCTGGTGAATGCAAACACTGCAATAACTCAGTGTGTATGCGGGGCGGGAGTTGGGGGTGCATTTAACACAAATGCTCTGACTGGTTTCCATTTTCCTGTCATCCCTCCAACGTTTTAGAGTCAGACACAACCATAGCAATATATATGTACGATATAGTCGGGATCCCACAACCCAAGTACCTGCGCTCAAGGATGCAATACACCGTTGGTTATCAGTGTGAATTCTGCTATCTAGAAAGCAACTTACCTTTTTTTATATTGGCCTCAGTTTCTTCATCTGTCACATCTCACAAAGAACAGTACCCACTGATAGGATACTTGTGAAGAGTTGCTTAAATATGGCTTATAAATATTAAGTATAATATCTAAGACCTGGGAAGCATTCATTAAACAACAACCCCCCCCAAAAAAAAAACCCAAAAAACCAAAAACCAGCAGATAGACAAAGTAATTCTCCAGCGCCATAGTCTTCCGATCTGACATACCTACCTACAACACCATCCCTCTGGCTCTTCCACGACACCATGTGACTTTCAGCAGGATAATTAGCATTTCCCTCATTTATAAACTGCCTACCCCACTCAGCACATTTATTGTCAGTTTCCAATAAGCTACGATGTGCACGTTACTTACGATTGTGCTTGACTCAATAGTTACACAATACATACTTTCCCTACTCCCTCCCCTTTAATGAAGCCCTACTCCACGGAGCCCTGCCTCTGCACTTGTACCTGGCAATGGTTAGCAGGCATTTACTGCAGCCCTTCCCCTTCCTCTCACTGCCTCCCACCTACATTCCCAGTAGTTACTTCGTGAGGAAGTGATTAAGGGCGGAGGTGAACTGGGTCCGCTCTGTCCTCTGCTTCGGCCGAGTGTCCTGCTAGGTGCCTCTGGTGACATGAAAACCATCAGGAAGGGTGCTGGATTGAGGTCCTTTTTCACAGCCTGTCACTGTTGAGAGTCCAACCCACGCTTTCAAGGGAGTGCTGTACGCCGGGTTTAACATCTCTCGCCTCAGAATTTCCAGTCTTCACTTCTTTGTATGATTCTTAGATTACCAGCTCATGAGGCCAATGTGGGCATCACCAGAGAACCTGGCGTGCCTGAGGGAAACTTGTGAGACCTACTTTTTGGTTTACACAGATTCATCAAGTTAAATAAAACTCCGTGCTCTTAAAATCAACAACGGGCCGGGCGGTGGTGGCGCACGCCTGTAATCCCAGCACTCGGGAGGCAGAGCCAGGCGGATCTCTGTGAGTTCAAGGCCAGCCTGGGCTACCAAGTGAGTTCCAGGAAAGGCGCAAAGCTACACAGAGAAACCCTGTCTCGAAAAACCAAAAAAAAAAAAAACAAAAAAAAAAAAAAAAAAAAAAAAAAACAAAAAAACAAAAAAAAAAATCAACAACGGCAGCAGTAAAGCAACACCCTTCGAAGGTCTGGTTCAGAGTGAGCCGGAGTTTTAGTTTTACCCCTGGAATTAAGGAAACGAAGGGATGGATGACGGCAGAATAAATTACTAGAATGTCTTTAAATATAAAACGCAACAAATAAGAAACCTGCCCCCACCCCACATTCTCATGTATGAGGCGCCATGCTCAAGCCCGATTTCTGTGCTTTCCCCCTTCATCTCTTGTAACCTGGAAAGTATTTCTTTTTCTTTTTAACATTTTCTTTGTGTAATCGCAGTCTTTTAGGAGCGACACCTTTAAGATAAGAGAATCTGGAAGGAACTGTGAAGAAGCCAGCGATGCTCTAGCTAGAAACTGAGAGCGTGGGGTGGCATGGTCTGCTGCGTGAGCCCCCACGGCTTAGGCCACAGATGGCTCCTTGCCAGGAAGAGGAGAGGAAAGAGCTCTGCCATCGCTTGCTCGCTTTGGGGCACGCTTGCTGTGGCATTGTTGCTAGGCATCTTCACCATTTTCTCTGCTCAGAATAGCACGTTCCTTTCCTGAAATTTTGGTCCTATTTCGGCTCCAAAGTCAGCCGCTGTTTGTGACTCTTGGGGAAAGCGGCTCTGTAGAACCTGAAGAACTGTTTCGGTTCAGCAGCAGTTCCGTGGGAAGGACTGATTTCAGGGCTCCGTGGTGCTCCTTCCCTCCATCCTTATAACATGGCCTTGTGGGTGTGTGGTTCTATGTCTTAGGCAAGATGGAGGCAGTCTTGAAGAGTGTCGCCACTGTGAGGGGGACCGAAAGAAACAAGCGCGCACACACACACACACACACACACACGCACGCACGCACGCACGCACGCGCACACACACGCACGCACGCACGCACGCGCACACACACACACACACACACACACACACAGCAGCATCAGCAGCATCAGCAGGCTAGCTCGCTTACTCCCAAACTGCCGTACAAAGACTGGTCACGGTTTGGGGTTTTATTTTTTGTTGTTGTTTGTTTTGTTACGTTTGAAAAATGGACTCTTCTGCTGCTTTAGGGATTGTTTCCTTAAATCAAGGCACTTTGGAAAGCACAGTGTTGTCCTAAGAAATAGCATCTAAAAATGTGAGTTTCCTGTTCAGATACACTCAATGAGTTTCCTGACAGAAAAGGAACACAGCCAAAAGCCTAAAATATCTATACTTACTTAAAAATAATCTTTTGTGGGAGTGGCATGTGCGTGAACTTTCAAAAGCCTTGAAGTAGGTGAACTGCTGTTGGAGGTGAAGGGAGACGTCAAGAGCATACCCCTGTGTGGGGCTGGCTTAGCTGGCAAGGACAAGGTTGTAGAAGTGCCTGTGTGTGTGTGTGTGTGTGTGTGTGCCCGGGGTGACTCACATCTCTTTGTTCCATCTGCTCCACTCCCAGCGGCTCTGTTCCCACAAGGAAAGACTTCTCTGTCTTCAATATTCTTGACCTTTTCTTCCATTTTCATATGTATGTGGTATGGAGGTGTGTGCGCATGTGTGTGTGTGTGTGTGAGAGAGGAGGGGGGAGAGAAAGAGAGAGAGAAAGAAAATTCATGCACACTCATGTGTGTCTGAGTTTCTGTATGCATCCCTGGCTTTTCTGAGACTCACTATGTAGACTAGGCTGGCCTCAAACTCACAGAGATCTTCTTGCCTCTGCCTCCCGAGTGCTGGAATTAAAGTTGTGCACCACCATGCCTGGCTTAACCCCTAATCCTTTTTTTTAACTATTTCTTTTTTTTTTTGAGATTAGAATATACTTACATCATTTTTCTCTTCCATTTCGTCCCTCTAGACATTCCCATTTGCCCCTCCTTGATCTTTTTCTACTTCATCTTTTTCTTATTAATTGTTGTTACATAAATATATGTGTCTTATATACATATATATATTCCTAAATACATAAACACACCCTGATACATTTACAAAACAACCCCTGAGCCTAAAGGAACATTGCAGAAGAGGAAGCTGGGAGATTGAAAGAGTTGGAGGGTTAGGGAGTGTGCTGTGAGATTGTGTCTCTTGACAATGTCAGGAGCTGCATGCATAAAGTCTCAGCAACAGGGTTGCCTAAACATGAACTGAAGAAGGACAATAGCAAGAGCCATGAGAGGCCCATGAGGTCTCGTTCTACATGAAGAACTACAGGCAGCTAAGGAACGCTGAGAGCAGCCGCTTCCTTCCCCAGGGAAGAGCACACCAATCAGTTGAGCTCTGTTTTTACTGAGTACCTTACCACTGCCTCTGGTCCTTGAGTAGCTGGCCTCAGTCTGATAGTGTGAACCTTTTGATTGGTTTTCTTTGGGTGTTTTTGTCTGCGAGCTCCCTGAATTTGACTATGGAACTAGTAACAGTAAATAAGTACAGAAGAGGTGAAGTGCTTCGGGGGAGGAGACATCTGATCTTAAGGGCCACTGTGTGACCAAGAATGGGGCCATTATCAGTTAAAAAGCAAATCTTGTGAGAAGTTCACAAGTAAAAAACAAAACAAACCCACTTCTTTTTATCTTTCATAAATATTTTGTCTCAAATGTTAAAAAAAAAATGTGGACCTCTCTGGTCCTCTCATTTTCTCCTGAGCTAAAGTGGTATTCAGTGCTGCAGGAGGAATCGTCTCCGAGCGTTCTTAGGCATGGCTTCCCTGCTCTCCACTGGCATCCCCAGAGACCCCGGGCAACATCAGGCCTGGAGAAAGGCAAGTTCAAAGACTGAAGCAATTTACTAGTCTGAAGCTCTGTCTGCCTCCTGGCTTAGGATGCTCTTTACTCATTTATTTCTTCTGTCTCTGTCTCTGTCTCTGTCTCTGTCTCTCTCTGTGTGTATGTTGAAAATAACATGCATAATTTGGCACAAAATCTAAAAACCTGAGATCCAAGGAAACGAGGGGATGGCGTAAGCACAGAGTGTCTGCTGGAGGCGTGTTTGTTAGAGCATCCCTGAGCACTCTTTACATGTAGCAGAAGTCACAATGTTGTTAGAGCATCAACCTCTTAAGTGGCCAGTGAGAATAGTCCACACTTACAGAGATATTCTGTACACTAGATTTGGATTTTTTAACAGAATCAAATTCTTTATGATAGCAATGGTGAGCATCATTACTACTATAACTACTTTACTGAATTCTTAAAACTTCCTTTGATAACATTGTGTCTCAATAAGAGAAACCAAAGCAGAATGAGGGGGCGATGGTGTCTATATTTGTAGCTCAGAGTTTTGTTTTTCCCAGGGAAATGTTTCAGGTCTTCTGTTGAGCGGGAAGGACAGCAGCTGCAGGCATGCCGAGATGGAAAGCCATGTAGACACCCTGATCCTTCTGGAATCTGCTTCCTTCAAATATCTGAACTTTAACAAGGCTTTGAAAATCTGAAATTTCTGAGTCATACTTACCCACTTAAGCAAGATTCTAAGCAAAGTGGCACATCCCAAAGAGGCCTGTTGCCAAGGGTGGAGGTAGAAGACATGCCAGTGTCTCCTATGGCGAGGGCAGGGTGTCAGTCAGGTTGTGTGGGCAGCTCCAACGCCAGAGCTGCTCCGAGAGATAGCAGAATGTGCTGTGCCTGCAGTAGGCCTTCCGGTCCTATGCCCAACCACACAGCCTCACATGTCTGACAATTGCATGACATCTAAAAGTTAATTGATTGCTCTTTGGCTTGCTGGGCACATAGACTAGTCCCTTCTCATCAACTATCAAGGAAAGAAAGCTCAAGTTCTTTCTAAATTTCCATCATCTATAATTTTTCTTCCAAATCCCTCACATATCCACCTGTGTTTCCACAATTTATAAGGCAAAGATGAGGCCCTATTGTAGCTAGAGTTTTCCTGCCTGGCCCACAGTCAGGACAAATCTCTGACACCTGCCAGTCCCACAGTTGCTCAGACCCAACCAAGTAAACACAGAGACTTATATTGCTTACAAACTGTATGGCCGTGGCAGGCTTCTTGCTAACTGTTCTTACAGCTTAAATTAATCCATTTCTATAAACCTATACCTTGCCACATGGCTCGTGGCTTACCAGCATCATCACATGTTGTTTGTCATTGTGGCGGCTGGCAGTGTCTCTCTGACTCAGCCTTCCACTTCCCAGCTTTATTCTCCTCCTTGTCCTGCCTATACTTCCTGCCTGGCCACTGGCCAATCAGTGATTTATTTATTAACCAATCAGCAACACACTTGACATACAGAACATCCCACAGCACTTCCTCCCCCTCCCTTTTTTTTTTTTTTCCAAAAGGAAGGTTTTAACCTTAACAAAGTAAAATTACATATGATTTGGGAATTTGGGCATAGCTTTTCTTACTACTTCCTGCTGGAGGGGGGTGCTGTATCTTATGGGGACACAAAGAAAATTTTAGGATTATGGAATAGTCTATGAGGGTGTATCGTCTGAGCCAGTTGCCTTCAAACCATTCTGGATGTTGGATCGTCTGGGCCATGGTGTCATTGGAGACCTTTCAGGGGGTCTTGGCTGGTCAAACCTGATGTATCTTAATCTGGAACAAATCCATAGCCTCTGGCTTTCTGTGGGAACAAAAGCAGAGTCTCCTTTCCAAAGTAACATATCCCTATATCCAAATTTTGAAGTCAAGGTACCTTTAAAATATACATATTGGTTTAACTCAACATCTTTTATGATCAAATGTTTTTCTGCAGTTAAAATTCCCAAAGACAACACAATCCAGATTCTCTGTGTAATGTTCATCTTCACGTGGCTTATTTTTTATATTAATTTTACTGTCTCTTTAAAGACTTTATTTTTTAAAACTATGTATTTGTTTATATAACTGTATATATCACCTTTTTTGTCTCTTTCAAGCCTACATATATTTTACACACATTGTAAACTATTACATCTGAATCTGTCTTATTGTGAATCTATTGCCTTAAACTGCAGCAGCTGTGGCTGCTGGCTCCACCCACCTCAGCTTCCCAACATGGCCATGGTACTTTACCGCCGGCTCTGGGAGCTATCGTGGGTCTATGCTTTTATCCAAGCAGTGTGTAGTCCAGAAACCTCTTTTTTTGTTTTGTACCTGCAAAGGCTAAATCCACCATGCAGCTTAATGTGCCACTTGCAGAGGCCTCATTCCCGCCATACTGCAGGTCGAGTGTGCAAGCTAGGAACCCACAAGTAGCTCAAACTGGCAGCTGCCGCTCATTTGAGAGAGACAATTAGGAAGCTGTTTTTAGCTCCGTTTTAGAATCTTTTTTCTCAGTTTTTAGGTGGAAACTCTTGCCACCACGTTGGATGCCATTAGCAAGCCTTAGGAAAGCAGGGCAGTGGTGGTGTACACTTGTAATCCCAGCACTTGGTAGGCAGAGCTGGGTAAGTCTCTGTGTGTTCAGTGATACAGCCATTATTGGATACACATGCCTTTAATCTCAATACCAAGCATGGAAAACCTGGAGGCCTATACAGACAGGCCGTGACGAGGTGGTCATGTGGTTGGGTTTACAACCAATGAGAAGGCAGAACAGGAACTCTATAAAAAGGCTTTAACACAGAGGTAGCTCTGGTTCAGAGAGGTAGGACCACTGCAGGAGGAAGGGTAAGGTTTTAGCTCTTAGCTCTGACCTCTTGGCTTTCTTCTTTGCATTGGTTCTGTGTTTCTTATTTAATAAGAATGTTGGTTACATCTACACCCTATAAGACTGAAATGCTTTGCTTACTCTTAATTCAACTCCTAAGTCTACTTAAGTAAGCAAACTTGTAAGTAATTGCAGAACTCCTCAATCCTGCAGCTCTATATTTCTTTCGCCCATTTAATTTTTTTGATTTGGCCTTAGCATCAAAAACATTGAAAATTCATTTATGGAAAGAATCTTGTTTGGTGTGTGTGTGTGTGTGTGTGTGTGTGTGTGTGTGTGTGTGTGTGTCTGTCTGTCTGTCTGTCTGTCTGTCGGTGTCTGTGTACAGCTCATTGCCAGTTCCATCTACCTTATGTTTGTCAAACAAAGGCAGTGCCCGCTCCTGTCTTATCCATCAACTGATCCTTAAATCCATGGGTGGGAATTCTGATTGCGTCCTCCCGTAGACCAAACCCTTTGGGGTTTACTTAAACACGAGTGCAGTGCGTCACAATGTAAAAAAACACTGCAGATCTGGTTTCAAATTTCGGTGTCGCTGTTGTAACTGCAACCAAGGTTTTTAACTCTGTAGTCCTCATTTTCAGTGAAGTAAAAACGGTTGGTTCAAATCTGGGCTTGTCACAGTTTAGATGCATTTGTGGCAGTGCACTGAGGGATGGGAAGGGGAAGATTATAAACTGCATCCCACACGGGGGAATGAGGAGCTTCATCGATCCCTTGATGGATACAGATCTAGGCTCATTCTAATTGATTAGCAACGTCTGTCCTGGGCAGGTAATGACATGAGTGCTTCCTTTGTGTTAATCCCACTTGGGAAAGCTCTCTAAAGTGCATTTCATCATTATTTTAGGGGGGGAAAAAGGACATCACATTCCCATGAAGAAGCATGAGAGTTACTTTGTAATTTTCAAAATCAGAAAAAGAAAGGTCTCAACCAAGATAGGTGTTTAGAGTCTTTCAAGAGTCTTGTCCCAGACTCGTATCTACTCCTTCTGGTGATTAATAACCGGGTAATGGGTCAGTGAAATAGTTCAGTGGATAAAAGTGTGCCTGCTACCAAGCCTGGTGACTCGAGTTCTATCATTGGGACCTATATGGAGCAAAGAGAAATCTGACTCCCACAAGCCATGTTCTGACCTGTACACACACACTCTGATATACGTGTGGACATAGATGTGCACGTGCATGCACACACAATTGTAAGGGGAAAATAGTTGGGATTAAAGGCCAGATAGATGGTACACCACATTTGAGAATGGGTGAAATACCATTTTTGTTCTCACTCTCATGAGACAAGACCTGGGAGATTTTCGGAATTTACCCGTCAACTCGTATTAGAATGATGTGCTCAGTGAGCTGCAGACTAAGGACAAAGCTACACTTTATACTTGCTGAGTCAGCTGTGGGGAGACTTCGAATCAGGCAGAAATCATAAAATTGTTCAAGCCTCTGCTATCTTAAGGAAAAGGTTTGCTGTATAATGTTAATATTGACTTCTCTGCCTGGGACTCGGGACAGGTACTCTGGAGAGCTTCAGATACACAAGTCTGTCTCTTTGCCTGTTCAGTAAAGGTTTCTAGAACCTCAGAAATTTGAAGGGGATTTGGACTGCTGTGTGTTTATCTGTGAGAGTAATTTGCTTGGATTTAAGTTGAGGTTTAGAACCACCATTCATGACCATCTGGGGGTGAGTATCATACTTGATCAGGAGTCAGAGTTGGAAGATTCTGGTCTCACTGTGGTCTTAAACTGACTATCCTTAAATTCAGGAAAGCAGCTGGAACCACTAGCTCCACTTGTCTCTAAGCAACTTTGTGTTTGCCTTTTCTCCTTGAGTATACCTCAAGGATATCAGGAGAATTGTGGGGAAGTTCCAAGTGGCCTTTTAAGCCCTTCTGGCAAAATCCACTTGCATTATCATCATTGTTGAAATCTTGTATGTGACCTACCTTATGCTTTCTTATTATTGAGACCGTGTATTCTCATTTAGAGCACCCAGACACTGAAGAGGCTGAGAAGAAATCACTTGGCATGTGAAATACTAATACAATTTTTACCTTAATCCACAAAACGAGTTCCTCCACCTTGGGATTTCCCACAATGTCTGGGAGACTTGCACAACAGATGCTGTTAGCAGGGCCGCAGAGTGTGGGTGGATTGCCCAAGTAGGCCTCACACTCTTCCGACGTCTCCAGTCTCCTGTCTGATACCTCAAATCAGTGCAAAAAATAAGAGTCCTATGGCATGGCCTCGCTGTCCCTAAAAATCTGTTGATTCTGGAGGCCAGATGTGTACATATTCTGAGCAAAAATGATTTTGCTTCCAATGTTCTTCTCCTAGGCCATGAATTTTACTGGACTCTGCTGTTATTAGAACTGGTTGGCGATACATGTTTGTTTTCTATCAATGAGATTCTCCCTTTTATTATTCCATAGGAGCAGCAATGTATATGTAGGTCAGGCCTTAACTAGACCATGAATCAAAGCAAGAAGCCTGGTTTACAATTTGTCGATCGAAATTACTATTTATTGCTAATGTATGTGTATGATACAGGGGTATGCTGCAGTGAGCATATGTACCTATGGAGATCAAAGGACAACTTTGAGGAGTTGGTTCTCTCCTTCCTCCTTTTATGGATTCTGGCCACAGAACTCAGGTCATCAGCCTTGCAGAGCAAACACTCCACTTGATGAGATATTTTATTGACCTGAATTTGCCAATTCTCTTTTAAGGGAATTCTTCTACCATGGCCTTTTTAAAGTTATCAACATGATGTCATTAAATGCAGGAGTGAGAAGAGACACACAGTAGCATACCATGTTACACAATATTCCACAGAAGCAATAGACAATAAACTGAAGAGCATTAACAGTACGATAATTAGGAAGTGATGAGTTTTGAATATCTGCTACACACACATCATTTCTTGTTGTTGTGTAGTTTAAATTTTAATAGCATTTAACAGTTGGGTCACAGAATTTGTGACAATTTAGTAGTCTGTTTCTGTGAGCTGGTATGAACCAGTCTAGCACACCATTTCCTAAGATATTCTGAGTACCTTTTATTAAGGCTCTGGTAATGCTTGAAGAATGGGGCGGGAGATGTGTTTCTGAACTCCCACCCCAGGCAAAGTAGATGAAAGTACAGGGATGTGCCCATTTAACATGCTTTATTTGGTGCCAGTACAAAGCCCTTGCGTTTGTACGCTTAACTCAAAGATTCTATCAACAGTAAGAGCAAGGGGATTAGGCCTGCTAGGTAGGCCACTCCTAAAAACATCAAGAAGACACTATAAATGTTTGAAAAGAAAATAAACACAACTGAACATAAGATCGGGAGACTTTAGAGAGAGACATTTTTACAAAGTTAGTCTAATCTAGACAGTATAAACACTGAAAGATAGCATTAAATCTGTCTGGGACGGCAGTACTGAAGCTATCATTGTTCATTGTGCAGGAAATGGAGGAAGTAGAGAAGAAAAGTCCAAAGGAAACAGAGCCCTAGGGTCTGATGTATGTAGGGAGATTAAGCACTATAATATGTATTTATCTTGGCTATAAGTGAATGGATCTGAGACCACCATCAGTCAATCTTCAAAGCCTGGCTGCTTGGCTAGATTAGCTCAGGGTGCCAGAAAGGAATATGAGTTGTGCTGTGTCTGGCAAGAGCAGAATAAGACAGCACAAAGTTCTTTCTTCTTCTCCCAAACTCACCACTAATCACCACATACCCCTCCTCTCTGCTCTCCACATCCTGTTGACTATAGGATCTCTATCTATTACCGGGCATTTACCTGGAAGTTTCTTCATCCATTTCTTGCATCATTGCTCTCCATGTCTCTTGGAAACCTCTGCTGCTCTGGAAAGACAGCTTGAGTATCAGTACTAGGAAATTTTGCTTAACACTCAAGTCTTAGCTGGAAGACACACTGAGTCGAAGTTATATCTCCCCACAGAGTTACAGTCACTGAAAATGAATAGAAATGTGTCTGATTTTGTTCATACTCTGCACCAAGAGCAATGTTTAGTATGTAATTGATGCTCAGAGAATGTTTTCTGAATGAATTGAGTAAATTAATCAATGCCTACAGTGGAGACAGAGCTCAAAGGGACCCGAGACGTTTTCCATTGTTAAATATGTGCAGCAATATCATCATTGCTCAATGTACTGCCGATGATAATACTGAATTTACTGCCAAATAAATGGACATAATGAAGTCATTTGAGAGGCTTCTTTCCATGGACGGACCTCGTGTTGCCCTTTTTCATGCCAGTCTGTGTTATTCTCTCATCATCCTCATTACGATGCTTTTGTCCTTACCCGAATTGCCTTCAGATCCCTCTTGTTTACTACACCAAATACAATAGAGCATGCGTAATTACGTAGGCTAAAGTGAAGGACGGGTGATTCCAATGTTGGAGACTCACCACCTTTAAGCATTCTTCTCTCCTCCCTTCACCTCCACCCGGGAGTTAACTGCACACTCCTTTGTACTGCACATCAGCACTCTGGCGAACACTGCCATTTACATATTCATGGTGACAACATAAAATGGAGCAAGGAAAAATTACAGGTTAGACAGGTGTCTGGTGATAACCCAAATTGCTGCCTTTACGGTAAGCAAGAGGTTGACACAGGCCTTTTGTATACCTCTGAAGACATGAAATTCAGGTTCTAAATTAGAGGTAGAATTCCATTATGCAGCTTGATGATTTATTCTCAGGTGCATAGGCGATACTTGGGAGAGAAACGGCTTCAGCATCTATGAACTGGAGCGACTGTGGGTGGGAGATGCACCACACGCGAGATTTTCAACCGGGAGGCATGCCTTGCACTTCGGACGTTCAAAGCTTTCTTCCCTTCAAGCTATACCTAGAATGGGTTTTTCTCTGTGGCCCTCTCGTTAGGTACGACTAACGAGAGTCCACCAGTAGGACTTTGACTCACGTGGCATGGGTGAGTTTATTGACCAGGCCTTACCTGTACTTCTTCTGCTTGATCCCTCCCAAGTGTGAGAGTCTCCAGCAGCCTCTACCCTTGGCACTCCTACAAAGACTTGCAGAATAATGTGACCAGCCGGCACCACCACATTCATTCATTATTGCCTCACCCATTAGAAATAGCCATTCGGGAGGCCTGAGTGTGTTCATGGTGCTTTTCTCTCTCTCTGTTCAGCTAAACAGCAATTTACAAGCACTAGGAGTTTAAAATCTTGAGGTTGCAAAAGATTTTTGTATTTGATTGTTTAAAGGATCAAAACTATTAACTCCCCCTCTCATTTTACTTAATACAGAGCTTTGTCAGTCTGCCAAGATTCCAGTGAAAGGCTCACAAGGATTTACATACATTCTTACGTATTATATCTACTAAAATCCCAGAAATAATGGTTGAATTTAATCTGCATGCAAGTCATTAAGAAATGCTATGGTAATTGTTTTCAATCATTTCCTAAGGAGTAAACCGGTCTTTCTGCATCTCACCAAGAGAACTTACTTACTATGCTAGTTCCAGGGTTTCACACAAATGCTTAGAAGGAAAATGACAAGGTATCAAGAGAATATGACAACAGGATCTGCAGAATCTGAGACATTTGAACTTAAGAGTTCAGCTGTTACCTCAGCGAAAGTGCCTGGAACCAGCTTGGTTAAATAAGAAACACCACCAAAATAATGACCCTTGCTACCGAGTGCCAACCATGCCATGGCACCATAATAGACATGGTTTTAGATGTGTTCTAATTTGCTGCTTTCGGTGTACCTGCCAGTCTCCTAGTGCAAAGGTTCAGACCCAGGTCTACGCAGACATCAAGACTATAATCTGTTCTCTGCAGTACATTAGACAGCCACCAAGGTTTCATAGGGTAGTCAAGCTGCATGGAGAGTCTGAAGTCATCTAGTCTACATAGTGAGTTCCAAGACAGCCAGAGCTGCATAACAGAGAGACCTTGCCTCAAAAAGACCAAAAGAAAATAAAACCGTTACAGCAGGCACAAACGTATGAAGTAGTGGAATGCAATCTTGGAAATAGAATTTTATGATATATAGAAGACCTCAAAGAAATTATATGTATTCAACCAAATGCTACAGACTGATATTCTCTGAAGTCTCCTTTGTGCCTGTCTCTTCCAGTGTGTGCATATGCTCTGCTCACCCACTCACATATATTCACTCTTCTCACACATACATTTACATACATTCACTCTTCTCTGCCACTAGACATCTTTGGTGCAGAAAACAGAGAAATGTGCTGTAAATCCATTATCCTTTGGGTCCTGTGTCTATGTCTAAAGGTGTCATATACATGAAAAAATATTGTCCTTTTGTGTTAGGGTTGTGCATGAACCTGGAAACCAAAAACTACTATTTGTGCCAGTTTTGAGGACTGAACCACAGGTTTTCTTAGCTGTCTGTGAGGTGATTGTTTTATACGACAAAGCTATTTTGACCATGAAATGACTTATATGAAAGTACTAAATGCAATTATCTGGGACACAGATGCATTCAGAAATGATACTTGGCTGTGATTACGGCTTTGCAAAGGACATGCAGCAGGTAGGGACCTGGATGTGGGAGGGGGAACAGAAACTAGTAGTCCGAGAAGGCTTGTCATCATATCAGGACTTCACAGAATTAAAATAAGACTTTAAGAGAGATGTGCATCTCCACACTTGTGCACACATGTGCACACATGTGCATGCCTACCTTCGCACCATGGGATGAAGGGAGAAGCGGATAGCAGCTGGAGAAGACTGGTCCACGGGTGTGAGGCCTGAGACTTTTGAGTTGTGTCAAATGAGACCAAGAGTCACTCTCTCCTGATGTCCCCTCCAACACTAGCTCATTTAGAAAAGATTCCAGGGACAATTAAAATCTGATTGTTTTTCTCGTACAGATTTTTTTTTTAACCCTGGTCTTTACTTCTTCTGTCAAAACTTTTGTGAGTCTCATATCCATAATGTCAAGATTAGAAAATATATTGTGCCAGAATTCTGTAACTTGCAGATTTTGCCCTAACTTTGAACTATTTTATTTTCCTGTTTGTTTTCCTACTTCCTGTTTCCAAGAGCAAGAACTTTCAGCAGACCAGCAAACAATCATCACATACTGTTTAGTACATAGGAAAAACTGTTCTTGTGAATCTAGTGCAAATTAATCAGAATTATATGCTTAAAATAGCCTCAGAAAGTGTCGGCAGGATTATTCAGAGCTTAAGGCTGCCGAGGTCGATGACCTGAGTTCGGTCTCTGGAATGTACCTGGTAAAGTGGAGAGCTGACTCCCACCGGTGTCCTCTGACCTCTACACATGCTCTCACATGATAAATGAATTAAATTGTAAAAGTATCTGCAGAAGGCTGTATAGACGTTCATTGCAGGGTGGATTTAGCTCTTTGAGTTACGGAGACTATCTCAGGCTCTTCAGATCCTGAAGCCTTGTACATTGTTTGGAAGTTCTCCCAAACACATGGTGCCTGGAGACTGAAACAATACTTGTGTATGGAGCCCTCTTCAGTCTGGATCTCTTAGAGATGAGCGGAAGAAGGAGCAGTAGTTCTGAAGACTAGAGGAGAGAGGAGATGGCTGTCAGCCTAGGAGAGAGCGACAGCATGAATTCCGTCCCCTCCTCCAGAGGAGATAATCACCCACTCTGAGCAGCTGCACCTGCAGCTCACTCTACTGTCTCATCATGCCTTTTGGACTGAGAAGGACTTTTGGACTATTCTCTCCTTCTCTAGCTATGGAAAAGACTGCCTACTGGTATATCTTTTAACCAGAAACAATTACATGTTTCTAGATTAAAACTGGAGCAAGTTTTAATATTCTCATGCTTAAAGAAACTTAATGTTCTTTTTAATAAAAATATCTAAGAGAAATAAAACCCTCTCTGAATGACATTCTCTCATGGCTCTGTCATGCTTCCTACTCAGATATTTCTTGGGGCCTCATCCCACTAATACCTTTTGAGGCCATCTAACGATGCCTATCCCTTTAGGAACTGGAAACTGGCAAGGTGACCAAGCTCTCAGAAATGCTTGTACTTTTTCTTCCCCGCTGAGCGCCTCTGAAGGTTGTATCACACCCAGATCTGCCATAGTGAATTCGTGCCTGGCTTGAAGGTGTCATTGAGTGGCCTGCCCCTGAGAGAAGAGGCACTGATCTTCTCACCAGTGTGTGACTATAGCATACAGAGAGGAAGGAAAATGTTGACAGCTTCCATCAAAGACAGAGATGGCCTAACCCGGATGCCGGCAATGTCAGGAGTAAACACGGTCCAGTGAGTCACCCCTCTTTAAAGTGGAGTGGAGTCCTTGGGAGTGTGTTCTAAGTGTGGCACCAGGATAAGATGAACAGAGAGGCCTGGGTGGGCTTCGAAAGATTACATTTGAGCAACTGCTTCCAAAAGTATATGGATGTTCAATTCGAGTGAAATGGCACCTGTGTAATGCTTGGGAATATAATTTGACATACTTTCACATTGTATTAGTATCATTTAATAAAATTCATATGTAATAACTAGGTTTTAATAATTCTTTTCCTTTGTGTATATTCTCTTTTCTTTTTGTGTATTCTCTTTCCATATAGTAGACTTGACATTTTTTCTTTTCCTGCTAAATCAACAATCAATTTATGAATACAACCACAGCTAGGAACATTTATTTTTGTGACATGCACATTCAGGTGACAGTTGTTAATGCAATGGGTCAATTCTATGAATTAACCCAGGTCAATAGCATCTGGCATGTAGAATGGATTTCTGGCACCTCTCCCCTTCATGACAGTAGAGAGGTGTTGAGAATCTGAGATTAGATGCAGGTTTTCCTGTAATGTACAGTTGCCCACAGAACATGGTACACAGGACATTCCTTCACTCAGCAAATACTTTAGGTGCTGAGAGAACACAGAAGGCTATAACATCCCTAGGCTCCTAGGACCCGTGGATCAGCAGGGGTGGGGCATATCAAGTACTTACACTGCTAGTCAGCATTCTGTGGTTTTCATAAAGCCTGTGCATGATTTGGATCTGTGTTAAAGTTTTACCTTTAAAGATTCAGGTACTAGAAGAGTTCAGGTCTCAAACCCTACCCTTCCTACCTCAGATAATACCAGGATTTTAGAAATTCTACTTCTAGTATGCATGCAGCTGAAAAAACAAAACAAAACACTGCTGTATGTGCAGCCACAGATACGGTGGGTATTGCAGCCTTGATCTTAAGAATAAATAATTATAAACTATCTTAGCATCCACATGTAGAGGAATAGGTAGATGAAATGATCACATAAAAGAAATGGTTAGGTGGTTAAATTTCGAGAATATTATATGCATAAAAGCAGGAGGCAAACAAAATTCTCAGTGTGAATTATTTATACGAACAAAAATAATACTGTATTTTCTTTTATGATGCACTGTATGCATGTAAAACATTTACAAATGAAGTGAAAGGAGTCATCTAAAATTCATGATATTCGTTGACTGAGAAGGATCCGGGGAACCGGATAGGTGGCCTTACATAGCTGGGCTGTGGTATCTGTCATCTCATGCCATAAAAACAAACTGCGAAACCCTGAGAGAAGTACCGGGAGACGCTAACAGAAACCGTTTTCTAGATGAGACCCTGAGTGTCTCTTGTAGCTTTCTAGGACATTCATGTTTCTGAAAATGAAAACAGAAACCAAACCATTGCTCTTCATTCTCACATAACTAGAGAAACCATCTAAGCAGACGAGAGGTAATGGGGTAATGTCTAGCTGAGAATACAACGAAGATCCAGAATGCCCATTGGTTGTAGGTCTGAGGGTGGCTACAGCATCTTGGAGGACCCCAGATGACTTCTAGGACTCATGCATGCAAGAAAGCCCCAAGAATATGAACCAAGTAGTAGAAGAATCGTGTTTGTTTTTAGTGTTCTCGGCCACTGTTTATGCAGACAGTGAAATTACCAGTCAGAGACTTGGCAAATAAACAGCTCCCTGTCTTTTCCCCACGTACCACCCTCTTCCCCACCTGCTGCTTGTGGTCTGGCGCCACATTTGACTGCTCGAACGCTGGCTGCCTCTCCTGGCTTCTAGCGTGTCTCTCTGGCTGTCAGGTAGTCACTGAGAGGATGATGGAGGTGAGGAGAGAAAGGAAAGGGGTGGGTGCCACCTACTCTGGATAAAGAAAGCCATTTTCTGAGTTTTCTTCAAGAGAGTCAGATTTCCAGAGCTGAAGGAAACTGGACTTCATGATGAAAGTACTAGGAATTCCGAGTTCCAGGTGCCCAGGTACCGACCCATAAGTTCCCAGCAGCCTGTTCAGAATGTTTCATGCACCTGGAGATTACTCACAGACGTACACACCCCACACGCTTCTGTATTCCCCATACCTTATTTTTTAAAAAAATTTTATTTGTGTAGCATCTACAACTGTGACTGAAAACCCATGTGTTCAAAAGAATAGTGACATGTGCATTCTAAGAGTACAAGGTGACACGTTTGCTTTAAACTGTTTCTGTATGTATTCATTTAATTGCTGTCTCCAAATGATACAACTTCGAGACAAGCAGGGCTTGGTTACTTATCTTTGCAATTAACACCATCATCCTTTTGTTTATCCATCCCCCTCTAAGTGAACTCTTAGATAATGTCTACTTTTTTTTCCTGTTTTTATTTTTCTACTTTTTTTCCCTGTGCAACCAATACTGCAATGTCCAATTTAACTTGCTACCTAGGTTTTTCTGTCTTTTGAAAAAGGTAGGTGTTTGTTGATTTTTGTCTTGCTGGGAAAAAACAAAAATCAAACACACCTTGGTGCATCTTAAAGCAGTGGCTTCCAGCACTCCTGGTCCCAGGACTAGCAAGAATCAGTGCTGTTTGGACCATTGTGAGAAATGCACATCTCTCAGCCTTCCTTCCTCATACCTTGCCGGGTTCCCACCCAAGCATTCTGTGATTTTCATAAACCCTGTGATGATTTGCTCTGTGTTCAGCTTTTACCTTGCTGTAAAGGTCCAGGCAGCAGAAGAGTTCAGGTCTCATGCCCTACCCTTCCTACCTCAGGCAGATAGTGTGTTAGAATGAAGAGCTATTTACAGGTGGAAGCCTGCAACTGTTTGGGGAATGAGTAACGTCTGCAAGTTCTCTCTGAAAGCTGTGCAGGCCTCCAGGACCCAAGCTGTTATTACTGCTGTTATCTCATCCTGGGAGGGGCTTGTTTGCCAAGTCAAGAGTCCTTTCTGCTGCTTTTAAAAGCTGTTTGCTACCCTCAGTCCGTGGAGAGCTGAGCAAACACAAATGGAGGACAGGCAGTTAAAGCCGAGTTTCAGAAAAGTCACAAGGGTGTTTTGTTTGTTTGTTTCTGTTTGTTTAAATGAAACTGTATCCAGCTCCCGGAGAGGCACAGAACGAGCACTGCTTTGCTAGTGAATTACTTTTGTTTTCTTTCAAGTCCTGTATTTAAACTGGTGTTCCATATTTAATCTGGAAATCTGCTTCTTTAGAGTCATCTAAAAAATCAGAGACCAGGTTTTATTGATTTCCAAGTGTCCACCGATATTAAGGAATGCTTTGACTAGAGAATCTCATGGTGGTTTTAACAGCTGGAATGAGGTGATTCTCGGAAGGGTTGAATGGCTGAAGACCAAGGATCTTATTCTGGGGTCTCATCCATCACTCATCATCACAGAAGTGATGGGATTCTGCAGTGGCTCCCAGCATCAGATCCTTATGGGGCTTTCTTGTCAGAGAGTTTTCTGAAAGCCAGAAGATGAGTCCCCCCCACCCCCTAGTATCTTTCTGGAAAGCTGGGAAGATACACATATTTTCCAGATTCTGCAATGGAAAGTAACCAAGTAGAGTGGGCTTTGTTTGCTAGAGTTGAACAAATATTCACTGAGTACCTACTGCATGCCGAGTGCTGTCCTGCCAGGGTTTCCTCCCTGTATTCACAGAGGCGTCAAGGAATCAAATGAGTTGTTATTGATAGATGTGAGTTCCATTAGAGACATACTGGTGCAGTGAAAGGTCTCAGGACACCCATCTCTTTCCAGCTGCAAGCTCAGAAAAGCCCCTAGAAGAGGCATGGTGCTACCCAGCATGTGTCAGGAGCTCTGTGAGGATGAAATCAGGTATGCACATGCATGTGTGCTTGCACACAAAAAGGATTGCACCCTATCGGGAGCCACTGATTGTCATGCCATGGGAGTATCCATCTTTCTGACCATTAGAAATGAGGATGTGTGACTTGCCGAATTGTCTAAAGTTAGGAAGTAGAGCAGAGATTGCTGAAAATGAGCAGGGAGTTAGCAGGAAGGTTAAGATTCACACATTTGAAGAGCTGCTCAGTCAGTGTTTCTCATCATGTTTTATCGCCCATGCTTGTTCATGTATGTATGGCATGGTCATTAGCATATTTAGGACAATTAAATTCAAATAAACTCAACAATGAAGACAAGTCAAAATAATGAAACAAAATGCTGCTTTGTTTACAGTGGTACATCCTCCCCTTTGCTCCCCAAGGCCCATCTGGATTGCCCTCTCTGTAAATCATCACCTCTTAGCAAATCATTGCCTTGGAGACTGTCTAGATTAGAGGATTTTCATTCTCAGATTCCTCAGACCCCTGGAGGGACTGAGCCCTGTTGTATAAACAACCTCCCCCTTCCTCTCTCCCCACGCCACGTGCCCATGCACACACATACTAATAGGGCTTCTGTTTAGTCTGGAGTACAGAATTTAGTAGCATAGACTCAGACTCAGTTTCCTGTAACAGCTATGTGGCCCCTTGAGCCACTTTCTAGATTTCTGTATATTCCAGTATCCTCATCTGTAAAACAGGAAGGACAAAATTTCCTGCTTCAGGGGCTGGAGACATGCTCAGTGGTTAAGAGTCCACACTTCTCTTGCAGAAGACCAAGTCTGGTTCTTAGCACCCACCTCGGGTGATTCACAGTTGTCTCTAACTCCAACTGCAAAGAATCTGATGCCTCTGCCCTCTCGTGAGCACCTGCATATACATAATTAAAAATAAAATCATCTTAAATATTCCTAATATTGTAAATTAAAAGAGAATATGAATTAACAACAAAAGTTCGCCATTAATTAAGAATTTAAATTAAAAGAGATAATACACCAAAAGACTTACCAGAAAGCTTGGCAGAGAATTATGAAATAATTGTGAATCAGTTCTAGTACCATTTTTTTGTTGTCATAGCTAGGGTTTTAATATAAATTATCCCAACAAACAGTGCTGCTAGAAGACAAAAGGAAGGAAGGAAAGGAGGAGGGAGAGGGGAAGGAGGAAAGAGAGAAAGACGGACAGACAGACAGATCCCTTTCTGTGTTGAGGGTTGCTGTCTCTGCTCAGCTGCATAGGCAGCTAAGAGGCTCATGGTAGAGAGTGGGCTCTCCTAGGCAGGGAAGGGGATAGGCAACGGCTGTTTGGCAGCCAGACTCACTCATTGGGGCTGCCGTAGCAAAATACCACGGATCGTCTTGATCAGGAACAATATGTTTTGCAGCCTTCTGAAGGCTGGAAGTTCACAATTAAGGTATCAGCAGCACTGGCTATTTCTAGGATCTTGACTTATCTTGCAGACAGTCTCGCCTTGCTGTCTTTCTTGGGGCTCTCCTGTGTGTGCAGATCGCTAGCATCTCCTTTGAAGGGCACTACTCATCCAGGGCCCATCCTAATGGCCTTGTTTCAATTTAATCACCCCTTTAAAAGGTATGAATCCAAATCACATCACATTGTGAGTAGTGAGGGCTACCACTCCACTATGAATTTGGAGAGGAGGTACAATTCAACACGTGCTAGTAGGTAACCAATTGTTCTGCTCTACAGTGACAGATTCCTTCTTACCCACCCAAGCTGTTGTCTGGGACTCCCTTCTTATCCATCTATGCAAAATTTACTCATTTTCCAAAACAAACACAAATCTCTTCTCTTCCAGGAGTCGCATCCCTTGCCTGTCCTCATGTTCTCAACCCATGTCAGTTGAACTCTGTCTCAGTTAGTGCACACATATCTGTCATTGGAGACTTGTCCATTGGGTAAACATGGTAAAAACTAAAAGAATGTTATAGTCAGATCATGACAAACAACACAGAATGAATGTTTAATTTTTATGCCCTTTCGCTAAGTGGGGCAATGATTGAACTTATTGATATGGGGCTATGTTCTAAAACCTTGACTTGTAACACAAATTGCCAAATAGTCTTATTAATATAAAAAAAACGGAGCCAGGTATTGGGGTGAAAGCTAAAAGATCAGAGAAGCAGAACAAGCCACAGCCAACCTCAGCTTGCAAACTCCTCATCTGATCCTGTTTCCAGGAATCCTCAGACTGAAAGCCTCTGAGTCCTCACCCCTGAGGGTCTTAGTTGGACTGGTGCTTAGTTCCTGTCTCCTCACGCCTTATATACCGTTCTCCACCCAACCCTGTCATGTTCTGGGATTAAAGGCATGTGTGCTTTCCAAGCAAAGGCATGAGATCTCAAGTGCTGGGATTAAAGGCATGTACCACCACTGCCTGCCTCTTCCCAGTGTGGCCTTGAACTCACAGAGATCCAGACAGATTTCTGCCTCCCGAGTGATAGGATTAAAGGTATGCGCCACCACTGTCTGGCCTCTATATCTAATCTAGTGGCTGGCTCTGTCCTCTGATCTCCAGATAAGTTTTATTGGGATACACAATATATCATCACATTGACTAAAATATGCATGCTCATCTATGTGACCTGAACTTGACATTCTTTCGAGGTGCTTTGAAGGAAACATTTTTAGAATAAGAAACTGAGATTTTAGTCACAACAGAGAAATTAATTGCGCACCCTTGAGTCATTTTTAGTTTCTGATGAGGAGATTCTCTGAAGAAATACAGACACATGCTGTGCACTTCCCTTTGTACCTCTTCTCTTCATTGTGCTCTGTTTCTATAGGAATGGCAGAATGGCCATCTCAAGGTTAGAAAACTCAGCTCATCAACTTTTCCAGTGGCAAGCATGCTTCAATTTAATTTTGAAATATGAAATTGACTTCTTGGTCCTCTCTACAGAGGTTTTTTTTTTTTTCCTCAGAGGAGAGATCCAGAACCCCCTGGTGATAAGATCCCTTACAAGTGTGGAATTCTTATCCGACACAGCTTCTCTTGGTGCTATTTTAAAATGGGTGATTGCAAGGTTATTTTGACTCTGGAATTTTAAGGGAAGAAACTGCAGCTTTGCGGGTCTGCTCAAGGCATTGTGTTTTCTTGTCTGCTCTGTCAGTCCAAATGCCTTTTTATCTCTGATCGGTGACAGCTTTCAAATAGAACAACCTATTTTGCACACTTTGCCTGTTTACCAGTTCGCTTAATGCAATTTTATGGAAAGAAAACCAGCATACTCCTACACATACCACGTGTATACAGGACAGCAGAAGCCCAGGACTGAGGTCTTTTAACAGTCAGTCCCCAGTTTAGTGATGTGAATGTAGAGAATCGTCTTTCCTGTCGACAGCACTTGGTTTTTAATCTCCTTATAAAATACTGCTGGAAGTCTTGCTTCATGTTGAATTATCTGGGTGCCCTTATCGTGTTATATATTATTTAAGATGCGCAGAGACCGCAGAGACCGTGAACTCTGCTACATTGTCACAAACTCTGAGTGACTGGGATAAACTGGATGCATCAGAAATGGGAAGGACACACCATTAGTTCTGTCTGACAAGAGAAGTATCACAGACAAATTGGGAGAGAAGAGGGCTTTGAAAGGTGAATGAAGTAGATTCACCCATCTGCTAGATTGATGAGTAAAGAATTTGGGGCAGCAGCGAGAGCATGCAGGAGTAAGAAGGAAGGGTCTGTTGAAGAAATGGAGTGTAGTGTTGGAAATCTGTGGCACCAGGGCAAGAGTGAGTCACCAAAGAGACAGATGCACAAATTAGATATGAGAGAATGAACCCTACTGAGAAATCAGAAATGGGAGCGTGGGTGGAATCAAGCATACAGGAAAACATCCTGGCACCAACATTTTACATCATTGGAGAGACTGGGGGTCGATGCTTAGAAAGAGGCCCGAGAACTCGAAATGTATTATCATGTGCTTGAGTGTCTGAGCTGTAAGTGTGTGTTTTAGAGACAGGTTTGTTCAGAGGTCAGCACGTTCAAGGAAGTCTTTCTGGAAAGGACTGCAGCGGGGGCAAGGTCTGACAGGTTAGGAGACTCAAATTAGCAGTGGAAAGAAGAAAGCGTTCTCCCCAACCAAATCTCAGCAGTGAGATTACAGCTGTGGGCAGAGGTGAGAGATGCAAAGGGCAATAAAAAGATTAGCCCAGTAATTAGGAAGGGGTTGATGTTGGGGGATTAACTGGTTTATTTATTTATTTATTTTAGCATTTTCTCAATCTTGAGTGTACCCTGGGAGAACAGAGAGGCTTAAGAAACACAAGAGCCTGGATCCCACCTTTAGGGACTCAGCCTGGGTCCCACCCTTAGGCACTCTGACTTAGCTAGCCTCGAGTGTCGTCCTTGCAATAAGATTTTTACTAATAGCACATTTTGTCCTTTCACAGTTTCAGACATGCACACTCTATGCTTGGGTCCTTCTCTCCGCCCACCCCCTTCTTTTTCTCTCTTCCCTCCAACAGCCTTCCCTTCCTCACACATCTCTTTCCCCTTTTTACTAGTTGTTGCTCCGGTGAGTGTCCGTCAATCACTAGGGCTGTGTTTGGGAAACTGAATTTGGAGCTAACCACGAGAACCTGGTAGGCTCACTAGTGGGTATTCAACTGGATACCGGGAGAGTCCTCCTGGTCTCTCAGAATATGCTGGTAGGCGATAGTTCAGCAGTGCATGGTGGGACCTGGTGAGTCCCTTTTCTTGCCATAGCTGACTGTTCAGGGGGACCCAGTGCTGGTGTACAAGGCTGCTGTGAATCTACAGTTCCATGGCCATGCCATGTTTACAAGATGGCGTCCCACAGCCCTTCTGTCCATCTTTTAGCTCTTATGTTCCGTCCACCATGCTCTTCTGCAGTGTTTCCTGAGCCTCAGAGGGGGTGGCACCAGTGTCGTGACTAGGGCTGAATCCCCAACCATCCTTTACTTTGAGCATCTTGTACAGATGGATCTTTGCATTTACCTCTGCTCAGTGCAAGGAGAAGCTTCCTGTGTTCAAGGCTGAAAGTAGCCTTTGTCTGGTCCAAGCCAGGCTGAGAATTGCAAGAGGAATTTTTGAAGCTCACCAAGTGATTCTAGTTTGTAACCAGATGTGGGGGTGTATTAGACAGATTTTCATTACTATAATGAAAGTTCCTCACAAAGAAAAAGTTTATTTATTATATATTTTTAGAGGGAAGTAAAAAGGGGCCATAGTGATTTTTCAGAACATATTCTCCATGACCTAAGGAACTCACACTAGGCTCACTCCTTAAAGGATTCACCTCCTCCTGATACAGCCATGTTGGGGACCAAGTTCCCAACATAGTATACTCTTGGAACTACTTCCCACTCATAGTACACTCAGACCACCTCTGACTCATAGCAGAGGGTAGATGATTCTATAGATTTACACAGACCAAGTTAGAAATTTGGATTTGATTCTCAAAGTATTACATGTTTCTACAAAAATGGGGAAATAGAATAGACATCATCTCTTAGAGAGAGAGAGAGGAAGCTGCTAACTGAGAGTAGATTGGGAAAGAGTAATGTTCATGCAAATGGATCTGAGCAAAATTCCACACAGCAGTCATGGCAGGGGTTAACAGAGCATCAGGCTGACATTGTGTTTGTGAGAAAGGGAAGAGGAGGGAAATTCCCAGGGAGGCATTAAAGAATCAGAACCTGGTGACAGGGACAGAGAGAAGGGGGATTCAGAGGAGGATGTGAACTAGAAATAGGGGCCTCATGGGGACAAGACATGCCCCCTCATGGGGACAAGACATGTGCCCTCATGGGGACAAGAGATAGCCACTCATGGGGGCAAGACATGCGCCCTCATGGGGACAAGACATGGCCCCTCATGGGGATAAGACATGGCCCCTCATGGAGATAAGACATGGCTCCTCATGCCCCTTGCTTCACAAAACCTGTTATTCACTGTAAGATTTCTCTCTTTCCTTGTCAACAACATATGGAATGTTCCTGTCCCTTATCTTCTTATCACAAGAACAAAGAAAAAACAAAAATCACCAGGTGCAGGGTCATGAAGGATATCTCCAAGGACAAGCAGGCCACTGATCTGTATCTTACACAGGAAAATATCCTCAAACCACAAAGAAGCAATTTCTTTAAAAACCATCATTTTCTACAAAAAAAAAAAAAATGTGGTGTATGTACACAGTGGATTTTCTTTTTTTAGCCATAAAAAAGAACAAAATTATGTTATTGTCAAGAAAATGGATGCAACTGCTGCTAATCGTATTAAGCAAATTAAGTCCATTTCAGAAAACCAAATATTGCATGTTTTCTCTCATTTTGTATAGCTACGTAAAATCAAATTTGTATATATGACATGAAAGCAGAAACGAAATCATCCAAGGAACAAACCGGATTAGTGAGAGAAGAAAACGGAAGTTACAGCGTGGAAATATGCCCAAGTACTCTGAACATTTGTGTGAAAATGACCTCGTGTAACTCAGTACCCTATTAGATGAATATTAGATTAGATGCTTTCCTGCACATGTGTCTGTGTGTCTGTCCTTTCTTCATTCCCTCCCCACTGCAGCCAGGTTTCCAGGACCAAACCAAGCAGGACCTCAAGGACTGGAAGCAGTATTTCTTACCTTGTGGGACTCCTGGGTTGGTGTTTTGATATTTAAATGATTTGTAAATCATTTTTATGAATAAATAAATAAATAAATAAATAAATAAATAAATAAATAAATAAATAAATATATTTAACTCTAGGGCATGGTGGCAAGAATCTATAATCCAAGCTGAGGCAAGAGAATCAAGGTTCAAGGTCAGTGTGGGCTACAGTGTGAAATCCTGTCTTAGAAACAAAATGGTAGGCTGCTGTATTAGACTGCTTAAGCAGCATCTCCAGATATCCTTACTGAAGGCTTCTGCATTCCTGCTATAATAATTTGAGTCCTTTAATTACTAAACTACAACACATTACTAGACTTTCTCTTTCTTTTTTTAATTGAAATTTTTTTCATACATTTTGATCATGTTTTCCCTCCCCCAATCCCTTCCAGGCCCTTCCTAACTCCCCTTCTCACCCAGCTGAATGTTCCTTTTCTCTTACTCTCTTTCAAAAACCAACCAAAGAAAAATAAAATAAAACAAGAAACGAAAACCCCCCCAAAAATCACAAAAAATAAAATAAAAATAAAAACAAGTAAGCAAAAGACCAATAAAGGCAAAATAGAAATGTCAAGACAAAGCAAAATGAAACAGGAAGTTCACAAAAATACCACTGAGTTCATTTTGTGTTGGCCAACGACTGCTGGGCATGGGACCCGCTCGGGTCCTGTGCATGCTGCCACGGTATCCGAGAATTCACGTGTGTATCTGTCCCACTGTGTCTGGAGGCCACTGTGTGCTTCCAGTCATCCATGAGCTCTGGCTCTTATCATCTTTCCACCTCTTTTTCTGCTTAGATCCCTGAGGGAAGAGGCTTGGCAAAGACATTCCATTTAGGACTGAGTGCTCCAAAGTCTCTCACTCTGCACATTGTTGTGGGTCTCTGGGTTGGTTCCCATCTACTGTAAGAGAAAGCGTCTCTGATGAGGGCTGAGTGAGGTGTTGATCTATGGGTTCTGTAATGTGTCACTGGGAGTCATTTATTGTTGTTAGCAGAATAATAATAGTAAAATTTCCCCTGGGATCATGACCTATCTAATCTCAGGTCCTTGGCCATTTTAACAGTGTCAGGCGTGGGTTCCATCCAATGGAGTTGGCCTTAAATCCAATTGGAAAGTGGTTATTACCATAATACTTGAGCCACTATGCCAGATGTCATTCTAACGGGTCTGCCTTAATATGTTACATGGTCTTTCCCCTTGCAGCTTTTAATATCCTTTCTTTGTTCAGTACATCTAGTCTTTGTTCAGTACATCCAGTGTTTGATTGACCTAGTGATGTGGGCAATTTCTTTTCTGGTCCAGTCTATTTGATGTTCTGTGTGCTTTTTGTACCTAGATAACAACCTCCTTTAGATTGGGGGAGTTTTCTTCTATAATTTTGTTACATGTATTTTCTGTGCCTTTGAACACAGAAAAAGGGTTTCTTCTCCTTCCTCTATCCTTGTTATTCCTAGGTTTGGTCTGTTCACAATTCCAGAATCCCTGCTATTTTGTCCTTGGATTTAACATTTCTTTAAGCTATCTGTTTCTTCTACCTTGTTTCTTCCATGTCTTGTAATCTTTTGGTGAGATTTTTGTTTGTCCTCCTAAGATTTTCATTTTCAGTTTTATTTCAGTTTGGATTTTTGTTACTGATTTTATTTCTGCTTTTATGTCTTGAAGTGTTTTCATTATTTCATTCAACTCTTTGTGTGGTCATGGTCTTCATTAAGACATTTATTCCTATCCTCTTTAAGGTCCTTGAACATATTCATAATTGCTGTTTTGAAGTCCTTGTCTTATGCTTCAGCTACATTGCATTTCTCAGGGCCTCTTTTAATTGAGTTCCTGTCTGCTGGAGGAGGCATATTGTCTTAGCTGGTCATGTTTGTGTTTTTGTGCTGGCATCTAGGCATCTGGAGTTATCAGTTTTGAGGTGTTTCTTGGCATACGTATCTGGTCTTGTCTTGGTTGGATGGGTGCTCTGTTCTTTGGTTGCTGTTGCCCACTCTGGATCCTAGCCAAGTGTGGTGACTGTGGGTTCTCTGGTAGAGACTGCTTCTGAGGGTCACGGTTGACACCAAGGACTAGAGGAAAGTCCGAGGCCCAGCCCAGTGTGGGTCCCTGATAAAAAAATATTTCTGTAGATAGGCAGCTGACACCAAGGAGTGAGATGGGGTAGGAGGGAAGGCTGAAAAGGATGGTAGGAAAGAGCAAGGGGAACGCCGGTTCTGCACCAAGAAGCAGAGATCCGGGGAATGGAGGGAGGTGGGATTAGGGGCTCCTGCCTGTAGGCTGCCATCAGGAAAAGAGTAAGTCTGGAGAGACTAGTCTTCAAAAATAAGCATTAGTGAGATGCAACTTGTGAGAAATGTAAATTAGCTTTTTTATTATTATATGTTAGCATTCTTTGTTTTATGATATTAATTCATTGATCATTCATGAATCCATTTGCATTGTGATCCAACTCTTCCCATTTTGTAGATAAAGAAACTGAGTGTAGTCATTCTCTCAAAGTCACAGCTGGTCTGTGGGGGGCCTGGGCTGTTTGGCTTCTGAACTGAGCTGCCATTCAACAAGGTTCACACACAGCGCTCAGCTCATCATAAGTACCACATACGTTACTAACCCCTGACTCTGGTGCTTGGGGAACAAGAGAAAGGCCAGGAGAAACTGATGCAATACAGAGACCTGGGAATGCAGGGAGGACAGACAATCTTCATTACTCTACAGGAAACGTCCCCATCATTCTCTGCCAGGGTCTCTCATTGTTGCTCACCTGTCACTTTATCACTAAGGTGTGTGAATTCTTTTGAGACTCTAAATGCAACTCTGTCAGGTTTTTAATTTGCAGCTATTTTGACTGTTCTGTAATTTCTTCTTACTTTCCTTAAAGAATACGTTGATGTCCACATGATGTAAGGAGTGCACACTGCGGTGCACACGTGGAGGTCAGAGGACAACTTTGTGGACATAGGGGATCGAACTCAGGTCCTCAGACCTGGGTAGCAAGCGCTTTACCTACTGAGCGACTCACTGGCCCCCTCTCTTCACTTTCTTGATTGTGTGCTTTGAAGTACACAATGTATTATTTTTGATGGAGTGCCATTTATTGACTTATTTCTTTTGTTTCATGTTCTTTGGGTGTGCTATCTAAGAAGACCACTCAGTCCAAGGTCACAGAGACTTGCTCCAATATCTCTGTCACTTAGGTTTGAGTACTTATGCTCAGGCCTGAGAAATGGGAACCAATTTCATTCTTTGGGGATTTGTGCATTTTTTTTTGAAAACTGTTTTGTTTTGTTTTTTTTTTCTCCCCCATTTAATTGTTTTTAGAACACCTGTCAGGAATTTCTGTATCACACTGTGGAGTTGCCTATCTTTTGAATGAGAAAACTATGAGGGTTTAGTTATCTTATAGGATCTGTTGCTACTGCTTTCTTCTTCTTCTTCTTTTTTTTTTTTTGTTTTGTTTTTTCAAGACAGGGTTTCTCTGTGTAGCTTTGCGCCTTTCCTGGAACTCGCTTTGGAGACCAGGCTGGCCTTGAACTCACAAAGATCCGCCTGCCTCTGCCTCCCGAGTGCTGGGATTAAAGGCGTGCGCCACCACCGCCCGGCCTGCTTCTTATCATATGTATGTCATTACAGCATTTTGAGCCGGGTGTAGTGGCACACACCTGTAACCCCAGCACTGCAGAGCCAGAGCTGTCCGCCCTCAGCCATTCTGCAAGTGCTGTGCACTGGTTCTTTGGCTCACAACCCTGTGGGGCTGACACTGGGTTTTGTGGCTCTGTCATTTTTACCTCGGTTCTCTATACTTATCGCTGGGTTTTGATAGAGTTCTAGGAGTCTGGTCCTTCTGACTAACTCAAAATCCTTTTCGAAATGCATATCCTTCTGCTGCTGTGGAGTTAAAACAGCCACCCTTCCTGACGGTGCCCAGGGGCCAGGAATCATGCGGGAGCAGAGGGGTCAGATGGTCCCCTTCTCATCCTGGCCACTTTGTGTAGCTGTAGCTACACACGAGGAACATAAGCTGAAGAGAGCCTGAGGGCTGGCCAGCTGGGGCTGCTGTGTGTTGAGAGGCAAGGCAGCCTAGGAAGCTGCCTGTCCCAGGTCCCTCTGCCTGTAGACCTAATGAGAAGCAGTGAGAGGCAGGAGGCTTTGGGGTAGCTCTTCAGTCTTGAATAGCAAGTGCTTTATCTCCCGAGCGACCTCGCTGGCCCTATCTGGGGCGGACTCTGCGGCCCCAGAGATTTCAGTATCTGAGCTGGCCTGGCTGTGGTCTCAGTTTGGACACAAAGAGAGAAGGAGAAAGGGATTCTGGGCTAGAACTTGAGGTCCCCACTGACCCCTCCCCAGTCTCTCTGTGAGGCCATATGTTGTGGCACCTCCCGAATGGGGTGAGGGCGGGAGGGACATATGGAGAGATGCTGTTTCAGTGACCCAGTGGGAGCTCTGAAAAGACAATGTTTGATCTGCTCACATCATTTTTGCACAGTGTTGTAAAATCTTAGCTGTGGGTCTGTTTTCACTGAAACTACTGCCCGACTAACTCAGCAAAATGGTCTGAGAAATTAATCTGCTGACACTTCTGTGAGGCATCTATAATGATGCCATTTACATAATTTGCACCAACTTCTGCCCCCTTCTCCAGAGATATGCAGTTGGCCCATTCCTATGCCAGAGATGAGACCTCAGCTCCCTGGCATTGTCTCTGCCTTGAGGGTGAATACGGGATAGAAAAGAAAAGAGAAAAAAAAAAAAAAGATCTCATTTGTATTTTTCCTCAGAAGGACTGTGTGTGTAATCAGCCTGGTGTGTGGTGTGGATATACACTGAGCACACACATCCTTGTGAGAGTGAGAGCACACACCTTTGTGAGAGCTTACTACTGTGATATTCACCATCCCTCTCTAAACCTGCTAGACTGAGAGCTCCAGCCCTCCTTGAATGAAGGATGCTCTCAGACTCTAAGTACCCATGGTTAAGTAAATATGCAAGTGCTGCTGTCCCCAAAGGACTGCCACAACAAGCCTGAAGGATGCTCCGGACGCTGTTGCTGCAGCAAGGGGGGCACCACTGGAATATGGTGGTGGAGAGGACAAGAAATGGTAAAGGTCCTGTAGCAGGAGGGTCAGCCCTGCACAATTTCCCCACCCAGGATGTGAATGGAATCCCTTCACTGGTGACACACTGATGCAGCAACCTGAGCCCACTCTTCAGCTCTGTGCTCTTGAGTTTGCTGTCTTGTCTACATAGTCTGGTAAGCAGTGGGAGGAGTCAGGGAGATCTTGAGCATCAGCTCAGTCCACGCTGTTCGCTTCCCTTTCTGCTTCCCCTGTGATCTAGATTCATCCAAGCTCCGTCCCTAGGAACTATCTTCCTTCTGCAGCTCCATCCCTGCTGGCTACGCTTGACCTTCATCTTGTTATCTCCATTAATATTAATAACAGTCCACATTGGAAGCACAGAAGATGCTAGATGATTCTTGCATGTTATTTCATTTTGTTTCTATAGTGACTCTTGCAAAGAGGACATTAGAATGACTTTTATGGGGGTAAAAGAGGTTTTGAGGGAGCTTAAAAACATGCTCACAGCCAAACTGGGGAAGGGGGTGCAGAGAAGGTTTAGAGGGTCCCTATGACCATAGCTATGTCCAGCTCAGCATTACCAGAGATCTTCCAGGTGGCATGGACTGCCTACCAGGACTACCTTCCCTGGGCCAGTGGACTCTTCCTGGTCTCTCCTGCTGGTCTGCTTTCCATGCTGCTGTTCCTTCGGCTGGGAAACATCTTCCCTCCTTGTCTTTATCCCAACATCTTGTTGGCCTGGCTAACTCCTGCTACAACTTCAATCTCACTTCTTTGGAGAACCCATCTTGGTTTGGGGGTCTCCCATCTGCGCACCCTTATTTCCTTGATCACGAGTAGTAATGACAATGTTTTGTGTATATGCCCCTTATTAGACTCTAAGGGGCTGTGACATTTGGAGTACTGTGTCCTCAGGGTCAGGCTCTGCACCTGCGCAGATACCTGTGAGAAATGGAGGTAGCAGTTGCTTCTTCTTCTGGCTCCTTCCTTTCTAAAAGTGTTCTATGTGTGATTTCCCTAGCCCCAGCCTTCTGGGCCCACTAGCTGTGCATGCGTGTGTGTGTGTGTGTGTGTGTGTGTGTGTGTGTGTGTGTGTATGTGTGTGTGTGCATGTGTGTATATGTGTTTATGTGCATGTGTGTGTAAGTGTGTATGTGCATGTGTGTGTGTGTGTGTGTGTGTGTGTGTGTGTGTGTGTGTGTTGCTAGGGATATAACCCAGGGCTTTGCTGAACTCCACTCCCAACCTTCTTACTTGAGATTCTGTATTGCCAGGTTAACTCCAAGGTTGGTTGGTTGGTTGGTTTTCTTGCTTGATTGTTTGGAGGCGGTTTCAGTACATGGGCCAAATTAACTTTGAACTCATGATTCTTCTGCCCCAGCTTCTAGAGTGATGGGGTTACAAACTTGGGTCACCACACGTGGCTCTAGGTGAGAACTTGAATGGAGGCCGGGTGGGGAATCCAGCCAAGGTAGAGAATAGAGAATAGAGGCAGGAGTTTCTTGAGAAAGCACATGGGGACCTATAGGACTGACAAACTGGTGTGTGTGTGTGTATGTGTGTGTGTGTGTGTGTGTGTGTGTGTGTGTGTGTGTGGTGGGGGTGGACTTACCAGGCCACATAAAATTGATTAATTCCTCTAACCTTGGGGTAATTAAACTAGAATCCAAACTGAGCCTGGTAGGGTCCCTAAACCCAAGCCTACTTGATAGAAAAGTTGTGTTTTTTTTTTAATTGTTTTAGAAAAACAATAGAGAAATATTTATTCCTTGAATACTGTTCTTGATCGAACATTAAAAAGAACTAATTTATGACCTCAAAGCCAGCACATATATCTCTAGGCCTTGCTACATCCTATGATTATTACGTTCTGAGGGTGCCTACCAGGTTCCAGGAGCAGACACATGTGGTTAGGTCAGCTTTCTTGCTTGTGCGTTGTTCCCTCCAGTCCTTACTGAAATCCACAGACGTGGTCGCCCCCCACCCCCGACCCCACCCTTTCATTTTGTGCATCAGGAAGCAAAGGTTACATAACTCACCCAAGGCTGCACATCTCCTCCTTGGCCCAGATAGAATTTGAACTCAGACCTGTCGGAATCCCAAGTCCAGTGTGACTGGGTGTCTCCTTCAATGTGTCACGGCCTTGTTATGGGCCAGCACCTCCGTGGCACAGCCCTTTCACTTCCTCATTCTGTGTCGGCTTAATGAGCCAGCAGGGCTGCAGAAAGCATGAGGAAAAGGAGGCTCAGTTGTGACGGGGTGGCGGGGCAAAGGACACTTGCCTGGCCTTTCTTTGTCAAAGCAGAGGAGAAGCCTCTGCCAGATGGCAGGTGTAGAAGAACAGGAAGCCGTTCTGTTCCTTTATCACTATGTTGCTCACCAAGCAGAAATGGTTAGAAATGCTCTGGGTCAAAGAACAGACCTACATTTACTTTTTCATATCCAAATTTTTTTTTAATATCCAGAAAAATATTCCATCTAACTCGACTAAGAACCCTGTACTCATAAATAGATCCCCCTGCACATAATCAAAATGATAATTTCCTCCTCTGGGCTAGACTAGCCCCGGTGGCCCAACTGCAATTATCGTCTATCTGCCAGACGACTGTGCTATCTCATTTTGTCAATCCATACTAATTTTCAGGCAATGCAAAGAGTGGGGTGGATCCCCCCCCAAAAGCCCTCCCCGATTCTTGGCAGCTCAAATCCTCTCAGTCTCCAGAGGCAGGCGCGACTGCTGGAAGTCAAATGGAATTTGCAATTCCCATGGCAGTCTTTATCGTTGTTGTGCAAACACCACCCTCTTAGATACCTGTCTAGGGAGCGGCATCCAATACTGTACAGTGCCCGGCTCCACAAGGTCATAACTATGCACCCACTATCCTAACCAGGCCACGGAGCCATGGCCCTTGTCCTCGGAAGTGTTGCCTCCATGCTCAGCTTCAGCAGCAGGAGTGGGTCGTCGCCATCACTAGATAAGTAAGGGGAGGATATTGTCAGCGTTCTCTGGGGTGCATCAGCGTTTTAGGTGTACAAAAGTGGGCCCACTCTCTATGACAGAGGGATTTCCTGTTCTGGATCCCTTCTGCCAACGGAGCACAATGTCACGAGGTGGGTGATGTAGATAATTACATGGTGTGCTGCAGAGGCCTATTCAGAGCTGTCATCAAGAGGACTCCTGATGACAGGCAGGTAAGGACTCTATTTCCATTGTCCAGGGTGCTGATGAGAGTGAGAACCCGGCATCCGGGCCGTATTTGTCAGCGCTGATGAAATCAGCATTTCATCACTTCTAGGATGGATTTTTTTTTTCCATTGAATGATTTATGTCACTTTATTCCGTGATTGCCAGCACTTCTACCGCATGGAGAGCAGGGGGGAGGGGAAGCAAGCTAAAACACAAATGCAGCATCAACGCATTGGCAGCTTTGCTGAATCGCTTGCTGTGGAGTAGGAAGTTTCACACTAGTCGCTGTGATGCCTTGGGCTGACTTTTGCAGAAAGGTATATTTAACTCATTGCTATCACACTCTTTCTGAGAATTGACACAGATGCAGCTTTCCTAAAAGAATGAGGTTGGAACTCAAATTTCATTGCCCTAACTGGAAGTAGCGCCGGGGTCCAGGCCACCTCACTGTTTGACACCCCCACACCCCGCCTTTTGAAGCCAAACGGTCTCTTCCGTTCTCACTTCGTCTGCTTGTTCTGTTCTTTCATTTTCCTCCTAGCTCTCTGACACGCCCTTAGCCTCCTTGGCTAATTCCCAGTTTCTGCCTGCAGCTCTGTGATGGGGGTGGTACCCGGGGCATGCAGTTAACCTTTCTCTGTCCCATTCTTCTCTTCCCCAGAGCTATCCCCATCCACTTAGAAGTTGGAGCCATTTATCCCTGTACAGCTCACAGCCTGCTGGGTATTAACACATAGATGCCTCCTAGGCATCATAGATTTGATTAATTAAAAATGGAACTAAATATTATTTCTTCTTCCCTCTGCTCCATCTACGCCCTCAATTGTCACACTTGCTATCATTATTAAGAATTCTGTTCATGGCATACATTCTCTGCAAAGGAGTCTGGATTTGAGAGATTCAATTATAAAATCCATGTGCTCTTTGCTGTGATGTGAGTATGGTCTGAGTGTCTCCCACAGGTCTGTTATGGTTGGAGGCTTGAGTCCTTAGATGCTTCTACAGTAGTGTGATGGCAACTTTAGGAAGGAAATTCTCACGGGAGCTTCCCTAGCCACTGGAGCTGAGATGCTCTATGTGACCCTTCGCTGGTTCTCAAGTGACCGTTCTGAAGTTCTTCTGAGAGGGTTATTATAAAAGGGACCAGTTGGTCCCCACACAGCTCTCCTCTCTTCATAGAGTCCCACAGTTGCCATCCATCACCCACCGTATTCCAGCCACCAGGAGGAGTCAGTGAGTGGCCTGCAGGGCCTGCAGTATGTCATCTGGGGCATGAACTGTAAGCTAGGTAGACCTCTTCATGAGCATCCTCTGTTGGTTTTTGTTTTTTTCCTTCTGTAATGAAACCCGCTGTTGGGCTTTATCTCATTATAATCATAGCATATTTCTATAAGGTCACGTGTGTACAACATTTATCATTTGTGCTGGTTAGAAACTGAATAACACGAGTGTCCCTCTGAGGAGATAGGTGTTGGCAAACAGTCATTATGTAGCTCTTTGATATGAAAGGAGTGTTCCATGTTGTATTTTGAAGTAAAAAAGCACCTTACCAATGAGTATATTTAGTAGTTAGTAGTAACTAACTCGACTTGTGTTCATGTGCTTAAGTGATACAGGGTAGGAAGGTCATCTCACATGCTTGGCATTGTTTCCCCAGTGGGGCAGTGGTGTGGAGGAGTGAGCACGTGCTACCTTAGTAATACATGAAGAACATTTCATTGCTAATGCTCAAGGAAGAATGTCAGCATCACAGGCCTGTCCTTCCCTCTTCCTTGTGATGATTCATTGTGTTCAGGCCTGTGTCCTCTAGCCTATAAAGTCACCACGGGCAGGAACTGTGTTGTTTATCTTGTCTCCTGTCCCCTTGGACACCTCTTTAGTGTGGTTGCTTCATGTTTCTATTACATGAAAGTCTCATGACGTTTTCTCCCGACTCACAGATATAACAAATGCCTTATGCAAACCCTCACCTCACACACCAACTCTTCTCTTGTTCTCTAGGAAATGTGTCCTTGGAACATCGTGTACTGTCCCATTCCAGGTTCTGTTGTTTAGTCTTCTGTGCGTATTTCACCCAGCTCTGCATCCTGCATTTGGTATCATCTTTAATCTTTTAACAGGAAGTATGTCAATAGGAATGAACAGACCCCTATATGTGTATCACATTTAAAGGAGCCAAAGATAACATCTGTAACAAACATGATGATGGAGGCAGGCAGAGAGCCTGCCTAATGTCTCCTGTATGTCGTTTGGAAATCTGAAACATCATTTAGACATGAACACAAAACTTTTGAAAACTTTTGAAATGTCTCTCTGCTTTAGAGATTGAGTGGGGAGTCCACTCTAGGAAAACTTTGGCCGTTCCAAAGGGAACCTTTTAACACACCTGCAGCTTTCTTCATACCCCCACCAGACACATGTGCACAAACATACTGCATCGACCTGTGTGTGACCCTCAACCTGCTGACTCATGCGTTCTCTGGCTCAGATCCAGCCCTTTTTGGAGACTGATGGCTAATGCCTGAGTCTCCTGAAAGGGGAGTGGCCGGTGTTCAACCAGACTTGATGGAGAAATTGCTCCACCAGCCTTTCTGTCAATTCTCCATGCACTCACTGCTCCATGCTGCATTCCAGAGCCCTGAGCAGTTGTGAGCCCACATCTGCCACTGGCCAGCCACGGTTCATCAGATTGTACAACATACCGTGTGACCAGCCATGATGTCACTGACAACATGCAGGGAAGCAGCAGCACAGGATGCCTTAAAGCAGGTCCAGTGAAGTCATCGGGATGCTATTTGTGTCCTGAAAACGTGGATCCAGGATCAGTCCCGACCCCCTGTTGTTTCTCAGAGTTGCCACACCCCTCTCTTGACACTGTACTCATGGAAAAGTGGAACCCTTGCTAATCCACAAAAAATGCTGCTTGTCGGACAGAGAATTTTGTATTCTACTAAACTCTACCGGTAATAAGGACCGAGTAATTAGTAATTATAATGGAAATGTAGTGCATACACACAGTGGAATTTTATTCAGCTATAAAAAAAAAATCATGAAATTTCCAGAAAATAGGTGGATCTGGAATTTATATTAAGTGAAGTAATCCAGATTTAGAAAGACAAATACAGCATGTTCTTTCATATCTGTCTGTCTACCTGTCTGTCTACCTGTCTGTCTATCTATCTGTCTATCCATCTATCTATCTATCTATCTATCTATCTATCTATCTATCTATCTATCATCTATCTGTCTGTCCGTCCGTCCGTCCGTCCGTCTGTCTACCTATGGCCACGAATGTGCATATAGAACACGAAGTCAGAAAGGGGAGCACTGTAGAGGGGAAGCAGCTTCAAGGAAGTGAGGAGAAGAATGGAACACTTGACGGGAAAGCCAGACAGAGGCTCCTTGGGGTGGAAGGAGGAGACAGGTTAATGGAGGAGAACGGAGGACGGATCAACAAAACAAGTTATGTTTGGAAATACCGTAGAGAAATGAAATGCAGAGATCACAGAGGACAGAAGCAAAACAGTGTTGTCTGGATATCATGTGACCACTACCCTCATAAACTCTCAAGCGGCCGTGATTGCCTGTGCCCACCCCCACCTACCCCTAACTGAAGAGCTACTGCCTATTGATGACTCCCAGGGAAGGAAGGGTCCGATCTCGTTAAGGGTGTATGGCCTCTGGTAGGTCGACCAGGTGCCCATGGAGGGCCTCACACCTATGAGTATATGGATAGCACAAATAAGACTCAATGGGTCATTTGGGGGTGGGGAAAGAGGACACAAAGTTGGGAGGGGTGGAGAGGTAAGGGGTGGATCTGGGAGGAGTTGAGGGGAGCAAGGAGGGCGGGGTGTTGGGAATAGGACCAAAATATATTGTATGAAGTTTTCAAAGAATTAATAAAAATATTATATTTTAAAGGAAACATTATACTTTCTGTACTAATTTAAACACAAAAAGTAATTGACAGGGAAGATTTTGGACCCTAAAGAAGGCTGCCTTTTGTGATGGTTATCTATGTACAGCGAGGACGCGGTGGCAGATCGCGGACAAGGCACCAGATGGAGCTTCCCTGCGATTGTGTTCCTTGAGCCCTGACCTTTCTGCATTGATGTTTTCTGCTACTGCTATTGAATTTTGTTTTCAAGATGAGGTCTTGCTAGGTAGCCTCAAATTTGCCGTGAGCCTCCTACCCCTCCCTACCTCCTGAGTGCTGGGATTACAGGCATACACCATCACACCAAGCTGTCTTTGAATTTTTCAAGTGGTTAATATTAAACTAGTAACTATCACAGAGCTATTTTTCCCTTGGTCATAGTAAACCGAGTATGGTCCACTTATTCCACTTGGTCAGGCATTCTGATGTAGTCAGACCACTGTGGGGGGTGGGGGCGTTTATTATATATCTTGACTCTGTTGGGAGCTACTGCTCCACCTTAAGCAGCAAACTATGCTGTGAGTGAGCACAGTCTCCCAGGATCAGAAGTTAGTAGGGGCTTTGCCCAGGGAGAGGAATTAGAAATCAGCCCATAAAAATAAATGAATCTGTTTCCATAGTGAAGGGGATTTTTTTCCCTCTATAGTTTTTAATCCTGTGTTCCCCATAGACCCCTTAGGCAGAATAACAATAAACTTGAAGAAAACGTTTTATTATCTTAATGGAGTCTTAATTTAAAGCCAAAAGGCTTTAAATTATCTGCCCAAGGATACCACTGGCCATAACTTTTGGTATTGAATTCCCGCATAGAGTTGCATAAGGATTAGCATATCCTAGAGTCCACCCAGCAGAGAGAAAGAGAGAGACAGAGAGAGACAGAGAGACAGAGACACAGAGAGAGAGAGAGAAAGAGAGAGAGAGACAGAGAGAGAGAAAGAGAGAGAGACAGAGACAGAGAGAGAGAGAGAGAGAGAGGCAGGCCTCATGGGGTGATGGGTTGCACCTGTCCTGTTTAATATTTCACTGGTGAAGGAAGAATATATGCATTTTCATCTGCCAAGTGAATTTTTGCACTGGTGGAGCCTGTGTGGTGAGCACTACGGGGCTTCCTCATTATGCCCCAAATCATGTTCCATAGCCACAGGAAGAAATCCTCACTAGCGGCAAAGCCGGAGTCTATGCTCCTTAGCCAACACCCAGCTCCAGGGGCCCTTTGCCTTTGTTTTTGCAGACTGCTAAGGAGGCTCACAGAGGCTGGCACCTGTCCTTTCAGAGTGGGGCTGTAGACACAAAGGACCAGGAAGAACAAATCCCCAAATTCCCAGGCAGAAATGTCCTCAGGTGCAGGTGAGGAACTGGAGTGTCGCTAGGAAGGCAGAGCTGGTGTGAAAGCTCTGTGTGTGCATGGGAAACTTGGTGGTCTTTATGGAATGGGGTCAGTGACATGGGACTGTCAAGAGCCGAAGATGAAAGGCCTGGGTAATTACTGTCTGAAGAGCTATCTCAATGGAAACTTCTAATTCATTTCTTTAATTCCTCATGAGGCTGCCTATACCTGAATTTTCTTGGAAGGATTAGGGCCTCTGTCTGTTGTGCCAGGATAACTACTGTTGCTAGCCCTTCCAATTCCAAAAAGTTTGACTGATAAATACTCAGGACAGCATACTCGTAGTTCACAATAGTAAAATTTATTTAGCCTTCCACTATGGATACTTTCTGTATTCCTTCCCATAATTATGTATGTGGCTTCCTATACTGACTCATGTGGCTTTCCCTGGTGTAAATGCTGCCAACCTCAGGTTTTCTGAAGCTAATGATAAGTGACATGTGAGACCATGGAGTTGTTTATCAAGAAAAGTGAAGAACGAAATGCTTTCCCCCACTTGTATGTATTATCTACATTCTATGATGACCCATCAAGTAATGTTATCATTTATAGACTTTCAGTAAAAGTGTAGTCACAAATGACAGAATATCATGATAGTTAGGGGAGTGTTTAGGATTAATAAAAAACACACAAATTTTGGAGTGGGTTTTGTTGCTAACATATGACAGTGGGGTTGGTAAGAGGAGAAAGGGAATTTGAGATACTATTGTTTTCTCTTATTTGAGGTTTTTTTGATTGTGAAGTATTTCATGTTTGGTATAGAGTATTCAGAGAGAAATAAAGGAATAAAGGGAAAGTGTAGTCAGAAGGTTTCTCTGGTCCTGCTTGGCCAAGCTATTGGGACAAATCTCTCTCACTCAGTCCTGCAGCTGCTCAGACCCAAATAAATACACAGAGGCTTACATTATTTACACACTGTATGGTCTATGGCAGACCTCTTGCTAGCTAGCTCTTATATCTTAAATTAACCCATTTCTATTCATTTATGTTTTGCCACATGTTTCGTGGCTTACCAGTCTGCTGGCATGTTGTTCCTTGGGCAGCAGCTGGCGTCTCTTGCCTCTGCCTTCCTTCTTCCTGTCTCTCTCTTGGATTTCCCGCCTAGCTATAACCTGACTCGCCATAGGCCAGAGCAGCTTCTTTATCAACCAATCATAGCAACACATATTCACAACATACAGAAAGACATCCCACAGCAGGGAAGATAGAAAATAGGAAGTGACTGGTCTCCCAGAAGGATAATGATCAACTTTTTGATGTATATATTCTAAAATTGTGTGTACAGTCATAATGGTTCATTGTAATGTCATTGTATCATCACGATTCTCTGCTATGACATCACACTACTCTACTGTGTAGATACACTGTTTTATTGTGGCATCACAGAAGCCTTTTTTTTTTTTTTTTTTGGTTTTTCGAGACAGGGTTTCTCTGTGTAGCTTTGCGCCTTTCCTGGGACTCACTTGGTAGCCCAGGCTGGCCTCGAACTCACAGAAATCCGCCTGGCTCTGCCTCCCGAGTGCTGGTATTAAAGGCGTGCGCCACCACCGCCCGGCTAAGAAGCCATTTTTAAATGACATGTGTCATTATGCCATCACTTTGGAGCATTGTGATGATAACAGTGGAGCTGTGCTGTTCATGAACCATTATTGTCTAAAAATACAGCATTGTGATGTCACCACAGAGCATTTTGATATCACATTGTACTTATGATGTCACATGCAGCCTTGTGTTGGCACGAAGAGGCACTGTGATGTGACAGTGGAACAATGTGATGGTACAACAGAGCTGTGAGGTCACAGTGTACCATTGTGATCGCACAGTTGAATGCCACGAAGTCAACTGGAACACTGATGGTGCCATGGAGCAGAGTGATGCCACCGTGGAACATCCTGATGTCACAATGGAGCTGTGATATAATAATAGAGCATTGTATTGGCACAGGCAGTGGTGATGTCACCAGGCAGCATTGGTTTGTCACCATAGAAAACCATGATGGAGGATTGATGTCACTTGCAGCATTGTGAGGGTACAAAGGAGAACTGTGAGGTCACTTTACTGTATTGTAGTGCCACTGTGGAGCTGTGATTTCACAATGCAATATTGTCTTGGCACAATGGGGCATTCTGACAGCTCAATGGAGAGTTGAGGTGCCACAAGGCAGCATTGTATTATACAGTAGAGCATTGTGATTTACAGTTGAGCTGTGACAACACAGTGCATACTGTGAATTCATAGTAGAGCATGTCTTGTTTCTCACTTATTCACACTTGTGAGAATGTTTATCTGCATACTCATTTTCTGAGGAACAATGTCGTATTAGAATCACTGCTTTTGCATGGGCTGCACTGCAGCCATCAGCTTTCTCTCATAGTGTAGCCTGCATGACTTACTCAAGTGGCAAATTGAAGATGTCAACTGTGTAGTGTTCATGTAAACACCTCAGGTGGTGGGGGAGAACTTTGAAGAAATAGTATGAATAGCTTTTATTATTTTATTTGGGCCTGAAAATGTTCTTTCCAAGGCTATTTTGCTCTTACCCGAGTCTTCTGTCCTGGCGATCCAGAGTCTACAATTGGGAACACTGAAGTGGAGCCAGAGATTGGTATATAATAAATTCTAATTCATCATTTACTGTTGTCTGCCAACTGAGCAGATCTCCATTCACTGTTTTGTCACTATGGAGATGTTTATTCTTACCACATAACATCAATGTGCAGGTAAAATGAAATCAGAAATATCCTTCAAAATATCTAGAAATATCACAGTATCAGATAGTGGCAATCAATTGATAGTGGATATTAGAAAAATGTGTTGATTGTATATTCTTAAAAAAAATGGAGTTAGTGGGGGAACCCAGGATTTGGAATGTAAAATATCTGAACTTAGATTTCACCAGCCTGACTGATTATAATGCAGTTCATTTAGCCTGTTATTTATATCTACCCCTCTCTCTCTCTCTCTCTCTCTCTCTCTCTCTCTCTCTCTCTCTCTCTCTCTCTCGTCTCTCTATTTATCTATCTATCATTCTATCTATCTATCTATCTATCTATCTATCTATCTATCTATCTAAGCTGGAGTTTCCTCATCAACCACCTGAAATGTTACATAAAAATGTTTGCAAATAAATTTTTGATGATGATGATGTTGATTTCCTTAGCAACTGAAAGAAGATTAGGAGACAATATCGGTTCTGTCATACAATGCAAAGATGGATGAGAGATGTGTGTTGTTACTTCTCTAGTCCTCCAGCTTTGACTTGATCCTGTGCTTTAATCATGGCTGTACACAAATTCACTAGAAGAGTTAGAAACACAAATAAGAGCACCACAGAGAGCTAGATAGATGAGGACTGCTGAGGGGCTAGGCTGCAGATCAAATGCCCCAAAGCCGTTGCTATTGGCCACCATGATTGAGAACTATTTCTGTGCTGTGTAAGCAAAAGGAAGTCACTGGAGAAGTAACTTAACTCGAGGGGTGTGGATAGAAAACCTGCTGCTCCCCAGAACCCATGAGGCCAAAAAGATACAGACCTGAAACTAGACCCACTGGATGTGGAGGAGCTAGACTACCTCCCTGTTGAACCACAAGGTTCTGAGTACTTGAAAGCATAGAGTTCAAAGGTAGTGGTGCTCTCAACTCTGCAGGGGAAGGACCTGTGATTTCAGATGTGTGAGATCTTGGCATTCTGGGCTCTTGTGCTTTGTCTTGTCTGGAGAGCTGCCGCAATGTCCTTGTCTCCTGTCTCTGGTGTTAAACTTCTACAAGCTGTTTTCCATAGTCTAGCAGCTGCCTGAACTCATTTTTCTACATTAATATATTACCACAAAATGGCAAGAAATAGCACCATCTATCAGTTCTCTTCCCTGTGGGCACAGGGTGACTGGACTCTGCTCAACATCTCACCAGGCTGAGATCTTGGTATCAGCTGACTGAGTTCTCACCTGGAACTTGGGGTGTGTTCCAGGTTCACCCATGTTGCTAGCAGCCCCTTCCCTTTATAGGACTCAAGTTCCTGTTTCCTAGCTGGCTAGTGGTCAGGGGACACTCTCAGAATTTTCACACATACCATCCTGTGGGCAGATGTTTCTGTCCTGCCAACAATTCCCAAATACCCAGCAGCTGCTTCCCAAATAATTGACTCAGAGGCTTAATATTACTTATAAATGATCGGCTGGTAGCTCAGGCTTATTACTAACTAGCTCTTACACTTAACATATAATTCTTATCTATGTCTAGCCATGTGGTTTGGTACCTTTCTCAGTATGACATTCTCATCTTGCTTCCTCTGCATCTGGCTGGTGACTCAGACTCTGCCCTTCCTCTTCCCAGTATTCTTAGTTTGGTCACCCCACCTATACTTCCTGCCTGGCTACTGGCCAATCAGCATTTTATGAAACCAATTTGAGTGACAAACCTTTATAGTGTGCAAGAGGATTATTCCACAACATCTTCCTGCTATGGAATGGTCTCTTGTTATACTGTGAATATGTGTTTCTCTCATTGGTTGATAAATAAAGCTAATTTGGCCTATAGCCAGGCAGAATAAGGCTGAGCAGGAGAGCCAAATGGAGATACAGGGAGAAGGAGGGCAGAGTTGGGCAGAAGCGATCCAGCTACCCAAGGAACAAGATGTCAGAGAACCGGTAAGCCATGGGCCACATGGCAATGCATAGATTAATAGAAATGGGTTAATTTAAATGTAAGAGCTAGCCAGTAATAGGCCTGAGCCATCAGCCAAACATTTATAATTAATATAAGCCTTCTGAGTGATTATTTGGAAATGGCTACTTTCGTGATGGGGCAGGACAAAGAAAAGCCAGCAGTTATACCATCCCAACCCATCGCACCAACCCCTTACAGAGAATCTTCCTCACATATTTATCTCACAGTCTCTGTCTCTATCTCTTTGTCTCTGTCTGTGTGTCTGTGTGTGTGTGTGTGTGTGTGTGTGTGTGTGTGTGTGTGTGTGTATGTGTATGTGTGTGTACCTACATCCCCATCCCCTCTCTCCACCCCTATCTTTACCAGGAAGGGCACAGGCCCTTTTAAGGTCTGACCTGGTTCTCACTAAAAACAATCTCCCCTGTTTAAAATCATCCCACCTGGAACCTTTATTACCTCCAAAACAATTAATTCACAGAAATAAATTAATAAATTGGTTTTAATAGCTGAGAATGTGGGTGTGTGTGTCTCTATGTGTCTGTGTTTGTGTCTGTGTGTGCACGTGCATCTGTGTGTGCTTTCATCCATTCAGCAGTCTGGGACTCTAGGGCACCACCTTAAACTTTTGCCTACAGAGTGAAAATGCATGCTTAAGGCTTTTTGAAGGATTCTCATTCTTCCTGCGGAATGAAACTTGTGTTTCGTATCTTGGTGTTTAAGACTCTTCACAGTCCAGCCATCTGTCCAGACTTGCCTTCATTTGCTCTGTGCCCTGTACCTTCTCAGCTACCTTACAGTTGTAGCACTCCATTCAGCCTTTTGTAGCTTTGTATACTGCAGAGGTCCTTACTTCTGACCTTTAGCTAGTGTTCTTCTTGGTACTTGGAATGCCTTTCCTAGACATACTCGTGAGAAAACTCTTCGTGAGCCAGGACAAGTTTCCTCTCCTCTAGATGTCCTTCCCTAGATTCACAACAAACGTTTATTGAGTACCTACTATGTTCCAGGCACTGGAAGAGATATAACAATCCCCCTCCCACACCTTCCCTCCCTCCATTCTTCCCTTCCTCCTTCTTCCCCTTCCTTTCTCCCCCCACCATTCATCTCCAAGCTCTTCTTCCCCTGGGAAGACAGGAAATCACAAAGTTAACTCTAAGATCTGTCATATTATGATAGTGCTATGAAAAAGGATAAAGTGGAATGAAATTGTGACACACTTGTCATTCTGTGTGCCGTGAGCTCCTCTGTGATGGGCAGCTGAGCAGAGATGCGGAGGAAGGTGGGGGCAGACACTACAGAAAAGGTCACTGCCCTTGCTGTTCTTCTTCTCTGCATTCTAGCCAGATGGATGGATGAACGAACAACAGCAAAGCTCTGTAGGCAGAACTGCCAGGAGGCACAAAGGCTCTGTGGTGGGAAGTTCCTTGGTGCTCAGTTAATATGGGCCTGGCCTCATAGAAACATTTGGATTCTTCTGGGAAGAATGCTGTTCATTAGAAATTGAGGAGGAAGAAAATGGCAGTGAGGTTCAGATCCTGGGGAGGTTCACTGACAAACAGAACAGGATACCAAGGACCAGGAGAACAGACAGGTCTCATGTCAGGGTGCTAAGCCTCAAGTGGCCCCTACGGCCCAAACAGGGACTCTGAAGCTGTAGGAACATAGCCATTGGGCTAGTCTGCATACACTGATGAGTACAGTCTTAGAGACATGGGCAGCCTTGGCACATCCCAGCTCTAGCTGCTAATTGGGCTGTTATTCTCAAGACAGTTTTATACTCAGAGTCTATATTGTCGTTTTCTCATTTCTTTGGAAAGCATGCTTTACAGTCCTGTCTTCTGACTTTTTGAAGTTGGGAACGAATTCATGTCTTCCTGGCGTGGTCAAGGGACCGAATGGGTAGGGCAATTTCAGAAAGAAATTAGAACCACTATGGCCTGATCTTTTGATGGGGTTTTTCTAATTATAAGGAGGGGGAAGACTGTCAAGATCCCTTGAAAAGGCATGTTTGTTCTGGAGATTGGGGTTGATTTAGCAGGGTGAAAACCACAAAGTTCTCTTGCTACAACTCCAAGGAACAGTAAACACACTCATTCGTCTTCTCTGACTTTTTCTCTTCCTGGGCCTCCTCTGATGTTAGCTTTTCTTTTTTCTTTCTTTCTTTTTCTTTTCTTGCTTTTCTATGTAGCCTTTTCTGCTTACTCATAGTTTCTACTGCCTCAAAAATTTGGTTTCCCTGCCTCTAAGAACACCGCTACACTATGGCTTTTCAGATTCAGTTTCTACCATTAACTCATATGCTCTATCTGCATGACTTAATTCACGTTTAAGAGAGAAAACTTAGCTTTTCCAGCTCATCTTTTTTTTTTCTGCATACCCATAGACTAAAGGATTAGTGTGGCTCAGTTGTCCACCATTAGCTTAATTACCTAAAGCTGGGGGGAGGGGAGAGAAGAAAGGGGATTGTAGGTTTACAATGTAGCTATCCAAATGCCAGGGGCTAAACGTGGAAAAGGTCCCTACAAATGATGGAGTGGGTGAGCAGACACTAACTGGTAACTCTAATTTGAGGAATGAGACATGTCATTGAAGAGGAATTGAGAGTTACCTGAGAAGCTCAAATATCAGCCAGCATTAAGCACCAAAAGTCAAGAGCAGTTTGTGAGGGAAAAATGAAACTAGTATTTGGGAGCCCAGCAAAGACCGAATTGGGATAGGAGAAGGCGGTGGGCATTTGGGAAAGGAGTCATCAGGAATACCTCTAATGGAGACAGAGCTATTTCTTCACAGACGTCAGCACCTCCATTCCTACTTTGTCGGGCCATGTACAAAGTAGGGCAAATTCCAGGGCCGTGTACAAACAGAGGTATATCAGACAGTGCTGAGACAAACTGAAGGGAGGCTGAGAGCAGAGAGGATGGCCGTGTGCTCTAGTGACCTGGCCCTTGTTCACTCCAGGCTCACCAGGGGCCAGGCAATGCCACAGTTGGTGGATTGCAGCTCCCTCCCCGCTCTGTGAACTTTGTAGCTCCCTCCCATTACTTTTACCCCCCAAAGCACTTTTCACTTTCTGTTCTGTTTGTTTTGGTTTTTTTGAGACAGGGTTTCTCTGTGTAGCTCTCAATGCCCTGGAACTCACTCTGTAGACCAGGCTGGCCTTGAACTCAGAGGTCTACCTGCCTCTGCCTCCTGAGTGCTGGGATTAACGGCATGCGCCACCATGCCCAGTGAATTTTTCACTACCTCTGTCCTACCTTACCTGTTTGGTTTTTACTTTCCTTTATCCAAGATCCATGGAATCTGTGGTTGACAAGTGTAAAGACCTTCTGTCTTGGTTTTATCCAGTGTTGAATTTACAACATCTAGAAAGCACCTTGCTCCATGAATGCTCTGGATAGTGTTGTGTCAACTTGACATAAGCTAGAGTCACTAGAGAGGAGGGACCCTCAGTTGAGAAAAGGCCTCCATAAGACCAGGCTGCAGGCAAGACTGTAGTGCATTTTCTTAATTAGTGATTGGTAGAGGAGGGCCCAGCTCATTATGGGTGATGCCATCCCTGGGCTGGTGGTCCTGGGCTCTATAGAAAAGCAGGCTGAGCAAGCCATATGAGGCAAAGCAGTAATTAGTACCCTCCATGGCCTCTAGGACACTGAATAAGTGAATTCTGTCATTCATATGTAATTTGCACGGGAAGGGAGAAAGATCACATTCCTAAATCCTAAACTGAGTATTCCCTGAACTCATTTGGGGCATAATGTGTGTCCGGATTTCTAATTTGTCCTCTATTATTTGGAGTAAATATGTCCTGTCTTCAACATGTTTACCAATATGTTAGTCAGGACAGGCTACACTGTACCACAATAACCCATGATCCCCTAAAATCTAAGTGATTCAACTTGGCAGGGAACATGGTCACTCAGAAGCTAGGCTGGCGGTGTGGCCAGCCTCCTCTGACATCACTGGCTCGGCAAGGTACTTAGAGTTTGAGGTTGTAAGAAAAGATGTGATGCTAACCATAATGATCACCAGGTTTCCTTCCAGCCTCTTTACCGAGGTCGTTGTGATGCCAAGGGAGGCTGAGAAGTCCTCCAGTGTGTCCAGGCAGGAAAGGAAAAGCAGCTAAAGTAAGCACACTTGCCTCTCAGAACCAGTAATGGATGCTGTGGAGTCAGCTTTGACCCACCCTGCAGAGAACTAGAGAATGCAACGGTGACTTTTTAGGTTAAGTTGGACTTAGCAAAGCTTGAAATAGAGTTAGAACTGAATAATGATAATTACATGACTCTTATTGTGCGTGTATGAGTAACACTTAAAGTGTTATTTTGTTTTTCAGTAAATTAGAGGGGAAAAGTAGCAGTAGGCTGGAAGTGGTCACTGGCCCATGCGAGTGATTCATTCGGGACTTTGGCCTGCTGTGAAATCTGTATCCATGCCAGTGCCTCTCCACGCTCAGTCTGTTTACCCTCTTTAAATGTGAAGCTACTCCAACAGAATCCACCTCTCAGAGCAGAGACATCCGCGTGGGCCTGACCTCTCAGGCGCCATTAAGCAGGAGAAGAAAAGGCTCACTGCCCTCGAAGACAGTGGAGTGTGGCTTTTTTCTCCGAGTGTGAAGGGAATTCTGTCGTATCAGCTCAGTCACTGACCTCAAACACTCAGGCTTGGCAGGAGCCTTCGGATGCAGTGTCAGGCCCAGTTTTCATAAATCACCCTGATCCACCTGGGAAATACGTGAACAGCCATTGTACCTCTTCTGTTCCTCCCAAACGTGTAGGATTTCCATTTCTGGATGGACTAGTTGATACACTGACTCATGCAAATGAGAGGAATAGACTATGAGGCGTTGTCAACAGACCAGCTTCCACCATTAAAATATATGCTCGTTGTAAAGTAACTTTATGAAATATGAAAAATGCATATAGTCTACAACTCAGCAAGCCCTGACAAATGTATTCATCTTCACCGATTCTGTGCAAGGCAGAGTGGGGGATGCTGGGGATGAACCAGAGGCAGGATTACCGTCCCCACGGAGAAGCACTCAGAGGTAATCGCTGTTGAACATTTAAATGTAAAACCCAAATCTTTCCAGTCACTTTATTTGCACACCCCCACGCCACCCACATATTGAACTCAGGAGACTGGGGCACATGAGAGGAGCTTCCAGCTGCTCTGGGTGTGACCTGTTTCCAAATCACAGTCCTTCCAGGTCAGGACACATGCACTGCACTCACAGTCAGCGTGTAGATGGACAGTATAGATTACAGAGAGCAAATATACATCGATGTGGATGATGGTAATTTCTCCTGGATCAACACAAAATCCGTTCCCTTCAGGTGTGGGCAGCATATCCTGAAAGTCACCAAGGAAGCGAATCTTTTCAGCCTATTACAAGTTTACATATTAAGCTGAATTCTCAGTTGGTGAGGAAACTGGCATTAACCAGATTCTAAATTTCAGCCAAAACAAATAGGCTTCACAGGCCAAAGCTCAAAGCTGTCAGTCAAAGAGCAGAGGGTGTTTCCCGCTGAAAGGTCAGTGAAATAGCTCTTCCTTCCTGTGAGTCCTGTCACCATGCTTCCTGCTGCACCTGCCATTCGGTGGTTAGTACTCGAAATTCTTTATTGTTTTCAGGCCTGGTCAAGTAGAGTCCAGTAGATGTAATGAAAGATTGGTGTGGATTAGCTTTCTTTTCTCTTCTTTCTCCTGTTTACTTGTAGCAGTAGTATAATAGGATATATGTAGGCAGAAGTTTCTGTTCCACAAGCCACTCCCAAGTAACCACACAGGCTTAATGTTAATGATAGATGCTCCGCCAATAGCTCAGGCTTGTTACTAACTAACTCTTACACTTAAATTAACCCATATTTCTTTTTTTTCCATTTTTCTTTATTAAGAAATTTTCTACTCACTCTACATACCACCCACAGATCCCACCTCCTCCCTCCTCCCATCTCTTAGCCCTCCCTCCAAAGCCACCCCACACCCCTACATCCTCCCATCCCCCAAATCAAGGTCTCCCATGGGGAGTCAGCAGAGCCCGACACACTGAGCCTAGGCAGGTCCAAGCCCCTTCCCACTGTACCAAGGGTGTGCAAGGCACCATACCACAAGCACAGGATTCCAAAAAGCCTGCCCATGCACCAAGGATGGATCGTGATCCCCCTGCCTGGGTACTCCCCAAACAGTTTGAGCCAAACAACCATCTTCTGTATCCAGAGGGCCTAGTCCAGTCCCGTGGGGGCTTCACAGCCACTAGTCTACAGGTCATGGGCCTCCAATAGTGTAGCCGGTCATCTCTACACTTCTTCCCATCATGATCTTGACATTCCCCGCCTGCAGAATCCCTCCTCTCTCTCATCAATTGGATTCCTGGAGCTCAGCCTGGTGCCTGGCCGTGGATCTCTGCATCTGCCTCCATCAGTCCCTGGACAAAGGCTCTATGATGATAGTTAGGGTATTTACTAGACTGGTCACCAGAGTAGACCAGTCCAGGCACCCTCTGGACCACTGCCAGCAGTCCAAGGTGGTGTCACCCTTGTGTAACCCATATTTCTTATCTATGCTTTGCCACGTACCTTGGTATCTTTTCTCAGTATGGCATGCCCATCTTGCTTCTCCCTGTGACTCCTCTGACCCTGCCCTTGTTCCCAGAATTCTTAGGTTGGCTGTCCCAACCTAATCCTTATCCTGTTCAGCTATTGGCCAGTCAGCTTCTTAGTAAACCAATCACCATGACATATATTCACGCAGTGTAAAGGAATATTCTGCATACACTCCAAAGTCAAAAAGAGAAGCTAAGAGAAACAGTGTCTTTATTAACTGTCTCTGAAAATTTAGGCCAAGAAAAGCCATTGAAATGACACAGGGAGGAGCAAGTCATTCGGCTCAGAGGAACTAAGCACAAGGTTAAAGATGCCTTTGGCAGGAAAAGGCACCTAAATACCAGGTTTTGAATCAGCAATGTGGCTCATTTTCTGAGTTTCATAGCTGAGTTAGGGAGGAACAAAAAGCTTTCCAAGCCTTGGTTATTGTCTTCCATCAAGAGCATAGTTCTACTTCAGTCCTTGACAGACATTTCTGTGGGGTAGAGGTCATCTTTAAGATTATTCATTATATGCAGGGACACTGAAAGAATGCTCACCATTTATCCAGAATACAGCAGATTGGAGACCTTCGAATAGGATTGTGGGTTGGTGTTGTACATTTTCCTGGTGTTGTACAAGCTGTCTTCGCGCCTTCTCTAGAGGAGGCTGCCTTTTTCCAGTACAGGATGGGAATGTGCCTCCTGCCTACAGCCTGGACAAAGTATGAAGTGCATGGAGGTGCTCAGCTTCTCCTGCCGCAATTTGTCGAGAACTCAACTGTCCACGTTCTGAAGGCGGGAGTGAACTCCTGGAAGCAGCAACTGGCCTGCGTGTGGCCCCGACATGCTCACAGCAGCCCCAGCTGCAGACATGACACCATCGGTACGGAAGGCTGGCTTTGCTGTGGTCTGAAGGACACCGCTATGCTATCGCCCCACCTCAAGGCTGATTAATGACATGATTTGCATCTGGCAAATTTATGCTAACTTGTAAGCAGCAGGCAGCAGGTGATGCTGGGAGTGTTTGCACAATAGTGATTTTGAGAGAAGGGCTGCTGTGTAATTAAACAAGCTAGGAAGGGAAAATACTTTTACTCTTTTTACTGCTCCGTTCTGCATCTCCTACCAAGCTAGGAAAAGCTTTTTCTTAGGGATTGACCCTAACTACTGATGTGGAAGTGGATTCCAGGGTTGTCTTCTGATGTAACATGCCACGCAAAAATGACCTCCCCGTGTCAAATTGAGTCAGTTTCTCAAATCTTCTTGTGTCATCCATTTTGGAGCCATTGAAACTTAAGAACTGAGGGAAGTGCCATCCCAGGAAGGAATCCTCTGCATCTGAATAAAGTGACCCTGAAGCATTTCCCAAGGGTCATAGGTCAGGAACATTTCATGCCAGTAAAACACTGGAAAGTCACTAGCAACATTAAACAGGTCAGAAGCGGCCTCCCTGCTCACCAGCTAACCCTCATCTGGACACATCAAACTTAGATTCTGTAATATTCTTTATAGGTTCAATCAAGACAGTATTTGGATAGGAAGACTCAAATTCAGTATCTAAAAAACCTAAATAAAACAAAAATTAACAGCAAACCAAATTGCATTTTCTCTCCGTGGTGTACATACAACAAAAAACTTGAACCTTTCAGGAAGAGATCTGAATGTTGATCAGGAAGAGGTATTAGTCCTGTGTCCTAGAGGCATTCTGACGTGGTAATGATTTAGGGATGCGAACTATTTTATGGGTATGAGTTATCACTATTACCTAAGTTTTTGTTTTGTTTTGTTTTTTACCTCAGTTGGAATGCACATTAGTAGCTTCCAGTAAACTCAAATATTTACGATTTGTCATGAGCTCCACTCCCTGGAATGTTCTTTCTGGCTAATGGCACAACTGCCATGTTGTCTAGAATATTCTACACAGACACTGGGAAAAAAAAAAACCAAAAAACAACAGACCTCTGAAATACGGTTAGTGCTGTTTGCTCTCATTTAGAGTTAACAGAATCTGTTTCAAATGCTCTATAATAAATTAATCAATTGTTTTCTCCATCTCAAAGGGTCAGTGTCAATGTTGGTAAACAGTATGGTCTTTGGAATCTGACTATTTCTAATTCCTGTTTTGTAATTATTTATAGTTGATTTTAACCAACTTACACCAATTCTTTAAATACCAGTTTTTTAATCTTAATAGATGTTAATCATATATACTTCATAAGTTTTTGACTAATCTGTGTTATAAAATTAGCCAGTAAGAACAATTAACTGGAATTATCTGTGGCTACTTTGGAGGAAGAGGCAGGAGGATCTTTATGAGTTCAAGGCCAGCCTGGTCTACATAGCAAATTCCAAGCCAGCCAGGACTGCAAACTGAGACCCTATCTTTATAAAATATAGATAGATAAATAAATAAATAGATAGATAGATAGATAGATAGATAGATAGATAGATAGGTGATAGATAGATAATGTACTCTTCTGAAATACAGTTTGAATAATGGGTCACACTTTCTAATGATAAAATGGACCAGCTGCTTTATCAATTGAAGACTAAAAGGAACACCTTTTGATGAGGTGTGAGGACTCCTCCAAAGATGCTCCTTAGGGCTGTAACATAGCTGTCACTTCTTCTGTGTTCTAAGTTCCCTTCAGGGCATCTTCCCTTGGCCAGGAAGCTCATCTGATCAGGATTCACAACTACTTCCATGAGATACTAATCCTGTTTCTGACCATGCAAACAGGATCAAAATTACATGCCTGGAATGACCTAAATGGGGCCAAGTCTTCAAAATAGACAGTAGTGGGGCAGCCATTATTTTTGTCCTGTTATATTTGATTCTAAAACAAGGAGGCTCTCCTTGGCCTCACCATCACTGTAGTGTACAACAGGTAAATGGTGAAGGCCAAGACCCCAGCTTGAGCCAGAACCAAAATGGGATGCCTCAGTTGAGGTCATATGATTGTGCCTCTCTGTTATCTCCTAAATATACTTTTGTTTTGTTTTGTTTTTACAGTAAATTAGCTATTTATTTAACCTCTTTTCATGCCAAAGTGTTCTGTGCATATTCCACTATAATCAGTACATCCTCTGAAACAGGGAAAATTGGACATCAAGCTATATTTTGTGTCAACTGATTATATAAAATTATAAAATGAAAATGATTTATTGATCCCTTCTCACATTCCTAGTAATTCAGCAGAGATGTGAGGCACAAAATTTTAGTAGAACATGACTCAGGAAGAGCAGTAAATGCAGTTCTCACGTAAGTTCACATAACATAATCTGCTAATATACAAAAACAACAAAGCATTCTATTTACTAAGATTCTACCATAGCTTTATATAACACCATACAGCGTATCAGGCCTGCCACTCAACCTGTTCATGGTAAGTCTCAGCTTCAATATGAAGCTGTTAAAAATGAAGACAAAAAGCCCTGCTTTTTACATGCTGAATGTCTTATAAGAGTGCCATTAAACATAGGAATGAACTGGACAGCAAGAAGATTAGTTAAAAGTCAACACTGCAGTCTGAACAAAAATCATACAAAAAATAACTACCACTGGCTACATAAAATCTCCTGACTGGTTAAAACCTGCATAAAACATGCACATTAGACCCATTAGCTATCAAATTCAGAAAGTACCAGTGTCTACTAAACAATTCCTCTCCAAAGCCAGCCCATAGTCAAAATTAACTCAAATGACATAACACAATCTAACCCTAAAAAACATTCAGTTATTACTGAAGCAGAGGTAAATTCCAGCCTTGAGGACTTTCTCATGCTACAAAGGGCTGGGTATCTCTGGTTCATTCAGAACAGCATGCAACGGAGTCAAGGGCAGGCCTGATGGTGCCCAACTGTGACCTCCCAGGGAGCATGGCTACTGTGTCCACAGAAGTAGGATGTTTGAGATCAAAGCCATTCTGTTCTGGTAGCTAAAGAGATAACAAACTACCCCCCTCTTTAAAAGCTCCTTCCTGGAGTAAATCAAAATATATGTGGGGGGAAATAAAATACACTTATCTTCAGAGTAAAGATTTTGAATATTGGTGTAATCCCTATTTGGGAAATTTTTACCAGAGTCATTTCTTTATTTCTGATTACATCTTAAGGATGTATCCAAATTCAGTTTCTGTTGATTTATTGCTAAGTATTTCTAATAAAAGATATTAGCTTTGTTCCGAATGTTTTAACCACTAGTATGACTGCAAAGTACTATCTCCCAGAGTCACCAGACACTGGAAGAGGAAAAGGTGTCCAAGCAGCAGGCATGACCTTCCACACAGGATTGGCAGGATTGTGTCTTTGCATTGTGTCTCCATTTGGTCTGTCATCAGTCAGCTGAGCCCATGTAAACCTAGTTACACAGGAACTTTTTAGGCAGGCTAGGGGAGGGCTGTGTTGTGTAGAACTGATGCTAACTGTTAAATTTCTTAGAAAGGGCAAAGTAATCCTGAGCAGGCTTTTGACTAACAAAGGAGGGAACTAAGGCATCTATCCTTCATGTCTAGAGCTGTTCATCTTACCCACTTCCTGCATCCGAGAGTCCATGTAAAGGTGATGTGAACAGCAGCCAAATTTACCTACTTTGGAAACAGAGGGGACCCCGAGAAAGGGCGTGCCATTAGGACTATTCCCTTTTGTAAAAGTTGTATTGGAGTATAAAAGGTTCATGACTCTGTTCAGTTTTCATTCTTTTAGCATTGCATATACACAAATACATTGGCAAGAACAAAGTGCCTCAGACAAGTGGGAGTATCCCAGAGATCCCAGAGGAGGGATGCTCTGCCGGGTGAGAACATATGAATGAACGGCTTCAGTGGAAACTACAGTCATGTTACACACTGAATGGAAAATGGAGCAACTCAGAAAGGGAAGTGAGGAGTGGATGCTGGGAGGTTAAGAAAGGTTGGTTTGTTTTGGTTGGGGATGAGTGAAGAGCACAAGCGAAGGTTCTGTGGAAGGACACTAGGAGAAAGGAAAATGGAGTAACGTGCGTCAGGAACGATAGGAAGAGTCCAACCGAGAAGGGCCCATAGGCCAAGATGCAGTTTTACTCCTCATGGAGAGAGTGGAAAACTTCTGAAGTGTTTGGTTGGAGCAGGAAGAAAATAGAACAGCGCCGTGGGAGGATCACAACTCACTTTATTTTTAAAAAGATCAGGCGTGCTGTGGAGAAACACAGAGCTGCAATACAGAGTCTTCTACAAACCCAGGGAAGAGGTCTAAGAGTGCAGACAGCGATCAGTGGAGGCCGCCACTTCTGGGAAGCTTTCTTGGTTGTCCTAACCCCTCTGGGTTACTTTCTTTCCCCTGTAGTCTTTCAGAAGCTGGCTTGCTCCATTTAATCCACCTTGTCCCATGGGCGTCATCATCACCTCTGCTTTGAGCATGAGGAAGTGTAAGGCCTGGAAACGTGTAGCAATGTGTGTTAAATCCCTTCACACAGGAGATGGTAGAGCCAGAGGGGGATGAGAGGAAAGAAGAGGGGACCAGGACTAAGTAAACTATAAATAACATAATGTGTGTGCAGGAGGCAACAGGAAATTTTGGCTGTAGCAGAGAGTGGAGAGAGGAAAGTGGGGTAAATCCACCCAAATGCGGCACATTGACATATAAAAATGATGCATTTCAAGGAAATGGTGGGTGTTCATGCCATTTGATGCAGTTTGTCTTTCCCTATACAGAGCCCCCCTCTGCACCTGACTGTGCTCTTTCATATGTTTCTCTTCTCTTATAATCCTATCCAGGGTTTTTCCTGCTTCTTCTGCTGCCTGAGCACATAGAAACCTGTCCATGGCCGTACTAGTATCCAGTTGTCTTTCCCCCGCTGGTTTACAGTCTCCTCTCTATTCACACATGGATTGAAATCTCCTTTCATAAAGACAATTGTCAAGTTGGATTAGGATTCACCCTAATGACCTCATTTAACTTAATTAACTCTAAAATTCCCAGTTGCCAGTCAAGCATGGTGGCGCATACCTTTAATCCCCAGCACTGGGGAGGCAGAGGCCGGTGGCTCTCTGTGAGTTTGAGCCAGCCTGATCTACAAACCAAGTTCTAAGACAGCCAGGGCTATTACACAGACAAACCCTGTCTTAAAAAAAAAAAAAAAGTCCCTGCTTCCAAACATAGAAAGGAGGCAATTTTAGGACTTCAGTATAGGAATTTTGGGGTGACACAATTCAACTACAACATGTCTTTTTCCCATCCATTACCTTCCCCATTATCTACAATTGTCTAAGTTGTTCCCACCTAAAGGTGCAGATGACAGCACCCTCCATCCTTGCCTCCATCTTCTCCCTCCTCTCAAAAGCATCATGAGCAATTTAGACTGGGACTTCCTTGTAGGTGGTCCTGTCCTGACCACCCACTCCTGAATAATCAACATGGAGATTTAAGATTACTTCTAAGTGCTCAGCCGATAGCTCAGGCTTGTTACTAGCTAACACTTACATTTTAAGTTAACCTGTATTTCTTATTTACGCTCTGCCACGTGGTGGTGCCTTTATTAGCATGACATGTTCATCTCCTGCTCCTTCTGCATCAGCTCACAACTCTATACTGTACGCCTTTCTTCCTCCCAGCATTCTCTCTATGTCAGGCTGTCTCACCCAATCTCTTCCTGCCCAGCTATTGGCCAATCAGCTTTTTATTACCAATGAGAACAATACATATTTACAGTGTGCAAAGATTGTTCCACAGCACTTCCTAGCCTCATTCTCCTGTTGAGGATGAAGTTGAACTCCACTGACGTATGGGAACTAAGAGAGAACTGTTTCTTCCCATGTTTTTTCATGCTTGAATAGATGACTTCCCGTTTTCATTTCTCTTTTCGCTTTTCTGAACTCCTAGAGAATTCGGGTTCATACCTTGGAAGTAAATGGACTGTGATTTAACTAACATATGCTTTGTTTTGACATTCTGAAGAGCTATGCAATTTGTATGCCTCTCTTTGGGGATATATCAGAGATTGTTTATTGCTTTAGGCATGCTGCCTTATTGGACCTTCTAAAAAAATTATACACAATGAAACCCCAAAGAGGTTTTGTATCAACCAAGCATCAAAGCCAGTTTTAAGGGCAGTCTGCTTTTCACTGTGTCATGGGTTTCTCACTCACAAGGCCCTTAGGGATAGACATACTTACTCTATAAGGATTGACTGTTTTAAGATTGTGCTTGCTGATTAACTCTCGTTTTATTACTTCTACAAAATATTTTAAAATATTTGTCTGTTATATAAACTGATTGTATAAGTTCTGATAGATTTATATTTAAAATTGTGATCAGTGAGTACTGAATATTTTAAATTTTTGAAGTAAACATACCTACTTAAAATATGAGTAGACATCTAAATAATCTGTCTGTACCTTTCATAATTTTTATTATTTTTTATCAATTTTGCTCAAATATTTTAAGAAACTGCTATCTTATGCAGCTTATAAATAGATATGTAAAAATTCTCACTAAACTTAGCACAGAAGTAAGTTAGGGTACCTGGAGATTCATTTGATGATTGACAGCAGGGGAGGAAAGCTATGCATTAAGTTATAATGGAAACTCATAAATAGCTGCTATTTTACTCCAAAAAGGCTACAAAGAGAGTCACACACAACAAAGTGTCTCTCATTAGCAGGAGAAGCAGTAGCAGCTTTATCGGAGTCCTGGTTTATTTGCTAAGCTGAGTTTCGGTGTAAATCCTCCAAATAAGACTGTGATGTATGTACCCTTTTACTTTGGGGAAACTGAGGCTTAGCAAGGTTTGGTTGCTAGCTCACCATTTGACTTACTAATATGTTTTGAGTTGGAGTTTGTGACTCCATACTCATCGCTTCCACTGTGGCACAAGCTAAGGAAATTACAGACTGGAGACCTAGTCAGCAGTTACTCATTAAAACCAGGGACATACTGGGTACAGCAAACCCTTGAAACCAATGAAGCCATAAAAAGGACATTGGTCATCTGACACTGAGTTATTTAACCTCTGTGGCCCTTAGTGTCCTCATCTGTAAACGTGAGGTTGATTATGGTATTTTGTGTGTGTGTGGGTTTTCTGTTTAAAAAAATAAAAGAGGTGGTGTATGTGTGTTGTAATAGATATATACACACACCCATCATCTATGCTATGTATTAGAGACAGCTCTAAAGGTCAATCAAGCCCTTTTGTAAAGTTGTAAACTAATAGCCAATAACAAGAACTATAAACATGTTTATGTCTTTGGCTCAGGAGTTCTACTTTTGAAAATACAGCCTAAAGAAATGATTCAAAACCTGAATAGAAAAGAGTAGTTTTAATGACAGGGGGAAATAGTAAAAATATACTTCAAGATAGCAAAGGTGTCACCGTTTGTATTATTGATGGGGCATTGTGTTGTTACCACATATTAACAATCCGGACTACATAAAAACTCTGGAAATACACAAAACAAGATGGGAAGAGGGTACAAGGGTCTGCTGCAGTGCAGTCTGTTAGCTAAACACACATGCAATGGGCATAAGGCTGGCAGGAAGCTCACACACGGGAGGAAGTCCTAGGAGTGAGGCTTTTTTCAAGCAGCTTCTACTTTAATGTTCTAGGTGATGGTAGCTTTGTGGTAGGTGTTAGGATCCTGCTCTCACTCTTCCGGGTCTAACATCTTACGTCATCAGGGGGCACGGGCTATGTACCCACCTCATGGTCACACAGTCCCCACCTTAAAAAGCCGGACTCGGACACCCACCCCTCTCTTCCTGTGTTTCCTCTCTCTGTTCCTGCTCTGTTCCCTCCGCCAGGCCTGGCTGCCTTCCTATCCCCTTACTTCTTTCTAATAAAGCTCTTTCTAACTCTGGCAGTCTTGGCTGTGGCCTGTGACCTTTCCGCCGACCAACCAGTGCCGTTTATCCTATCAGTAGGTACAGGCCTTAAGGAAATTCACAAAGCATGGGGGAAGAATAAGGACATTTCAATATTCAGTGTAAAACATCCAGGAAATGGAAATTAATATGCAAAAATGTAGCTTTCCATTTCGGAGGGGTGGGGGACAAGGACCGAAGGAGATACAGAAAAATGCATAAGCAGGTCAGGTTTGAAAGGATCCTGCCTGGGAAACCTCAAAGTTGGGATGCTCTCCACATTGACCCCCACCCTGTCTGCTCAGAAGCCTGTGATAATAATAACCAAAGAGGGAGGAGGCCAGTGTCACAGCAAGCACAGTTCACTCAAGTTCAGCCAGACTGTACTCATGTGGAGCAAAGGGGAGGAAGTCTAGTCAAGCCCCGGTGAGTCAACATGTCGCTTCCCTCCGCCCTACCCTCCTCCTTTCCCGAGGACACCTCACTGTGTGTCTGTGCATTTGACCCTTCTGAGGAAGGGAACTGTGGCTGGCATGGGTGGGGCAAGTCCTAAGTGACATTAGCCCCTCAACAGCCAGGCTGGGGGAGAGGCAGATAGAGCAGGGACCTGGGCAGAGGCAGTCAGTTATCTACGTCACACCCACAGTCAGGTACTGTCTCCCTGCTCTTTTTTCCACAGGATGCTTGAAATGTCCCAGCTCCCTCTTAGGCACCAGAAACTGAATGTGGCTCTGGAGCAGTGTGAAGAACATCTAGAGTGCTCTCTTAGCAGTTCCTTGGGATCACTGACCCTACCTACACAAGGGTCCACTGTGCTTGCTCCTGGTTTAAAAAAGGAAAAAAAGAAGTGTCAGGGGAAGGTTAGATAGAGGAATGGTAATCCCTGATAGAATCTGCCTCCATGGCAAAATAGGCTGTAATGCTCCGAGCTAGCCTGGAGGTGTGGAGAAGAGGATGGGGGAGCTGGTGGATTTAAATAGCCATGGCTTATATAGAGTGTACAAATAAGGCCCCAGAGGGAAAGTCTGTTTAGATCCTTTAGCTGCCCAGTGACAACCCTTCAGCAGATGTGTCCAGATCCCCCTGTTCAATAAGCTGGGAAGACCCAGATGATCCCCGTCCTCCTTCAAAACCCTGGTTACTGTTACTTCTGTCTTTTTGAACAAAGTGCCAGTCATATTTCTGGCTGCAGGACAAACACTAAGGATTGCAATTCCAGCTGAAGCTCTTTAATGTCTTGCTCCTTGAGAAGTCCAGTCGGAAAGTGACAGCAGGTAGATCCCCTCACACCCTTGGGGACTGCTGACTTTTACAGCCCCCCCCCCCACTGCTGAGTTTTACAGCTCCTTGGGAGTGCTCTGAATTTATCATCAGAAGATAAGAAGTGATAATTGCTCTCACTTTGCAGAGGTCTGGGAGGATGGTTAATTTGCCTAGGGTGGGGGGAAGGGGTTCAGCATCTCTCTGTTCCTCTCTTTATTCCACATCTGTCCTAAGCACTCATTCCCCACATCTCTCTGTTCCTCTCTTTATTCCACATCTCTCCTAAGCACTCACATTCCCCACGTTCTGCAAGTTGGGAGTTAGGGGGAGCAATGGTTAACTCCAGCCAGCCATGTAAACACTTTGGCACTGAAAAGGGAACAAAATTGTGAGAAAAGCCTGAAATGGCAACTGGGACCAAGGAACCAGCAGCCTTGTTATCATTACTGTATGCCCGGCACAGTCTACATTTCGCATCTGAACCCATATAGCCCAGAATCATATTATCCCACAAAACAAACAGTGTATAGGTAAGAAATCTGTGTTCTGCAGACACTTTGTTGTCTTAGTTTAAAGTATACCCAATGCAAAGGTATCAAGGGAATGTCCGGCCTGCAGAAAACCAGGCTGCTCAAGCCCCTAAGAAAGCTGGTTCCATGTTGCTATAGCAACTGGACCAGCCTCAGACTGAAGGTCAGAGTTCTCAAATTCATCTACTGCTTCCAACAGATTGACTTCTTCCAAGCCGAGTCATGTTTCTCCATCATCAACACTGCAAGCGTTATTTTCATTTAGAAAAGGGGGGGGTGTTTCAGTGTCAAAACATTTAGACCTTTTCCCTAGTGCTATTCAATGTCTTTTTATCTCTAGAAAACGGAAGTTGTAATGGGAGCCTTAGGATCCTATAGAACTTTCATTCATGCATCGACCAATAACGTGGTTGGGACTTGCACCAGTGGGGTTTGACGGTAATTACACTTTGATGGCTGGAACATGACCTGTGAAATGAGTTACTGGTCTCCGTTTAACTCCTAATGGACAGCAAGCCACCTCCCTCAGAGTCGGAGCATACCCCCCCCCCTTCCCGCCTCTGAAGTCAGAGTTTGGCATGATTTCTCTTGAGGGGAAATTGCAGAGCCTCCTTCCAAGCAATTATTCTTTGCCTTTCTGGGCCACGGGTATCTCTACAATTAGTCTCAAAATTCTCTGCGAGATGTGTGTAAATAACACAAACCATATTTATAGGCAGGGCCACCCTGGTGGAGAGCATGTTATCTGCCCTAGTGGGGTGAAGGGAAGGTAATTAGTAGCAGCAGGAAGAGAGATTCCAAACCACTGGAAAAAAAAATCTTCCTTTACCTCAAGAAACACAGCCAATTAAGAAACAGCAGGGGGTAGGGATGTGTCAATATTTGCTGATTTATTATTAAAGTTCATTTTTATTTTATGGGATGTGCTGATATGTTTAGTTCTTTTTTTTTTCATTAACAAGTTTCTTGCTGTCCTTTCTCTATCAAGACTAAAAGAGAGGGTGATAAATACATGTCATGAGAAACATGAGTTTGGACTGGAGACAGCTAAATCTGGCAGTGTATTGTGGAAATTCGTAAAGACATGAAAAGTTTCAGTTGACTAACGGGAAGTTTACCTAGGGGAGAAAGATCCTACACCAGTGGTTCTCAACTTTCCTAATGCTGTGACCCTTTAGTACAGTTCCTCATGTTGTGGTGACCCCAACCATAAAATTATTTTCATTGCTACTTCATAACTGTAATTTTGATATGAATTTTGTTACTTGCTATGAAATTTGTTATGAATCATAATGTAAATATCTGATATGCAGGATATGTGATATTCGACCCCCAGGATGGGGCCCTTTGACCCCACAAGGATTGTGACCCACAGGTTGAGAAACACTGACCTACTCTGTGGAAGACCAGTGCTAGATGGTGATGCACACAAGAAAAACAACACTTAAGTGCCATCCTCACTAGCCCACATTCCCAGTAGAATACAGTAATGTGTTGTGCTCTCTAGCCGTATGGTATAGCGGGACCTGCGGCAGGGAGAAATCTATTCTGCTCTATGGTGAAGCAGTCAAGTGGTTCCTCAGGAATCTGACCTGGGCTTTATAGGAGGGGTGGGAATTCCCAGGCAGATATTGAAGAAAGGGTGTTAAGAACCAGAAGTAATGCAAGGACATTGCGACTTAGGACAATCGTATTGAACAGTGTGGCCTGAAGTTTAGGATAATTCTTGGAGAAAGTTGGAGCTGCAGCTGAAAGAGTCCGTGGAGTCTCTTCAGCGGGCTCTGAGCAGTGAGTCAAGAACTTTAGAAATTTTGCCACACCAGAATCAAAAGCCAGAAACTTCAGCATGCTGTTTTCTAGGCAACGAGATTAGAGTCTTCTGCTCTGACCTAAGTCCTCGAAAGATCCCTTTACAGATAACGCAGAAATCTTCTGCATTTCTGTCAACATGCATCTATGAATTCTTTGGACATGTGGTAAGTGGTGTTGTAATGTGTCCCTGCACAAGGTTAAATGGGTTTGCACAGACTGCAGCCTGAAGCAGCCCTGTGAAGATGCTGGCTCAGGGATTTCAATGACACCCATTACATTTAGTTGCTGGAGGCACTTTTGAGGCAGGGAAAGGGCTCCTCACTGCAGGAAAACCTCCACAGCCTGAAATCTGTCTTCTGTCCCACAGGAGCAGCCATGGAAACCTGTGTACTGCAGCCTCGCTGCCACGTGCCTCACGGGCCCTCTGATTGAGAAGCCAGGAGGGAAAGTAAGACTGTTTTCTTGTCTTGTTGAATGGTGCAACGTGGGCAAAATGGCCTTTATTTCTTTTGGTCTTGAGGTATTGGGGGAATTGATCAAAACCATTTCATAAGAGTAGTTGTTAAAAATCCTGAACTGGAACTCTTTGGTTGCTACTAGTGAGACTTGCCTTTGGCAAAACGTTGGGCCTGACAAACATTGCTTGGAGTGGCCCAGGCCTCAGCATCTGCTTCCCCTTCCATCCCAGTGAAGCTTCCTCACCTCTTTCAGTCTCCCGAGCTTCCCAGTCCATCAGGATGTCTTAGAAGGATGAGGGTACATTTACAGTCACAAGGTCTTGGTGTGGTGTTCAGAAACAATTCCTTGTGTTAAAATGTATCCCTTAAGCCATGGTGTAGCATAAAGATATTGCCTCTAAAAGGTGTGTATGTCATAAGCTGTGGTTCTGGCCTTGGAATCAGACTCATCCAGGGGTAGATGCAATGGGAAGACTGGGGGCTTTCTGGAGTTGTACTGGTCGGGTTCAAATCCAAGCTTTAGCCTCCACTAGCTCTAGATTTTGAGCAAGTTCCTGTTAAAAGAGACATCAGATACCAGGCCTGCTTTGTGGAGCCATCACAAAGGTGAAATATTAATACAAATCCACAAAGCCAGGGTTTCTTTAAACTTGTCTTGTTTTCTCTCTATCCAAGTATGGGGTGGGTTATGCCAATGAAGTGACCGAACAAAATGAAAAGATAAATAGTAAGTTTGGACGAACCACATCTCCAAATGGCGTAACTGGAGGAGCTGGAAGACAGCAATACACTTTAGAAAGGTGAAGCGAGCCAGGCGGTGGTGGCACACGCCTTTAATCCCAGCACACAGGAGGCAGAGGGAGGTGGATCTCAGTGAGTTCAAGGCCAGCCTGGGTTACAGAGTGAGTTCCAGGACAGCCAGGACTGTTACACAGAGAAACATTTCTGGAAACAAACAAACAAACAAACAAACCCACAACAACAAAAAAAAAAAAAAAAAAAAGGAAGAAAGAGAGAAAGGTGGAGAGAGCTCTAGTGAGTTGTGGGCATTTTCCAGGCATAACGTCACACAAGGGGAATGATGCCCTGGTTCCCACAGCCTTGCTGTCTTTAGCTGTTGAGATGTGTCTACACACTGCACACAATCCAATGCCTAGAATGAAGCATAGTTTCTGGAGAAGAAAAAAAATATACATAACAGTTCTTGAAATGGCAACTTTCAGAGATGCATATGGGCAGAGCCAGTTCTTAAACGTTTTATAACAAAATAGGTCTGTATCCCTGCAAGCTCCCGGTGACTTTGCCCGAGCTGTGCATCTGAGCCTGGGGTTGTCTATAGTGTGAAATCCCGATGAGGAAGCCTGCCTCTGACTGTTTGGTCAGCGGTCTTGACATTGAGCAGACGTGGCAGGGAACCAGCCCAGCTTCCTGAGACTGTGTTTGCTCAGTGTTCCGTGAGGTCTGAACTTCCCCCTCTGCTGACTTCAGTTCAGTGAGAGGAGTTTCGTTTGTCCCAAAGATGAAACCAGCCAACAGACAAACACTGTTTGGATGTCACAAAACGTGTTGGCAACTGTTTCGGTGGCCATCGCTTCACTCAGCTGCTGTCCCCTCCAGTCCGTAGACTCTTAATAAACAACTGCTTTGCCTGAGGAGTGGGACCTAGGCGATCCACCAGAAGTTCATGTACCTCAAAGAGGTCTCTCCTGACCATCCGGAAGGGGCTCAAGCCCTGTCTGGCACTCTGGGTTCAGTGACATGGTTTCTCTGTGTGGACCTCAGGTTTTTCCTCACCTGCTATTCAGTGAGCAGGTAGATTTCTGTGTTTTCTCAAAACCGTTGGGTTGAGATGGATCCTAAAGGACATATTTGTTCTCCCTTTTCTCATGGCCCTGGCTTCTGGGCTTGATATATTTGGTGTAAACTACTCTAGTGAATTTGCTTTTCAATCACTGTGATGTCCATGTACCTGGTGGGGGTGCAGCGGGGAGATATAGGACCCTGAAAGCATAAGCAGAATTCAGCCTTCAGGAGCCAACCTGATGGCTAATCTGCTCAGAATCCAGCCTGCCTTCCTCACTACAAAAATCTTTCCTGTGGGTGGAAGACTGAAAACCAGACCTTGAATGAAGTCCAACCACCCAAACGAAGCCGTCTCAACTGAATTCAGGACCAGTGTTTCCTTGCTGGAGAGAAAGTAGGGTCTTACAAAGATTCCAGCTACACAGAGAATTCCAGTGTGAGTTCATAATAGAAAAAAAGAATATCTGGGAGCCAACTCTAACAAAACAGCAGAAGGTTAACTCTTTTCCTTAATGACTGTAGTTGGAGTAAAGCAAGGACACTTTTGGATCCTGGCGGGAAAGAGAAGCCAGGAAAATCATTGTAGGCAGCAGGCGAGCAAGCTGAGATTATGTGAGTGTTCTCCTGCAGATAAAGGGGAGCTGGGTGTTTTAATTTTCCATAATTAGAGTCAGTGCCTTTTGGGTGGAATACACAAAGTTAGGGAAATGGGAATGCAAATGTTAAAAATATGCATCTCGGGGTTTCCTGGGAATAGCCTGGCAGCCTTGTTTGCCTTCTCTGCAGCTGCTTGAGATCCTGTCGTGAAAGCTGAACTCAGCGCGGCAGATCCCACACTGTTACAACCAGGGGACTTTCCTGGACAACCTGTAGGAGACGCTCTCTCGAGGTTGAACAGAGCAGAGTACTTAAGAATAGTTGATAGTAAACGTACTATTCCTCAGAGGTTGTTCAGATTACAGCAAATGCACACACACACATACAAAAAGTTTTTTGGCTTTAAATAAATTAATTAGAGATCAAAAGGAGATTGTTCAAGAGGAATTAGACAGTGATGGCAGAGATACAAGGACCCAGCAGTAGGTAGCATTAAGGGGTGGGGGCATGAAACTCCACTCCCCAGATCTTTGAAAATTCCTTCTAGTGATTCTAGAAGTCATTGTGCAAATGCCTTGGACCCCACAACCCTCACAGGCCTTGGGACACGAAAGCAGACAGAGCCATTTGGATTAAGGACTGCCCATGACCATGGTGAGGCCAACCTGCCTTTCTCAAAGGAGTTCAGATGATAGGTAGACATGTTTTGGCTCCCAAGAGATCTCCCTTGAAGACACGATTTGATGAGGGAGAAGAAAAAAAGAGGTTGATTGCGAAGGGGAGAGCAGTGTTATTAAATGGAAGGGCGGATAAGAAAGTAAACATGCTCCCTGGGCCTTTTGTATTTCGGGGTGAGTAGAGGGGAAACTGAAGGAGCCAGGTGGAAGTGACTGGATAAACAGCAGATAAAAAGAGAGGGACGCGGGACAGCCGAGCCAACAGTGCTGCTTCATGTCAAAGCTTGGCGTCTGTGGGAAGAAAAATAGGGGTGTCCTTTTCACAGATGAAATTGTTCTTACTAAAGGACATTTAGCCTCGTAAATGAGGGGTGTGGTCTTCTATGGCAAACCCTTTCCTAATCGTGATCTGTTGCCCGGGTCCGGGTGAACGGCACCCATTCTGTAAGTGCTGCAGAACTTTACATTTATTACTTAGGGGTTTTCAATGACCCAAACAATTGGAGGTGCCAACCCCAAAACCAGTCTGCGCTCTACTACTGCTTCAACAAAAACTACCTACAGGTGTGGTAGTTCTTAGGGGAGCCAGCCATTCCATAGCTATTGTTGTAGAGGATCCTAACGTCTCTATATAAGAATGCCTGATTTTCTTTTCTATGCATCTGGCTTCTGGTCACTGAGGCAAAATGAGTTAAGCCAAATATTTGTCTTCTGGGAGTTTCTGTGACAAAAAGGAAATCTTCAAGTTACCAGGTCTGTTTTCTTCTGCCTCTAAAATAATGGAGGTTTTAGTTGGGCATATGTCCAAGAGTACATTCTTAGCAGCATTTAGACATGGCTGTGCCTAGATTATGACCAGTGGGAAGTGAATGGAAACAATGTTTACAAGTCTTGTCCCTGTTGCTGGGGTGTGCCTTATGGATGAGGCAACCAAAGCTGGAATTGCTACACTGGACTGAGATAGGATAGCAGAGGAGCCACATTGGAGACCTAGGACTCCTGACTCTGTGGAGTCTGTGGCTGCTTATACCTGCTTAAGACAGACATTGCCTCCCATCTTCTTGGCACCTCTGCTCTTTGGGAGCTGGTACTGTTGCTGCGGTGGTGTGGTATCCACGTCAGCAGTTACCTAGAGCAGGGGAGAAAGGAGCTGCCTGCACTATGGAGGCATTCAGAGTCCAGTGCCGGTCAAGCAAGCCCAATGCCTGAGAGGTAAAGAAATGAAGAAACTGAGTTGTGAGCATCTATCGCCTAAACCCAGCCTGGGTGGGGACAGAGAGGTAGAGAGGCTAACACTGACCACTGAGAAAGGGCGATGAGGAAGACCGTGTCTTTAAGCACTGAAGGGAATAAACCTGAGTATCTGGATTCAAAGACATTCCCAGAACTGCGGCCAGTAAAACTTATTTGAAAATATGCAAGAACTGTCGTAGATAAATGGGCACAGGGTCCAACTGTGATCTAAATACTTACGTTTCAGGGCTAATGAGATGACCCAGTGGATAAAAGCACATGTCACCACCCCTGAGGATCTGGGTTTGATCCCCAGCATCTACATGCTGGATGGACAGAGAGGACTGACTTTTGCAAGTTGTCCTGTGACCTTCACGTGTACACCGCATGTGCGTGCACATGTGTACATATGCACAGAAGGAACAAGCAGGTATATTTCATGTTCTGAGTGCTTATGTTTACACACATAGATTAATGCTGACTTTAGTCTCTAGCAGAGACCTTGCTCTTTTTCTGCTGTGGTTAACGTATAGGAGAGGAGAATGGTGGCAGGAGATGCCTGATCCTAAAGGGAACATCACCCCTCCAAGGTCAGGAATCATCTAGAAGAGGAGACATGAAAAAACAAACAAACAAACAAACAAACAAACAAACAAACGTAAGCGCCAGAAGTCAGAGAGTGTGCTGAGAAGCAGTCTCCTGCATATGATGATGTCATTGCATTCATGGACTAACTGCCTCTATGCTTACATGTACAAGATGGGTCGGTCACCATTTTCTTATGCCTGGGGTGGGGGTGGGATGACACAGGACTCAGGAGGCTCCTGCCGAGCTACCATTCACTGGGGTACTATGGGTAGTTAATGGGTGCTGGGGAAAGGGTGACACTTTTTTTTCAGTAGTGCAGCCACCGAGGAGTTGCCCGTGTCCCAGTAAGTAACCCCCGACTCATGTTCCTGCAAGCAGCTCTAATTAAGCTCAGTAGGTCCCTCCTCCTCCAAAAAAAAAAAAAAAAAAAAAAAAAAAAAAAAAAAAAAAAAAATTAAGTAGGAGAGGGTTTGTTTGAGAAAGAGAGGATTTCAGAAAGAGAGTCAGTGAGAGAGGATCACAGGAGGGGATGAAAATGCCTGGAAGCTTGGTGTACACAAGTGTGAAATTTTCAGAGAATTAAAAAGATAGAATAGCCGGGCGGTGGTGGCGCACGCCTTTAATCCCAGCACTCGGGAGGCAGAGCCAGGCGGATCTCTGTGAGTTCGAGGCCGGCCTGGGCTACCAAGTGAGTTCCAGGAAAGGCGCAAAGCTACACAGAGAAACCCTGTCTCGAAAAACCAAAAAAAAAAAAAAAAAAAAAAAAGATAGAATAAATGTTTTAGGCAAAAGCAAAAACTAAAGCAAAGACTATAGCCAGAGCAGAGCCACTGTCTGCTACACGGTCTTTCTGTTGACTGCTGCCGTCTGTAAGTGGCTGTCAGGATTTTGGGAATGTGCTGTGGTCTTCGGCTCTCCGTTCGCTAGGACAGGCTGGACTCTGTGGCGCGCACACACACACTGAACGCCAGCATTTGTTTCCATTCCATCCATCAGGGTTTTCTGGGAGAAGGAACTGTTTCCTCATAGTCTGGAGCTATGTTCCTTTAACATTAAGGAACATTTTCCATTTTACCTTCCTAATTTAACTCCCCAAAGTGTCGATTGTTACCACTACCATACAGTGGAGCCCAGGTCAGTGGTTTTTTATTCATTGGGCCTTTGCTCAGAGCCCTTGGCATTATGGTGTGGTCACTGGTAGTGCCTGTCTGCTGTGGCTCAATGAGTGAAGCTGTGTACCATTCAGCTGGCTATGTCAGTGTCATCCCTGTTTATATGATGCTTTTTAAAGTTTTATTTTCTATGTTGTGGGCCTACTGAAGAGAGGGTATTTTTTAAAACAAATGCAATTAGCACTTTCCTATAAATAATAAATAATCAAGAGTGGGAATATATAATCCTGAAATTTATATACCTGGAATCTCACCAACACCTAACAAACAACTGGAGCCACTGTTCATAACATTAGCTTGGCCCTCCGGAGGTCATCTGGGTGGAAAGCATAGTCTAAGAGAGGAGGGCAAGGAGTCTGACCTCCCATCATTCCTCACAGACAAGACAGTTCTGACAACAGCCTCGGGAAGAATTCAGGAGGATTTTTTAAAAATTTAACATGAATGCATAAATCAATGACAGTACAATTTACATCTTCCTTTAAGCCTAAAAGTACCCAGTACTAACTCTAAGAAGCCACAGAAAAGGAGAGAAATATGAACAGCTGATACCTACAGATTATTAAAACTATTCGGTTATTCATAAAATTCCTTACTTCCACAAGCATGTTGATGTCTACACACAGTAAAGATGGGAAATGATAAATCTGAGAAAGATAAATATGTCTCTTCTGCTTTTGTGTTACTCTTGTCTGTAAAGGTTAAACTATATAATACAACATACATGGGCTAAGTGTGGGCACGCGTGCGTGCGCATATACACACACACACACACACACACACACACACACACACACACACAGTCCCTGCACCCTTGCTGTTGTGGAATGCTCCATTATCACAGGGCACAGCATCATATTGGTACTGTACAGATGTTGTTTACGCTCTCCTTATCTCCATGCACCAGTTCTTTCCATTAGCCTCAGCTTGTCTCTCCGAACCCAGCTGAAAAAAAAATCAAGAGCAGCTTTTGTTCAGTAGACTGGCTCACATGTTACCGAGAGAAGAGGAAACTCAGGTTTACGCTACCCACCCTGTGTGATGCAGCATGCTTCAAACAGGATTGCTGGGCAATTTGGTCCCCGATGATAACAGCAATAATAATTGCTCTAATGGCGGCCACTGTTTGAGGACTCTGTGTTATACACTAACGTAAGTTTTTATAGGCAGTGTGTCACTTAATTATCTTACAGATGAAGCCTAGAGTGTAAACCACTGCTTCAAGGGCACAAAACTAATAAATGGTAGTAGAGATGGCATCCAGATCCAAGCATGCTGACTTCAGAACCTGTGCCTGACCCACCTGCTGGAGATGCTGCTCTGACATTTAGACCACCTCTTTCCTATTGAAATAAAACCAAAGTTTCCTAAGAGGATACAAGAAGGATGAAAGAAAGAGGGGGAGAAAAAGAGTGCGACCTGTCTGATATTGTAGGTCATTCTGGTTGCCGCTAACCTACCTTAGATTTTCTTTTACCAAATGGCCCTGGTTATAAATAGCCATGCTGCACCAATGGGAAAGCTCTGTGAGCACGCAGAGTTAGGCCGAGCCTCTGAAGGCAGTTGCTTTGCAAAGAATTTTAAAGGGAGTTTGAACAGCAGTAATGTCACCATGAGGTTACTAAGATCAAAATATTCAGAAGTATTCCTCAGAAGCGCTTCCATATGTTTAGATGTCCCAGTTTATCTGCTGTGGGAGAAGGAGGCTTGGTGCTCACATAACCCATGAGGCTATGCATTTGATGTTAAGAATATTGACATTCCCAAGGAAAAGAGTCAAAGTGGTGTTACTAAACATCATTAAGGTTCAGTCTAATGAAGGACTCAAAACAAAACCAAGGGGGGAGCTGAGATCTCCACTCACCACCAACGCTTGTTAAGTTTTGCATATAGGTCATTTGGATGCCTGTTAAAATAAATGAGTATGGATGAAGTGAACAGAGAACAGATCTCGCATAAAAGTTTATGGTCTGGAGAGTAGGCGGGTAATTAGGGTGCAATGAACTCCCCAATTGTGTCTGTTTTTAAAGGTCATTTCCTGCATTTCATGAGAGATGGAGAATTACTTTTGGTCCCCATAAAACATGGCTTGTGCCATTATGAACATTTCTTTCAGCCCACCTTGTTTTAAGGTTGGTTGATTGCATGTCTGTCTCTTTCGCTGGCTTGTAATATCCTTTACTGCCGGCTGGGATGGGGCAGAATTGTACCTTATTTCTTATTTATGTCCCCAAAGCACCAAAGGCAGCATTATCTGGATAGTAGCTGCTTGTTAAGAAGAGGGAGTGGTAGAAGAAGGATTCTCACATTACTGAATCTGTGCTCTGTGTTTTCTGACTCCTCAGGCTAAGGATGAGTTTCATTCAATGCCTTCCACGTGCCTGTAAGGAACTCCTCACTAAGAAAACCCAACTCTACTTAATAGACAGCTCCTTACTGAATGATAGCTCATTGGCAAAAGTCAGAAACCTCCATTTCTCTACCAAGGACTTTTTAAGAAGGCAATTGGGAGTAAGAGCCATTATGTTGAGATTAAAACAGGGGAGAGAGAGGAAAAAGAGAAAAGGGGGATTGTTCTCATTAACATAAATGTTTTCTTTGCTGCACGAGAGCATCTTGGCAGAAGAAAACCCTAACTGCCAGAGACAAAGATCACACAGTCCAGTTCCTCACTTCTTAGTCTTCCACAGGACCTGACTCAGTTGGCCTCTATGCCAAGGCTCCTCCTTCTTTGGCTTTCATGAGCTCAGAGCCCTCCACTTCTCATCCAGCTGTCTCAGTCTGTCTTGAACCTCCACAGCATCTCTGATTTGGGGTCTCCCACTGTGCCATCTTGGCACTCCGTTTTCAGACAGTCAACTTGGCTTCTCTGAGCAGATTTCTTTACTCTACTGACTCATTTAGTCAGCACATCCAAACAAAACTGGTTAGCTCTCTTTTCTTTCTGCCTCCCTATGGTTCAAGTTCCTCCCTATACCCAAGAATTTAAGCTGGACACTTGGCCATCATCCATCATTCCTCCCTCCTGGACATCAACTCTGCCAGCCACGACAGTCAGATGATTCTATATCCTTAGAGTCTCATCCTCTCCATCTACTTTGTTGGACTCTGACTGGGGCCTGGACCATATCTCATTTGCATACTGGATCAGTTTACTTGACTCAGAAGTGGAGCCGCTTCCCACTGGTACTCCTGCGCTTATATGGATGTGCTCTCACCCACACAGCTTGCCGCCTTGTGCTGGTCCTTTCCCTCACTCTGGCTTGGTTCTTTGTTCCTCTCAAAGTTCTACCTCTGGTCTACCTCCGTCTCTTTTCCTTCTCTCCTGCAGTCGCTCCTCCCAGTGAATCTGCACTCTGCATTTCCATGGTTGCATTGCTCTCACTTGTTGCAGCCTCTGGGCACTGGAGAATCTTTTGTGTGTGTCGAACGTGTGGTGCACACTAGGCACCACATGACCCAGGATCCCTCTTGTGCCGATGCATTGTGTCCATCCGTTCACTTCACTCCAGGCCCAGAACTCAGAGCTCATTCAGACTTAAAATTCACATCTTCTCCTGTCTCTGGTACATTTTGGGATTCTCTCCACTACAGTACCAGACCCAGACCTTCAACCTTAATTAAAATACTTCTTTTCTATGTAGATGATTAATGCCTATTAATGCCTATTATTATGCTGGAACTCATTGTACAAAAAAAAAGAGAAAAGAAAAGAAAAAGGCAAGATGATTATCAGTTACAGGCCATAAAGACAGATGCCTTGACCAGTGTGAATTCCTCTCTATTACCTCCTAACAATGAGATAATTGAGGAAGATAGGCATATTATCCAGTTGAGGTGATTACACCGGGTCTGTTTTATTAAATAGAATTGCAGTGGGAGTTGGAGCTACCTGCTGTGCCATTAGCAGGAGAGGATAGTTGTGGGGAGCCCTGGCAGGTGCAGGGCGTGTAAAGAGATGGAAAATGTGAGTGACTGGAAGCCAAGACTGTGATCTGAGATCAATCACGAAAGAAAGTTCGGCTTCTTGTACCTAAGAAATTCAGGCGTTCTGCTCAGCAAGGAGAAGTGCGAACAGAAAGGAATTTCTCACCTAACAATTTAAACATGGCATAGAGAAGAATTGAAGGTATGAAAATCTGCACTCTTCAGTTTTCGTTAACACCTATATTGTAAAGGCAAGCTTTAAATTCATCATATTAAAAAGGAATCTCTGAAAGGACTGGAGAGATGGCTCAGAAGTTGAGAGAGTGTACCGCTCTTGCCGAGGACCTGAGTTCAGTTCCCAGCACGTATGTCTGGCAGTTCACAGTTGTCTGTGACTCCAGTTCCAGGAGCATTCAACATTTCTGGTCTCCATAGACACCTATACTCACATGAACATACCCACACACAGATGTACATGTAATTGAAACTAATAAAAATCTTTAAAATTTTTTCACATATCTTAATTTATCTCACCATGAAATAATGCTTAAGGCAGGGAAAGTATAAACTATAGTTATAAAGTGAAGTTTTACCAAGTGAAATAGGTTAATATTACTTGGTTGATAGCCCTGGGCATTTTGAAAAACACAAAGTTATTCAAGTCTTAAAGGATATAGAAGAATTAGTCTGTGTTCATAGGTAATTGAAATGCCACTTCCCATCTGATGTTCAGTTGTATGCTACAAATATCTGCCACACTTCCTGTGAATATATCCAGAGAGAGAGAGAGAGAGAGAGAGCGAGCTTTCTGTCTCCTAGGTAACTCATTCTATAATACTAAAGCTCTCGATATTGACAGTAAGTAAAATTCATGGAATGCTGGCTGTGTATGTGCTACTTCTGGGCTTTTTATCTTTCAAAGTCCTAGTTAGTATTAACCAGGTTTGTAAGAGGGCCTGTTGTTATGTGCATTCTACAGATGAGAAAACTGAGACTTAGCCATGTTAGGCAATTGGCTCAATGTCATATGCTTGTGTGATAAATGTATCATACAGAGCAGAGGAGCTGACTTTAACTTCATGGTCTTAATCTTAAGCAGCACAGGTGATGTGTCCTCTCTAAATCAACGTCTTTCCCAGTGCTGACCTGAAGTCATGGGTCCTTGTCTTCAGTGAGAGGACGTGCAGCATGTCTAATCCTTTTTCACAGCACGGAGCACAGTACTGTAGCCCTTCCTCCGCCCCCACGGGGCTTCTATGGAACGTACACTTGCGTCACCTGCTGTACTCCCATGTGACGTTCAGCGTCCGACTCTGTTCTCTGACAAATTCTATTTTCAGCTCTTATATGATCAGCACATGATAAAGTTACATTTTATGTAAAATTAGCTTTGATGGAAGTGTGGAAACATAAAGTTTAGTCATACCCTTGTGGTCAAACCACAGCCACTCTGTTTTGTTAATGAGTTGTAGCTCTGCTGGCCTGTATTCACACAACTGTTTGTCTTTCACTTGAATTTAGAATTTTTCATGTAATAATACAGTTATGGTTTATCATATCATGGTTTGTTTCTCTAGGATGCTGAACTCTCTTGTAATCACAATTCACTGTTGACATTCTTCAGATTTCTGTATCTAGTCATGTTCACCCTCCATTAATCCACTGCAAATTTAGTTGATTGAATAATCATTTTGCCTATAGTTCTGTGTTATATCCACTAGGTTGGGTCGTCTCAGTGGTTCTTGTGAACCTGTGTGGATCAGCTTCCAGGTCAGAAGAATCTCAGTGGAGATGGCTAGTTTTTCATCCTTCCAGGAGCTAGTGTGGACTTAAGCACATAGCAGAAGATGGGTCTTATGCAGATGGAGTCAAGAAAAACCCATGAGTCCTAAGCCTCTAGCAGGTACATCAGCCTATGCTCCATGTTTTGTTAAGCAAAGTTGGCAAATACTGGGAAAAAAAGCTGGAAGCAGACTCATCCGATGAGATTTTAAAGTCATTTTAAATGTTCTACATATTAGAAGGCATGAAAAGTCACTTGCAAGGTCACATCATTTGTCATGCCATTGAAATTCGGCCTTAAATACATCATAGGAATTTCAACTGAGAAAGCTCTAAAAATAAAGGCCCATGTTGTCCTCCAGGTTTGTGCCTGTGGTTCAGTAAGACAAGCCAAAACAGATCCAGTGTAAGAAATAAAAGAAAAAACCTACATGCCAAGTTATGACATTCTTTTTAGATTAAAGGGCAGAAGGGTTTGTGGGGATCACCAGCCCAAAGCTGCTTACAGATGAATTATATTTGGGCTTGGCAGTAAAACAAAACAAAAACCCAGAAAGCTAGACCAGCTATTGGGAGAAAGAAAGAGAAAGGAACAGAGATGAGTGTGGATCAAAGCAGACAGGTGACAAAATACAAAATACAAAATACAAAAATATAAAGATGTGAAGGAAAGAAAGGTGTGTGGGGATATAGATGTAGAATTTGAACTAGGTGTGGTGGTGCAGATCTGTAACCCCAGTAATTGGGATCCTGAGGCAGGAGGAATAGGAGTTTTAGGCAAGCCTAGGATGCAGAGAGTCTATCTCAAATCAGGAAGGAAGGGGAGGAGGAGGAGGAGAAGGAGGAGGAGGAGGAGGAGGAGGAGGAGGGGGAGGAGGAACATGAGGAAGAAGAAGAGGGGAACAGCTTAAATTGGAACTTGAGATTTTAGGCAGTAAGGAACTGTAGATGTTTCTTGAGTGTTGTTTGTATGTTTGTTTTTTGTTTTAAATGATTAAAATTGCTTCAAGGCTAGCCTCACATTAACCTGAAGGGGGCATATTTGGTGTTGGAAAAGCCATTCACAACAAAGCCATCCCGTCTACTTTTCTTAATCAAACCAAATGTCTGATGACCTAAATAATTACCCAGCCAGAAAGTTTCATTTCTGCTACTGTGAAGAAGGCAGACGCGGCATTTGGAAAGAGGTGGACATGTTTTTCTCGAAGAGAAACAGGAAATGTAAAGACTTCTGCTTAAATTTGAGTCATTATATCATGTGTGCAGACTTTTCAAGGTTATTCCCCTCAATGGCAAAATGATGGTTTGCAGAAATAAAAAAGTTGGCATCTTCATGATTTTTTAAAATGGACCAATTTAACTAAACCTAGAGTCATCACAAATTAAGTCTTAGTGTGGATGTGCACGTTGTTAGAGGGACATAGAAGCCCCCAAGTCACCCTTCACTCTGAGCCCTGTGTGCTTTCTGCACATAAGGACCTCTCTCTAGTATCTGTCCCTACACAGAATGCCAAGGATGGCTGGGAGAGTGCTGAATGATTAGCTGAGAAGTGTTAGGAAGTCATTGTACTAATAGATGTAGCCAATGATTACCTATTAAAACTATTGGATCAGAGCAGGCGGTAAAACTAGACAACTTGGCTGAAATACACAAGGCTCTGGACTCCTCCAGCCCCACAAAAAAATAAAGTTTAAAAACATGGAAGTAGATATTTTATCCTACGTTTGCAGGGTGTGTGTGTGTGTGTGTGTGTGTGTGTGTGTGTGTGTGTGTATGTATGTATGTATGTATGTATGTATGTATGTATGTATGTACAGACAGGGTAAGAAGAGAGCCCAAGCTGGGGAGTTTGAGAATTTAGTAAAGGCTAGATGTAATTGGAAATATCTGAAACCATCAGCCAAATCCAGGAAGTGGGATATTTTTAAGAGCAAACACCTAATTTCTTCAAAAACAACAACAACAATACTAACAACCAAATGGCCTAGAATAGAAAAGAGTGGAGGAATGAAAAAGGTCTATCCGTTAAATTCTGCGTGTTGATACCATTTAAATCTGTTTGGGAAAACTCAGTTCTGAAATGTCACTAAAAACAAATAAAGAAAAACAGGCCCCCAAGATGACTCAGTGGTTGAGGCAGTTGCTGTGGAAGCCTGATGACCTGAGTCTGGTCCCTGGAGCTCACAGAAAGAGGCAATGAGAGAACTGAGCTCCCCTCACACATGGGGCTCATATGCACTCACACATACATCGCACACGTAACAGAACCACTAGCTGAGTGGTGGAGGCAGCACTCGGGAGGCAGAGGCAAGTGGATCTCTGTGAGTTCGAGGCCAGTCTGGTCTACAAAGAGAGGTCCAGGACAGCCAGAGCTACACTGAGAAACCCTGTCTTGAAAAACCCAAACCAAAACCAAATCAAACCAACAAACAAAAAACCAAGCGAACACTGAGCATGAGTAGATATTTCTCTGGAAGAATTATTGCTAATGTGGTAGATGTGTTGGTTACTATTTTAGAAGCTCTTGTCAGCTAGTGATGCATTATGAAGAATTTATTTGCGGCATGATAGTTTGTTTGAGATTAACTTTAAAATTGCTTCAGCAAAAGAACAATGGGAAAAGGAGAGCGAATCAGCTAGCAAGACTTGCAGAATGGGGTAGAATGTGGTTCAGTGGGGGAGCACTTGCCTAGTATGTGAAACCCTAGGTTAGATCCCAGGAACTGGAAAATAAAAATTAAAGAATTGCAGAATGTTGATAATTATAATTATATAATTCTATATGAACGTCTGAGTTCATTGTGATAGTCTTGCTATTTTGTGTACACTGTGTATGTTTTCTACACACTGTGCATTTTTATACACATGGAAATATCCATTTAAATTATTTGAAGGTCATTGAAAAAAATGCCACAAAGTAAAAAGTCAATATATTCTATTTTACTAAGAACTTCCAAGCCTTCTTTAAAACTTGAGGTCCTTCCACAGTTCTATAGGGAGGGGGCAATGCTACCAGAAGGAGAAGCTTGGGACCCTGACATAACTGCATAAACCTGCAATCACAGCCCTTGGGAGGCCGAAAAAGGATGGGGAGCTTGAGGCCAGCCTGGGCAACGTAATTAGTTCTTGTCCAAATAAACAAACAGATATTGCTAATAAAAACACTTTCAAGAGCCCCCTTTAAAAAATTGATTGGGCAAGATACTAGTTATAAATATATATGTTTATAAAGAATTAAGATCCAATTTTATATGCATACTCATTCAAGTTGGTAAGAAAAAATACTTAAAGCAACAGCTAAAAGATACAAATATATAATTCAAAAGGGCAAATGTAAAAACACTTAGGATATTCTTTCAGAAATAACTGGAAAAAGCAAAGTGAATTATTTGAAACTCCAAACTTGAACTGCCCTCTAGATTGTACACGCCTTTTTTTTTGCTCTGGAAAGTAGTTATTTTCTGTGATCAGCAGAAAAGTCTTTTTAAATAGTAGCAGCCTTTGAATTAAATACCAACAAAGTGCCATGTGGTATACAGTAAGGATTATTTTTGGAAAAAATTTCTAACACTTCTCTAGGCTGATAAAATCCTGGCGAAGACTCTCTGCCGAGGCTGAAGGAGTGTGTCAATTGAACTCCGGAGTGTGGGTGTTTCCAGTGTGTTGACAGTGTTCTTAATCTGGTTGTTCCTTTATAGCCACTTCTTAGGGCTTATAAATTTTATTCCCTTTTTGGTACATATATTTTATGCGAAGAGAAAAATGTTGGTTTAAAAGAAAAAGAAAAACCTCCAACTGTGGTCACGTGTCTGTCTTGAGTGGCTTTGTGGAGGGTGATGCCCAGGCTCCAGAGCGATTAGAGAGGACATCGTGACTTACCATGGAGTGTACTGACCCTCATGGGCTGTACCTAGAGAAACAGATTAAAAACTTTTCTGAAACACAGCTAGGCTGTGAAAAACTTCAGGTTCCTAACTTTTGCCATCTATTTCTAGGAATAAGGAAGTCACGACCGAAACACAGCTGTCCTGTATATAAGTGTTTCAATATTTATTTCAGTGTTATTTATAATGACGAGGGATTAGAAATGATGAAAAACTGTCCAGAATTCGCTACTGTGAAAATAATTTAAGCCAAGAGTACGTTGGGTGGTGGTGGGTGGGGTGGGGTGGGGTGGGGGTCTTGACAGAAAAGCTTTCCAAGTGAAGACCTCTAACCATGTCTGCTGTTGGGGTTCCCCATCGGCAACATTGGCTGTTGGGGAAGTGCTCTATTCTAGAATAGTCCAAAGAGTGGAATATCCAAGGGAAATCCAGGACTCCCCAGAAGGTTCTTTTTTTCTTTCTGAAGTCCCATCCACACAGGATATTTTTAATGGCCAGAAAAACCCTGCAAATACAACACATGAAGATACTTCCGACCAGGGTTTCTAAGATGAGGCTGGCTCCCAGGTACCTGTCTAAGAGTGAAGAGATTTATTCTTAATTATTCCTGACTTCCTACCTTGTGAGGATGGGGCCGGGAATGAGGAATTGGTGGTTTGCTTACCCCTATCTTAAGAACTTATCCAGACGTGTGCTCCACTGTTAACTGCCAGCTTGTGGTCCTGCTGCGTTTTGGAACTGAAGTGTCCAGAAAGCTTACACAACCACAGTGTAAAATAAGTCCCATTGTTAGTACCAACTGCATCATGCTGTTAAGTAAAGCTAAACAATTACAAAGAAAAGCCTCAAATGTCAAAGAAAGATGTGATATAATGAATTGTCTCCCTTTTTTTCTTTCCTTTTTTTTTTTATACAGATCTTACTATGTAGCCTTGTTTTGCCTAAAACTCACTACCCAGTTCCAAGCTTGTGTCAAACTCAGAGATCACCTGCCTCTGTCTCCCAAGTGCTGGGAATAAAGGCAAGAGCAATGACACCCAGTTCTAAGCACTACCATTTATAGCAAATACTTTTCCCTGAACCCATACAACCGGCCTCAAGTTCTATAGTTCCCTTTCCCACTTTTCCTAATCACCCCTGACTTTATTAAATCACTTTATTATATTTTCTTTTTATGTTTGTTTGTTTGGGGTTTTGTTTTGTTTTGGGACAGAGTACCCCTACATCAGCTTGGCTGCCTGGGAACTCAGTATGTAGACCAGGCTGGCTTTGAACTTCTAGAGATCCACCTGTCTCTGCCTCCCAAGTACTGGCATTAAAGGTGTGTATCACTATGCCTAGCCAAGAGTATTATATTTTCAAGAAAAGTCTCTTTGTCTCTTTTAAGAATACAAGATTTAGTCTTTAGGTTTTATCTGTGAGCTTTAGATACTGACTACTGACAAATAGGAGTAATGTGGTTATCTGCAGTCAAATTTGGAATTTTTTTGGCTTATAAAAGATCCAGTCTTTGTCTGATTGTGAAAGTAATAGTCCCATTCTTCCTCCTTATGGTAACTTGAAAATCTTAGGGACACTCAAGGAGGAAATAAAAATTTCCACAAAAATGACCACAGTGACTGTTTTGACATATTTCTTCCCACTTATGTATACATTTGTGTTACACAACTCAATTTTTCAACAAGGGCGGTTTCCTTTCCAGTGTGTGTCCCTCCACATTACAGTGTGACTGTTTTAAAATGTCACTGAATAGATTTCAAAATAATGTTTTAATCACTAATATGTGAGCATGTTACTATAGCTTAGTTATTTTTAACAATAACTGATTCTGAACTTTTCTCTATTTCTAACTTTCATCATTATGGATAGGGCTAAAAATAAACAATGAAACTTTTATCCAGAGCTGTGTGTTTGTGTGATCACCCCTGAGAGTAAATGGCGTAGGTGAGAATCAGCATTTCGTACAGAGCCTAAATTACATTTCAGAAACATATAAATTATGTATTTATTTTGTCTGTATGTTTACTAGCATCTTGTAAGGGTGCCAACCTGGTGGAATCACTATCAGCATCAAGTATCACCATTTTAATGTTGTCTCAGTGTTTTTATTTGTATTATGTGTTCACCAGTGTTACTGATTTTTGTTCGTTAATGTGTGTGTGTGTGTGTGCGTGTGTGTGTGTGTGTGTGTGTGTGTTTGTATTTCTGCTTCTGTTTAGTATATGTTTATATCCTTGGTCCATTTTTCTATTTGAATCAGCATCAAGTTTACATGTGAAAGGTAGAGATGACTGTACAGCATCGTGTTTACATGTGAAAGGTAGAGATGACTGTACAGCATCGTGTTTACATGTGAAAGGTAGAGATGACTGTATAGCATCGTTTTTTGTTTTTTTTTTTTTTTTTCATTTCACCACGTGGGTCTGGGGCTTGAACTCCGGGGCTCAGGCTTAGTGACAAAAGCCTTTACTCACCAAGCCATCTCCTCAGTCTGCTCTTTCTCTCCGTGAGAAGACAGGTTGGGTCTGTAGGTATGAAGTGAGGTCTTGTTGGGAGAATACAAGTTACTTGATTGACATGTGTAAGAAAATGGATGGAAATACATTTTTTTTTATAAAGATGTGGAAATATAGACACCTGTTTGAGGGAGAAAGTTATAGAAAGAGCAGTAACTTAGGTAGTCAGGAGGAAGGAGAAGGACAAAAGCTTTGCTGGGCTACAGTTTGGGGACACATGAGAAGGAAAGTGGGAGCCACTGTGACTGCTGGGGCTTTACTAAGAGGGACAGGCAAGGATGGTTTTTACACTTTGCTCCGCTGGGCAGCATCTCACGATTGCCGGGTGATACATGGATCATCCCTGAAATATCATCAGTAAACTTCAAGGTCTGTAGCTGGAGTTGCGTTGTGCTTGGATCTGCAATTGCACAAAGAGGGGACTTTAAATGAGGGACTAAAAAAATAACTTAGGTTTATTACTTAGCTTAAATTCATATAATGAAAACAATACTGTCACATTTTTTTCTATTCGCCATTTAATGTTTTAAGGCACTCACAGAACTTTATAAAGTTCTGTGAATAAACAGCATTTTGTACACAAAGGGGGGAAAGTCAGAGGGTCAAGGGCATCCTGGGTGCACAGTAACTTCTAAGCCAGCCTGGGTTACATAATGAAACTCTCAGGAAGGAAGGAAAGGAGTAAGAAGGAAGAAGGAAGGAAGGAAGGGAAGAAAAAATAAAATAGATGTTTCTGAACTGGCATAAAAGATTAATTGGTTGAGATTTTAAAAATAGATTTTCTTTTATATTAATTAGCATCAGAATTTGCATTGTTGCAACAGACAGAACAACTTACAAAACTTAGATTTATAAACAGCCCCCTTAGACTTGGCAAAGCTATTTTCTTTAACCACACACAACGTATAGCATTAGAGACCCAGCACAGTGAGGGCCGAGCAGCTAGAGAAGCAGCTGCTCTTTTCACCGCCGGAAGCTGCCAGTGTCCTCACACCAGTGGCGTTACAACACTGTTTGCCATCTCAATAAGTATCCACGTGTGTGCATCCATCTCTGCCTCTACATGATCCATTAGAGAGAGGTATGTGTGCTTGTGTGTGTGTGTGTGTGTGTGTGTGTGTGTGTGTGTGTGTGTGTGTAAGGAGCCCAATGCCATCCCTTTCTCTTCTTTCAGGGCCTCTGTATGTCGATGGCTTCCTTTAACACTAAACCACCATAGGATTAGGGGCTTCTGATGTCTAGGGCAGAGTGAGATCTGGATCAGTTTTACTAACACTGTCATCAGAAAGTTAGTTTCTTCCCTGTTAATATATGAGTCATAGAGTAACATGATTTTTAAATTTTTATTTTTCAATTAGGATACCATACTGAATTTTTTTAAAAATCAATTCTAATGTTTACTTGTTTCCACACACCACCACCACCCCGGAGGTTTTCTAAACAGAAGTGCACATTCTCTATAATTGAAAGTAAAAGAGAAGATAAAAGTCTTATATTTTGATTGGAAGATTATCAAGGAAAATTTTTATGAAGCAGAATTGGAAATTTTATTAAAGATATTTAAGGCACTCAAAAGAAAGTAAGACACACCACACCCGTGTGAGTATGGGCTCGTCAAGGGAGAGTCACCAAGGAAAATTTTATAGTCGTCAAAAGTGATAACTAGCTCATAGCTAACTGTGGGATACAGGAGACAGTGCTATTGATCTCTAACAAGACAAGGATGTCTATGGAGAACACTTCATACACATACAGAATGTCTCTTAGTCTCTTTATCATTAATCTGGATAAATATCTAATACATCAAGAACACAGTATTATAGATGAGGAAACTAAAACTCTAGTGATGAGGAACTTGTCCAAGATCAAAGATATAGTGACATTTGAGCCCAAGTCTGTGATCTTCCTGTTTGTCTGTTCACTATATCTTGTTGCCCAACAGACCACCAAGCAAAAGCAAGATATGTGTAAAGAGCCTGACACTTTAGAGAACACTCTACACACATATTGCAGTTTTCAGAATTAAATTTTGAGCTGAGTAGATCCATGATGCTTTTCTTCTTCTGGGCTGGGGTTTGAACCCAGGTCCTCGAACATGCTAGGCAAGTGCTGTACCAAATAGTTACATTCTCTGAGCTCATGATTGTCTTTAAATAATAGCAAATAAACACTAAACCCTGAGGTCTCTTCCCTCCTGGACTGTTTAGCTACGTCACGGTGCCAATCATTAGTTCTCAGGAAAGTCAGAAAGCAAAGCACTCAAAGAAAGACTGTTCCACATGCAGAGGGACCCGGTGCTTTGGGTGAAATTGTGGTCTCCATCTGCCTTTGCTAGTCCAGCACTGGTGGAACTGGGGGGGAACGTGTGGATTCGGGGGTTGTGGAGAGGAAGACAGAGCAGGAATATGAATGGTTGTATCATGCTGGCACTGCAGAACAGCAGAGGGATTTTCTAGTGAAGGTGTAGATGTTTTTATGACAGAGACGGTGGCAAACTTTCTTTCCCAGCATTCAATATTGTATTTTTGAAACAGAAAGGAGCCAAGATTCTTCACAGCTTGCTGAGGGTGTCACCAAGCATTGGTATCAAGCTGAGTTGGTACAGTTTCTGCTATTCTTATAAATGATACTTAGGACAGATTATATATTTGTTCAGGCTTTCTGTTAGAAAGAAAGTGGAGATTTTGGTTAAGGTGCATGTTCCCGGGATCCTAACCTGGTCAGTTTATTTCACAGTGACTTTTATGCCACCCAGATCATCTTGTCCCTGGGACGAAGATTAGGTTAGATTGGGTCTGTGTTGGCCCTAGTGTGAATTATAATACATAAGGGAACTGGAAAACACCCACTGAGCTTTGATAAAAATAGTGGGCACAGTTAGAAAAACAGAACTCGAGGAAGATTTTTCTATTCCAGTTAGGTTTTTTTCCATGCTAAATTGATTTCTCTCTCTCTCTCTCTCTCTCTCTCTCTCTCTCTCTCTCTCTCTCTCTCTCTCTCTCTCTCTCTCTGTTGCTACTTCTTTTTTTAAATTTATTTAATTTGTTTTATGTGAGCTGGTGTGATGGTGTGAGATCCCCTAGAACTGGAGTCACAGACAGTTGTGAGCTGCCATGTGTGTGCTAGGAATTGAACCCAGGTCCTCTGGAAGTGCTCTTAACTGCTGAGCCATCTTTCTAGTCCCTTGTGTGTTGATACTACTAATATGAGAAATTATTCTAAAAAAATACAGTTTTTAAAAAAAATTATTTGGGCTACTGCAGGGCTTACACTTCTTAGTAGGTAGAGAATAATTTTAATATTTATGGTAAACAACTGTATCATGACATATGATCCTTAAACAGTATGTGCATGCTGTAGAAAAGGATTTTTAGCCCTCTGAAAGTGTGGGTTTATGGCATGTGGTGGGACTACAGCAGTTGACAGAAGTGCTGACGTTTAAATTTGAGGGAGTCAGGTCTTTTTTGGTGGCCAATAGCATTGACCAGCTCAGATGGAAGAGCTTTTAAGTATGTGTGTATCAGAAGCCTGTTGATAATTGAAGCATAGAAATCAATGGTAGCTAGGCCTCTTGAAAACTTAATCTGGAAACTTCTGGAGTGCAGGGATCCCCTTTCAGGCTCCTAGATTTCCCTCTGGAACCTTCTCTGGTGTGTCCTGCCCCACTTGCTTTCTCCACCACTCTGAGCTCTTTTCATAATCAGATTTTGCCCCCTCTGTCTTCATCCTCCCTGTGGGCTGATTTTCTGAGGGTTCTAGTACATCTTCCATCTACTCATTCAGCTGCATTGCTGGTTGATTTCTTCTTTTGGTTTCCCAGATCTAAATTCCTAAGCCTCTGGGCTCAGTCCAGCTTTCTGAGTCAGCTCACAAGTTGCAGGTTCTCAGTTAGCTTGAGAATGAGCTGCTCCTGAGTCTAGTGGCCAGAGAGGTCAGGTCAGAGGGGCCCATGGTATGTGCCTCTGCACAATGAACCTTCAGTGTGTCTAATACTTAAATACTGTGTGGGAATGGGTATGAGTAGAAAGAATTAGGAAAATATGTCAAAATATTAGCTTCAGTTATTTTTGGCTAGTGATATCATAAAAATTTATTTTATTTTGTTGTGGTGGTTTGAATAGGAATGGCCCCCATAGGCTCATAGATTTGATGCTTGGTTACCAGGAAGTGGCACTATTAGGAGGTGTGGTCTTGTTGGAGTAGGTGTGGCCTTGTTAGAGGAAGTGTGTCACTGAGGATGGGCTTTGAGATTTCAAATGTTCAAGTCAGGCCCAGTGTCTCTCTCTTCCTGCTGCCTGCTGATCCAGATGTAGAACCCTCAGCTACCTCTCCAATACTATGTCTGCCTGTGTGCTGCCATGATGACAATGGACTAAACCTCTGAAACTCTAAGTCAGCTACAATCAAATGTTTTCTTTTATAAAAGTTGCTGTGGTCATGGTGTCTCTCCACAGCAATAAAACATTGACATTATTATTATTATGATTTTTTTTCTTCAATGGGCACATTTTTAAATTGCTAATTTGTTTATTGTGTGTATGTCTGTGTAGGGGTATATGCATGTATATGTAGATGGCCACAATGCATGGTGTTAGATCCTCTCAGAGCTGAAGTCATAGATAGTTGTTAATTATCCTACATAGTTTCTGGGAACCAAACTCGAGTCCTCTATAAGAGTAGTATATCCTTTTAACCACTAGGCTGACTCTTCAGCCCAATGGGGACACATAGTTTATAATCAAAAGCATAATATACTTGAAAATCTTTGCTTGTTTGGTTGTTTTAAAGAATGGCAATGTTAGGGCCAGGGATGTAGCTCACTGCTTGCCTAGCATGCAGAGAACCTTAGATTTGATCCCCAGCAGTAAAAAAGAAAAGAATGACAATATTTCAGCCAAATGACCTTATAATTCAGTACCAACTTGATTCGTAAAGTTCGATGCTGGCTCAAATTCAGGGTAAGATGGTGGCCACAACGCTTCCCCTGGCTCTAGTTCCAGAACAATTACAGCTTTCAGGGATGGTACCTTGCCTGAACCACCTAAATAAAGGCCTCCAATTACAAGTCAGAGCCTGTTGATTGCAGATCTTGGAATGTTCAGTCTAACAGCAAAATGCTGTAAAGCCTTCAAACTTGAGAACTTGTTAAAATCATACCCCGTTGACTTGAAACAGTCTCGGATCCCTCAGGTTCCATTAAACCATCGTTTTGCTATGAATTACATTTTGTAAAGGGCTTTTGCTTACACACTGAAGATGGTCGGCTCGCTTCATTGTATACAGAGACAGTAGAGTGTGGGGAGTCCAGTCTCACTCAATCTAGCGTTTCGTCTCTACCTGGGAGCTGTTCCTTCTTCCCCCCTGGTGTGTTTCCCCTTGATGAATAAACATGATCTTAAGAAGAGAAGAAATCCTTTGGGTTAAGGTCAAGTTGAGGATGGAAGGAGCATTAAATTCAGATCTACCCTATGGGAGATAAGGAAAGACAGCCTCAAAGACTGAAGAGTTCATTCTAACCGGAATGACAGGCCCCCCCCCCCCCCCCCCCCCCCCCCCCCCCCCGCCAGGGAAAGTTCCCTGTATACTTTGAATCCAGCCTTGCTTAACCTGGAGGAAATGAAAGGGGATGGGGGGCGGGGTTAGTCATTTGTAGGTATGAAAACACACACAGATCCAAGGCACTTGTGGTGTGTAAACTTCTATGCATGGAACCTCTTCAAAGCTATAAGCAGGACTCAGACAGAAATTCTCTGACTTGATCTCTAGGCTTATTTAGTGTTTATTTTACTGTTGAAGAACAGGCACTAATATCATATGCCATTAAATCTCTCAAAATGCCTCAAGTCTTCAGTGAGAACTTAAAACAGCATCCCAAAACTGAGATGAAAATTCTAAATATAAACACAGGGTACACACAGTCCTTCTTAGCTGCCTACCACTTAGCTGCCAAGTGGTAGGATTGTAAGTGTGCACCACCTGGGGCAACTGAGGTCCATCCCTTGTGGAGATGCCATGACACCTTAAAATCCTTACCTATTTGTGGGAAACATGTATGGAGCATCTGCCACATGCTAGGCAGGCACTGTCGAGGACCCCCCCATTTCCCCCCACAAAAAAACCATAAAAGATATGATTCAGTTATATATGCAAGGTTATACGTTCTTAAGGCTAAAATGAACCTGTATCTTCATTTCATATTCCCCATTTTCTAAAGATGCTTTGAGATCATTAGATGAAAGGCAAGGATATGTTTGAACTGTCTCTAATGCTTTAGTAACTTTCACATGAAACCCTTTTGTGTTGTCAGCTAAGAACAAAATGGTTTATCACGTTCTCTTTAAGGGTAGTAGAAACAAACAAGTGTGTGTGTGTGTGTGTGTGTGTGTGTGTGTGTGTGTGTTCCTTTATGCTTTGTACACCTACAGGGGTTATTTGGTACTTATACCTAAGATCTCTCTTTATCTCATTAGATGAGCTGATGAAATTGAAGTTCTGAAGAAGTCTCAGATAATTACAGGCCCTTTGATCTAGAGCACTTCACAGTTAATGCGTGAGCAGATGCTGGACTGTATTAAGCACAATGTTTTTTTTTTTTAAAAAAAAAAATAGTTAAGTGAGAGGTTAAGTTTTCAAAAAGCCTCAGTGGCACACAACTGGCTCTTGGGACTTGTGCTTTGACAAAGCAACTAACAAATTAGGTTCCAGTGCTGATTCCTCCTTGCCTTCTATGAAACTAGCTGCTTTCTCGGAATTTTTCTTTAATAAATTACATCAAGTTGTTACCAAATATAAAATAAAATAATTCAAGAGCAACCACAAAAGTTGCATTCAGTTTGCTAAATGCTCCACAATGCTCTCTGTGTGTGTGTGGAGGTCCCTGGGGTGGAGCAGGGGTGGAGTAGCCACTTTAGGAGCTGAAATGTGATTCTTCTCAAAAGAAAGAAAGGAAGATTAATTCCTCCACCCTGCCCTGTGGAGAACGGCCAGGGTTCTCAGCAAGCCAGCCACATCTTCCCCATTGTTAGAGTCTAAGGAATCTGTGTTCTGAGAACTGGAGTAAGAGAGTCACATTCTTAAGAAGGAGTCACATCCACTTTTCTGAATAGTCGCTACCCTGACAGGTAGGATGGCCCAGGAGAGGGTAAGGTGCATTACTTCAGGACATACATATTATATGATAACTAATTGCTGTTTGAGAAGCTTTATTCTTTATTACACTTATTTATGTGTTTATTTATCTGTGTGTGTGTGTGTGTGTGTGTGTGTGTGTGTGTGCGCGCACATGCATATATGAAGGTCAGAGGACAATTTGTGGGAGTCAATCTTTCCTTCCACCATGTAGACCCTGAGGATTGAACTCAGGTTGTCAAAGTTGGCAGCAAGCGCCTTTACCCATTGGGTCATCTTGGAGGCCCCAACTTCTTTTTCTTTTATTTCTAATTTTTTTCATACAATATATTTTGATCATGTTTTCCCCTCTCGCAACTCCTCCCAGTTCCTTCTCACCTCTCTACCCACCCAACTTTATATATTATCTCTTTTTCTAAAAGAAAAACAAAACATAAGAAATAAAAACAAAAAAGTAAAAAACAAATTAATCCCACAAAAACAAAAATCAAAACAAACCACGAGAAAAAAAAAAAGACAATGCCAAAACAAAGCAAAATGAAACAAAAAGTCCACAAAAATATCATCTAGTTCATTTTGTATTGGCCAACTACTCATGGCTGGGAGGCTGCCCTGGAGTGTGGTTGATATGCCCATGGACACTCTACTGAAGAAAAGTGATTTTCTGTTTGCCAGCAGCTATCAGTTGCAGACAGCTTTTTGGTTAGGAGGGGGGCCCATAACCACATCCACTTCCCCTTCTCAGCACTGGGACAGCATTTATTTATGTCATCAAGCATGGAGAAGTCGAACTGATGCCTAACCAGAAGTTGGGGTGATGCTGCTGATTAGCATTCATGATACTGGAAGGGACACTGCATGCTTCTAGAGAAGAAAGATAATCATCAGTGTCACCCAGCTCCAAAAACTGTGACTTACAATTCTCACCTTCCTGCAAGATATATTGGTACAATAGCAGCACAAACATTATGGGAATAACCAACCACTGTTTTTTTTTTTTTTTTATTAGATTTGAGGCCTACTGCATGGGATGGAACCCATGCCTGGTGCTACACACATGGCCAAGATCCTGAGACTAGATAGGTCATGATAGATAAATAGATAGCCAGCCAAGAGTAATAGCAAACTCAAAAGAATCTTAGGTAGAATTAGAAGGATTCTACAAATAAGTCTCCAAGACTGACTAAGAGTAACCTTTGGAGTGAAATGAAACATACCCAGTATTAATACTTTCTCAAATTTCCCCATTTCAGAACCATCACTTAATCAGACAATGTAGTGTCTGTCACCCAAGTGTCTGGGTTGCATGTTTCTGAAAGTCAACCAAGAGAAGCATAAACTCCATTGCAAAGATCCCCCAAACACAGCTTATGTACGTACCAGATTATGACTGTTAAGTCAGGGATGGAGCGAGAAAGAGTGATGCTATTTCACATCATGGTGAAGGACATCTCAGATACTTATAAGATCAGTACAGCTGCCTGGATAAAGGTTCTTAAGCACTTCTATGGCTTGACCATAACTGTACTTTTAGATTTTTCTCAAGTTGTGTTCCTCATGATGAGACATCAGTTATATTAAAACTTTTTCTTTTGTTAGTAGTTTTTAGATGTCTTTCATATAGTGTGGCCAAAATAAAATATGCATGCATGAGGATATAAAACCATTCCATGGCCATCACAATAAATATGTTCCTTATAAACAGTTCTGGGGTAGAATTTGTGCTCATTTGAGTAGCTCTGACTGTTCTTGTATATGTTTGGTATGGATTCCTCTATGCACCTACAAACAAAATGTACATTCTCATTAAAGTCATGATATGATTAAGGGCTTCCAATCATCAAAAGGTAGCCTGGAGCTAGCACATGATAAACTGAGATCCAGCTTTACAAATTGTTCAGAATATCAATATTGAGTGGACTAGCTCTCCCAGCATCAATAACCTCCAACAACAGGGACCTGCTCATCGTACCCAATGAGGAATCTAAGTAGAGCCTTGATAATGAACAACCTTTAAAAGCACCAACCAATAGATGACCGATAATTAACTATGGTGTTACCTATGAACAGAGACCAATGAAGGCCATAGGCCAGTGAGAGACAAGTGGTTGCTGCTTTAGAGGCTTCCCCACCAGTCTGGTTTCCTTGTAGTCCTGGCCAAGCAAGAACCTGGTGCCAGGAGGGGCCTTGGCTGAGGCCCACCTTGCTAAGCATGTCGACTGTACTTGTTTGGCTCTTGTAGGTCTCTGGTGCCCCGCTGCGTCCCCTCTCTCTTCACCCAGGAGACTTCCTCTCCCAGTTTCTGTAGCACCATTTTCCATTGAACTAGATTTCTGAAGCTCTCTGGACACTTACCATGGCTAAAGAACACCAAATACCTAAAAATCCAAATGAGGTGATGGCACATCACCCCTCCATTCTGTCCTTTAAAGTTTTGGGGTCTGCATCTGTTCCAGATTGGAATGGGGTCTCTGCCAACCCTCTGAAACACTGGTTTGCTCCAGCTACATCTTTCTGCTTGCCAGTGAACTTTTCTGGGTCCAACTTGGACTTACCAGATCCTTTCTCCCAGGCAAAAGTTTTCATTACTTAAGCATTTGCCCCGTATGTGAGACCTGGAAATGCTTGTTATGATACAAAGGTAATGTGGGCTTTCCGAGAACACCTGCAGTCTAGGCTTACAGACACTCTTTTGAAGGACAGACCTGTAGAATTGGCTGCAGCTACTCAGTTCCAGGCAAACTTGAGAAAATGTGCTTTTCAACATCTGTTATATTGTAACCCAAGAATATGCTATACAAGTCACATCCCATGGGAATAAAAGGGTCTTTATTACTCTACTAATGTGTGAATAGGATGCACACAATTGGTAGAGAACAACAGATACTTAGTTTCAGTAATAGCTATTAAATTATTCTACCACATTTAGCAACAAAACCAGTTAATTCTAGGTTTATATTATCAATAGTCACAAAAATAATTTCTTCCAAGGACCTGGGCTAAAACTATATGAATATGTAACCACAATTGCCATTGCTAAAATTGCAATGTCAACACACAAAATAGATTTCTCCTAGAAGCTTCCACTTCCCACTACACCTTAGGAGGGGCCTAGGGAAATCTCTCAGAAAAGGTATCAGGCCACAAGAGAGTTAATGTCACCTCATCCATCAGACCAACTGTAGAAAGCTGTATTCAGATCCACCTCATGATTCCCTAAGAAAACCAGAGTGTCCAAAGAGGAACTGTGTTTACTCCTTCATTTCAACATTGGAAAAGTGTGTTTTATTTGAATAAATAATGGGGGGATGATTTCTGGAGGGGACATGGCTTAGCGCAGTGGTCCATGTTCCAACGTGTGGGCATTATCTGGAGAGCTTTCTGCAGGCCCGGCACCCAGGCCTGCCCCAAGAGAGATTGTAATTCGGTGTGTTTGGGGTGAAACACTGTAGCCTACATCTGCAGTAAGTGGCCAGATGGTTTTGATGCCAGCTCCATGAAACATAATTTGAAAAATGGAGGAAAGAACATAGGCATTAAAAAATAGAATTCAAATCTTAATTTAACCTTTTAGATGTTGGTTGCATTTGGCGAGTTATTGCACACTCTGATTCCACTTTCTCTGTAAAATGAGGATAGAGTTGCTGGTGTTACTCTCACACATTACTTCATAGAATTAAATCCACAAAGAAAGGGCACAGAACATGTAGTACATAGTCAATAAATGGTAGTTTCACATAGAGGCCCTTGGTAGATTTTATCAAAACTCTAAAAAGGAGACTTGGAGGTAGCTCTCAGTCCGCTATCAATGCATGGGTGTTTAATTCATTACTCAAACTGGGAAACTTTTAAGTAAAAGAGACGTTGTTGATAATTATACTAGAGTGTCCTTTATAAACCCAGGTTATAAAAACACCTTAATTACCAGTGAGATAAAAAAAAAATAATAATAAATTCCATGTGTTTGTGCTGCATAAATACTCTACATGACCCTAAGTCTAAAAAAAAAAAAACTTTGTAGTTGACTTTGTGAAAACTTTAAAGTCACTGTTGTAAGCTTGCTGCATCTGACACCTGTCTGGATTGTGCTTTACTGTCTCCTCAATGCCTGGCGTTAGTGTTATGTGTGGAATGTTCTAGGTCCTTCAAAATATATTCATTTCTGCATTAATCCAAATATTCACAACTAAAAAATGTATTCTAAGTCAATAATTCCCCTTTTCTGTTTTGTCTGAAAGTTCTAAAAAGTATCAAAATGTTGAGGATCATAGCACAGCCCTGTCCAAATTCTTTTTTCCTCTCTCTGAATCCCTGAATGCAGGTCAACTGAGGCCTTTATTTACCCAAGCACGCTATTGACACTGAGTGTTGGTGGTGTTGGATTTTCACAGGTCTTCATCCTTGCTGTCAACAAATACTTAAGTAGCCATGATAAGAGACTGAAGCAAGAGATTTGTAGCTTTTTAATTTTATTGAAACTGTAACAATTGAGCACCCAGAGAAAATGAAATATCAAAAAACCGTAACTTAAGGATATTTATTATGGGGGTTTGTTTTAACAAAAGACTCAGTGTTGAAGGTGGGCCTGTCTAAATGCGTGCATAGTAGAGCTGTTCTCAAAATGCTGTCCTTAGTCCCCTTAGGTGACTGAAGGATCAAAACTATTCTCTTAGAAGCACTAAGGTGTTGTTCAGTTTTTTGTTGTGTTGGTTTGCACAGACAGTGCAAAGGGGATGGTGGGTAGGACTGTTAAAGTTTTAGCATGAATGAAGGCAGGAACACGAACTGAGAGTAACCATTCCATCCTTTGCCACCATGCGGTTTTGTTTATTTTAAAAGGCCAGTTTTACTTAAGACTTGTCCTTGGTGAACCAGTACACACGACCAGTTTCACTCAGTCCTGACCCTTGAGTTCTTGTCTCTTCACATTCTGAGAGACGATGTGAAGCATCCCCAGTGTGTATGGACTGGGGCTTCCTCCAGGGAGAGCACTTAGCCTGTTGTTTGAGTGGAACTGTAATGGAAAGACATTCTTCACAAAGAAGAAATAACTGTATTTCTTAGAAATTGGTTATTTGCCAGATTTACAAAGATAGGTGAAATTTGAACTGTATCACTTCAGGGAAAACAGTACAGTGGGCCGTGTTTATTGACAATGGTAAAATCTGAGCTTTCAAGAGAAAACGAGAGTTCTGGAAACCTTACATTTGCTCCATGAACTTTGCAAGACTCTGTCTGAAAACTTTGGGGGAAATACTGCTGGTGATATATGAATGTAATTTTATGATACAATGAAATAAAATATATTAACATTTAGGAAATGTACCTAACATGAACTTATTTTCAAAATGATTAGCAAAATCAGACATGGGTAAATGATTCATTCAAAAATGTAAGGTATAGCAGAAGATTTTAATGTAATGAAGTAGAAGTTTATTGATGTGTTTTCAGATTCTCTATTGTAACTAAACTTAGGAAATTACTAATATATTGAATTTTAGTCTGATCAGATAAGAATAATCACAATGACCCAGAAAGGTCTTTTATTGTTGTTTTCAAAACAGGGTTTCTCTGTGTAGCCCTGGCTGCTCTGGAATGCACTCTATAGATCAGGCTGGCCTTGAACTCAGGATCCACTTCCTCTGCGGGTGAGTGCTGGGATTAAAGGCGTGCACCATCACTGCCTGACTGTTTTATCAAACACTCCTCCCTTTACCAACAACAGATCTGTGCAGGACCAGATTGTCTTTGTATAATTTACTGAAACAATATTTATAACAGATTGAATGGAGAAGTGAATACAAGAGCTCTAATGTTTTTAATTAGGCCAAAAATCAAAGAGACTTATACATTTTATAAAGCAATGCCAGTTTTCTTTACTAAATTGTTTTATCTTGGAAAATATGGTTAATTTTAAATTTCATAAGATATTTTTGTTAAACTATAATTATAATTTACTTCATTAACATGCTTGTAAAATTTATCAAGAATAGTTTTAGAAACTTAGGCATTTATATTGATATATTAATAAGAATTCTCCAAGGTCTGTGTTAATTTAAAATTTTTTATTTATTATTGTGTGTATGAGTATTTGTGCACTTGTATGTGTATGTATGGGATATGGATATGTGAGTGTGGGTGCCTGTGTACCAGGGCATGCATATGAAGGTCAAAAGCTTTTCCATCAAGAGTTGGGGGGATGAAACTTAGGCGATTAGGCTTAAATGGTGAACCTTTACCACTGAGCTGTCTTGCTAGCCCTCTTTAGTAATTCTTAAGCATATCGAGTTTCTAAAGACTAAAATGCCTCAGAATTACTCATACACAGTATATTACTAGAATGGAGTTCTACAGCAGGGGCGAAAAGTAGAGTAGGTTTATAGGTGCTTATCAGGAATTGGCTATGCTATATATATTGTTATGTGAATGGAACCAGTTTCATTATAATGTGCACAGTGCTCTCATTTGTATACAAAGAAGATGATAAGAACATATCAAAATAGTTATGTATATAAAATACACATATATAGTCATTATTAACAGATGTATTATACATAAATTTATAATACATTATGAATAAGGATGTTTACATCTAAGAAAATAGTCAAGAATTGGTGGAGATTACAGAATAATTTTCTGTTATATATTTATGTATTTTAAATTTTTCTACAATGAACTTAGGCTATTATGAAAACTATGTAATTACTTGTTTAGTTTTTTTGTTTGTTTTGAGACAGGGTCTTATTGTGTAGCTCTGACTGGCCTGTTACTCACTATGTAGACCAGGCTGGCCTCAAACTCACAGAGATCCCCCTGCCTCTGCATCTGGAGTGCTAGGATTAAAGGCGTGCACTACCATGCCCAGTCTTAAATATGTAACAATTTTAAAAAGCAAAAATCATACAAAGAAGTGATGAATACTCCATATTAGGTGGACATACTAAATAAGACAGACCCTCAGAGTAGTAAGGCTGAGCTTCCCAAATTGGCTCCTTATCAGTAAAGAGCAGTGTCTCTAGAGTCCAAGTTCAGATTTTAACCCCAGGCTCAGCAGAGAAGTACTTTTTGTCCTGTTTCCTATCCTTTTGCAAACATTTATCTTTTCGTAAGTTGAGCAATCTTACTGGCAGTGATTATTTTTGTTAAAGTGGAAGGGACAAACTTCACAGGCAGGAAACGCCATCTCTTCCCTCCTTCCTGCATTTAGTTCTGGAAGAAAAGAAAGATAAACAGAACTCGAAGGGCAGAAAAGCTAAGGATCATGAACAGAGAGTGCCAGAAAGAACATGAGAGAAGATTGGAATCGGAGAATATGAGTGTTGAGAGGGGAGTGGGGGTGGGGTGGGGAGGCTAATGGGAAAGGGGAGCCTGTGGGAAAGACACTGGGGGGCGGCTAGAGTTGGTACAGGCTCTGAGAGCAGGATGCTAAGGATAAATAGAAAGAGGGAAGAAAATTAGAAACTGGAACAAGAGGAAATGGGCTGGAAGCAAAAAGCCAGCTGATTTGGGGAGAAATTGTGTCCTCAGGAAGTCACTGGGGGGTTGCTGACTTTGGCTCCAAGGGAGACAGGAATGAAAATCTGGCAACAGAAATTCCGAAAGGTTCAGAAATTGAGAGGGACGCGACACATTGACAGGAAGATATCAAGAACATTTTGACTGTGATGAGGCTTTTTACATGGGTAGACCTTTTCTGGGTAGCTCACAGGTGTCAGTGATAGTTGCCCTTAACTTTCTGTACACATCTTCCATCCGGAAATCAAAAAGCATAGAACTCTGATGGGCGAATGGGGGGGCAGAAATGGAGAAACGAGCTTCTATGAGTCCTTATCCAGTGAGGAGGAGAAAAGGACACTGAAAGAGCCATTTATCTCTTGGCCATGCAGCTGGAGACAGCACATCTGCCTCTCCAGCTGAGCGTCAGCCACTTCTGACCCAGACAGTCCTTGACAAGCGGCACCCCACCCACCGGACCGTGGCCAAGTGTGGGAGGCAGGGAGTATACGGAACAACCTCCAGACTCGCTGGGGAAATGGAAATTCTGAAAGCAGAGCAAAGCAGGACTGGCATTAGCAAAAGCGAAACTCACAGGAGAAAAACTGGAATGGCAAATTGAGAACCAAGGGTCGGAAGACGAGCAAGCGCTGGGACCAGCCGTCCAGAATACACCCAGCCCGGTCTTGACTTCAGGATCCTCTTATCATGCATTTTGAGGAATGCAGTCTGTCCTGTGATGACAGAAAATTTGAGGATTCTGTATTAGCAGTTTGTAAATGTCATTAGTGTCTCCTGACTGGAGATCCACCCTCAAATTTTATGTTTCCGCTTGGACTCTGGTAATCCGATGATGCCTAGCCACAGATCTCCTGGGGTCCCAGGAAGGGTACTTGCCCGTCACATGAGGCAGCGACAGAGCTGACTGTCCAGGGGTGATTTCCTGACTCACTAGTGTAAGACACTAATTAACCTACAGTGGATACTTTGACCAACATCCCTAGAAAACAAAGATGAGACAATTTAGTGATAATCTTGTTCTTAGCTGCTGTTACCTTTCGTCTCTATGGCACCAGTCTACAGAGAAGTTATTAATGCACTGGCCCTGACGCCAGCTCACTACTTACAAAAAATAAGCTGTTCTCAAGTGATGAGAAAAATGAACAAATGGCTAAAAAAATGACAATTAACTTATCTTTTGAAGTGCTAGAATATTTTCACTGTTTTATGTAAAAAATGTATTAAATAACATAATACATTCTTTGATTTATTTTTAAAAGTATACTTGGATGGTAGTGTGGCCTTTCTTTTGTACTTGGGGTTAACTCTTGTTCAAATTGAGATTGTCCTCTGCACATCTGCAGTGATGGTCTGGGTCCTGCGGAAGGATCTGAGCTTGCCTGCACATGTGTGCACTTCCTTCATCAACCAGGTGCTTAGAGCAGTGGTCCTCAACCTCCCTGATGCTACCGCCCGTTAATGCAGCTCCTCATGCTATTGTGACCCACAACCACAACATTATTTCATTGCGACTTCATAACTGGAGTTTTGCTACTGTTACAAACTGGAATGTAAATATCTGTGTTTTCTGATGGTCTTATGTAATCCCTGTGAAAGGGTTGTTCCATACTCCCCTACCCACCCCCTGCAAGGGGCTGCGACCCACAGGTTGAGAACCACTGGCTTGAGGGGTTTTTCTCTTGAGTTTTATTTTATGCTATTCTGTCTCTTTCCTTGTCACCATGATGTCAGCTAGTGTTATATCCCTTTACATTCTCCTTCTTTTTTATCATTAATGTTCATTTATCATCTCTAATCTACCGAGGGTTTGGTAGTAAATAGCTGTTCATACAAAGCCATGGGCAAGGCAACAGGAGCAAGTTCTGATCCAGTATAAGAGAAAGGCACCTGAACTTAAGCCATGGGCAAGGCAACAGGAGCAAGTTCTGATCCAGTACAAGAGAAAGGCACCTGAACTTCAGCTATCGGGCCTGTCAGTCTGGAGACCCAAACTTCAGGTATCGGGCCTGTCAGTCTGGGTTTTAGTGTGTGAACTCTGCAGGGTCATCCGGATGCTAAAGGTTGATTTTGTTTTATTTCTATTCTTGTCTCTGATCTTGTTAACTAGGACTCCTAGGTGCATTCAGGAAAAATGAAACACTTTCAGCATAAATTGAGGAAATCCTGGACAATTGTTATAAACATAAACTTGCTAGGAAAAATAGTTACAGAAAAGAAGGGTAGATTTTCCCTCCCACATCAAAACACATTTATTACTTTCTAATATATGTTTATCTTACTCATTTATTTTAGTATAATGTCTAACTTTATAGCCTAGGCTGGCCTTGAACTTGGGATTTCCTTGCCTCTACCTCTCAAGTGCTGGAATTAAAGGGATGAGACACTCTACCCCACTGATTTTACAAAATTTTTAAAATAAAAACAACCAAAAGTAATCTCAAAAATCTCAGCAAAGAGAGTCCTACTGTTAATATTATGATCTTTTAAAGCCCCATATTTATGTGGCTGGCAAGATAGTTCGGTGGTTTAGAGCACTGGATGCTCTTTCAGAGGACCTGGGTTCAATTCCCAGTTCCCACATGGCAGCTCACAACTGTCTGTAACTCTAGTTCCAGGGGATCTGACACACATGCAAGCAATAGACCAATGCACATAAAAATTAAAAATGAATAAATTATAAAAAAAATAAATAAAAAGCCAGGCCGCGGTGGCACACGCCTTTAATCCCAGCACTCAGGAGGCAGAGCCAGACAGATCTCTGTGAGTTCGAGGCCAACCTGGTCTACAGAGTGAGATCCTGGACAGGCACCAAAACTACATAGAGAAATTCTGTCTCAAAAAAACTAACTAACTAACTAACTAACTAACTAAATATAGAACCCCCTATTTATATGACTTCTGTTTTGACACACTGGTTAAGAAATGCTGTCATTTTTGTTTTATAGGCATGTGTAACCTCTACTTAATATGCCATAGATATTTTTACCTTGCTTTATTTACACTTCAGTTATTACATAATACAGTGAATGAATAAAATGGACGTTGAGGTACACATTTGTTGGTCATTATACACATCAGTATATTTCTACATTTTATTTATTTTCATGAATTTTTGTATTTCAAACAAAATAGTTCTTTTATCAGACTGTTAAAAAACATTTTTCTTAACATTTTGTTGGTTTAAACCATACTATTCAAGATAATTTTTTTAGTAAAACATATTTTACCAAGATATGAATTGAAAAATAGATCTCATTTGGATGGAAGTTGTCTTGACAGAAAACTGTGGAAATACTATCAAAGACAGCTGACAGTGTTTTGCTCACTCAGACGTCAAAAGCTTTCCCCCCCTTCTCGTTCACTTGCGTATTGAAAACTACATTCCTTTTCTTTTCAAAATAGTGATTTTTAAAGGCTACTCCTTTTCTCAATTACCCATATTTCCCAATTTAAATAAAATAAAATGAATAAAATCCTTAGTCTCCCTTTGAAGGAGTATTTGAAGCAACTCCATTGAACCAGGTGTATTGTCTCATAATCTTTCCTGACGGACAACGGGGTTACCTTTCAGTGTCCAATTGAATTGAGAAATTTACTACATTTTGAATGTCCAGGAAGAGAGAAATCAGTTGAGCATTGATCTTCTTCACAAATATATTGAGAAAAATAACAAGTTTTTATTCCCCTGCTTCTAAACTTCATGAGACAACACAGCAAGGACAATCCAATTTAAAAATTTAAAAATCCAATTGTATCACTTGCCAAACTTATTAGAATTTAATAGCTTAAGCATTCACTATACATTCCTACCAAGAGGGAAAAATAAATTTAGGTTTGGAAGGCCAGTTGCAGGTTTAAAATACCCGAGTACTACAGTGTTCATGGACTCAAGGTCTCCTTGCGAAAGACTCTAAGTGCGGTAGGTTAAGCTAGCATAACCTGTGGGACATGTTAGACTCGTCTGCAGGTCACAGGTTTTTGATGGCTTTCTTTAAACCTCAGTTCCTTCACTGAAAATATGACATGGTTAGAGGAAGACGTCTTGGAGTGTCATAGGCTGCTACCCCTGGCTGGACTCTGAAAGAGCATAAAATGTCAGGCTGAAGAGCTAAGGGCTAAAAGTATCCGTCCTTTATGAAGCTGACTCCCAAATCTACAGTGGTTGTGGGGGGGGCAGGGGGAGGGGGAGATTTCGTCTCACTTTCATGATCACAACCACCGGTTTTGTTTCCTCCTTTGTAGGAACCCCCTCCTCTGACGTACAGGAAGGATGCTCGAAATAGAAGCAAAAGCAGAAACCCCAGGCCATATAGGAAACACTAAATGGACCTGCACGCCTGCGAGGGGGTTCTGCTTCTTTACTGCACTGAGTCATGTGGGAGGAAAGGTATTTGCCAATATCCATTTCCTCACATGAGACCGTCCTTAAGTGAATGCCCTGTCTTTGTTTGAAACGTTCAGGACCAGATTTCAAAGCAGAACTTCCCTGGGAGTTTTCTTTACAAAACAAGAATGTAGTCACTGACTATCAGAAGGTCAATTGGAATTTTTGTTATAAATTTCCACCAATTTCTTCATTCAATAAAGTAGTCAGGGGACCATCACATGGACAAGTTCTCAATCTTCGCTTGTAGTAGACACGGTTTATTAAAAAAATAAATCCACTAAAGGTTTTTTTTTTCTGAGTGACTACTTCAAGCCCACCCAGGGTACAGGCTGAGCATTCTGTACAAAAGATGCTTGGTAACAGACACGTGGGATTTTTAACAAAAACAAAAACCTATTCATAACAAGGAATCTTAGGGATGGAGCCCAAGTCTGACTAAAAAAATTCACATATGTCTCACATGCCCCTAATACTCGGAGCATGAAGGTAGTTTTAAACAATATTTTTAGCATGTCTGTTTTGCCTGAGACCTATCACATGAGGTTAAACAATAGACTTTTCCATTTGTGGTGTCATTTCAACACTCAAACAGCTTTGGATTTTCAATATTTACACTCTTGGGTTTGGGGTTAGGAATATTAAACCTGTGCCACTTCCTTCACTCAGTCAGATGATGGACACACTGCTCCCGAGGGCCACAGGCATCACTCAAGATTCGACTGCTCTCTCAGCATGGCTGCTCAGGCACTAAGCCATTAGACTGGCCACCCCTCCGATGCTGAGTCCAGAATCGCTTTTCTACATTTTTCTGTGGTTGTTTACCACAATATGCAGTAGAAATACATTTTTAAACCATGAGCCGGGACTATTATATGTGAATGCATAAATGCATATGTACATATATATGTAAATGCAGCAAAAAGTCTCAAAATTATGCATTCACCATATTTGATATGGTCTGAGATTTTCTTTTTTTTTATTGTGTTGCTTTATTTGTTAAAATAGCATGGTGTGAAGCTGGGGGTATAATCAAGAGTAGCATACTTGTTTAGCATATACAAGGCCCTGAGTTCAATCTTCAGCATTAAAGCAAAAGGAAAGAGGGTGGAGGAGGGGGAAAAGGAGGAGGAAGAAGAGAAAAGCCCCTCAATTTCTTACTTTATCATAAATAAGAAGTTGAAAATGGGGCATGGTGGTGAACAACTGTAATCCTAGGAGGCAGGGACAGGTGGATCCTGAGTCTAAACCCAGCATGAGCTACTAAGGGGCACTCTGTCTCAAAACCAAAACAAACCAAAAATTATGTTGACTCACTATATTGCCTGTTCAGTCCACGAATAGATTTCAGTCTACAGTTTGGGAAACATTAGCCGAAATTAGTAATAATTAGGAAGAATCAGTTGCCTTAGAAGAGCCTAGAACAGGAGATGTGGAAGGACTGCCTGAGAATGTTTTGGAACGACAAAGAAACAAACCAGCCACTCCAGAGACCGTTTGTCCTCCACCTGAGCTCCTGGCTTGTCTAAATAGTGTTGGGTTGGATGTTTGACACATCTGCTGCTGGATATACTCTGGCCTCAGCCAGATTGGGGAGTCGGGAGAGAATTCAAGTGTATAACACATCATCATTTTATGAGTTGCTAAGAAAAAGAAAAGCTTATGATTGTAAAGTGCCATGGATTATAACATGCTTAACAGAAATGTTAAAACATGAAGAAACCAAGTTATCAGCCTGAGTTAGAAATTCACACAAGTGATAGCTTCAAGCTTTCTAGGTTCCCTATACTGTTCTTGATGGGACCCTTAGGTTTATTTCATCCCTGGAGAAAAGTATCAAGGAGTGTGTTTTATTCATTTGATGCTGTTTCATAGATCCTAAATTTGAAAGACATCCTTAGTGACAATCTAGATTGTACCTCCTTATGTTACAGTGGAAGAATCTGATAGCTAGGGTGTAATGTGACCTGTCCCAGACAACATACACAAGTAGAGATACAAAAGAAGCTTAAAAAGGAGAGATCCAGTTGCTAGACTGGGAAGGGAAAATAGTAGCCCAGGGAAATGAAGGTTCAAACCAAAGCCTTTGGTCTGGTCATTTTCTCCTCAATATGGAATTGGTCATGTAAAAATGATGCCAAAAAAATGGGTGAGAGATATTGTCCCTCTTTGCCTTTGAGTTCAGTGTCTCTGTTCTAGGGAGAAGCATAAATTATTGTCAGAAACTGCTTCCTTTATACATCATTCCCATCACAGTATTTCTCCCTTCTCAAGAACTTGGGAGTGAATTTGGCTAAAAGCAATTACTGACTTCCTGTCAGGTGACCATGATCTTCCAGGGTCATCTTATTTGTTTGTCTATGGTAGTCTGTGTCCAACCCACTTCCTGTAAGGATTACAGTTGGACTAGCTTTTTACCTACCTAGACAGTCGGATTGTCCTCACTCCCGTTGATTTTAGTGCCCTGATTTACTGTGTAAGGACATCTCACATCTACCTCTGATGCCAGCCCTCCCTTTTACTGCTGACTGGTGCTTCTTTTTGTCAACTCCCTGTCCCATCTTTCTTTTAAATCCAACATTTGCCGTTTCTGGTTAACATCCTTTAATTATCATTGTTTGGTGGCCTGTTCATTCTTAAAACATATGCTATGTTCTTTTCCTTTTAATTCAGCAATTTACTAGAAAGATGCTTTCTAACTGATCTCAACCTTTATACAGTGAATCCTTTTAAGGGCACTTGTCACTCCACCTAAGGCCTAAGGACAATACTCAATCTGACTTGTCCCCTGACTCTTGTGGCTCTTTTCCCTAGGAGTAACTCCTTAGAGAGAAAGACATATTCAAGTATACACACACACTTACACACACACACACACACTCATGCACACATTCACTCACACATACTCACAACACACACACTTATTCACAGACACATTCATCCACATACACACCACACACACACACACACACACACACACACACACACACACAAAACTCTCACACACATACACACCCTCACACTGAGATACAGGAAAGAACATGTGAGCATCAAAGCTGTTACTGCTCATTCATGAAGATCGGTTCCTCATCCAGCGAAGAGCTGAAGGGACAGGCCATTGGCTTTAGAGACTGACCTACTGTTTCAACACTCATTGTATCTTAATATTTAGCAGACATAACCATTATAGATTATTCAAAGACTCTCTGTCACACATTAGGTGTCTATTTGTAGCCTCCTCTGCCTAGTCCAACCTTCACAACCTTCTTTACCTGCATTCTTCATGTCCTTTCTGAGATCTCTCTTAAGAGGTCCCTTCTTGTCCCTGCCCTGACTGCACTCCTCTCCACTGAGGAGTCTTGGAGCCCAGAGAGTCCTTGGCCCATGCTCCTCCTGGTGTGCTCATTGGCTGCTGCTGCTCACATTTCTCCCATAGCCTGGGAAGCACTAAGGTGCCAAGGAACCTTTGGCTCCTGTAATGGTACAATCGCAGTTGAGGTCAGTTCTTACTGTCCCATGAAATACAAATGAGAAATTCATACGAGAAAAAAGCTTATCTTCCACTGAGGATAAACATGCAGAGACGTTACTCCTGTGAGTGCTAGAAGTTATTGGAAGATCCAGGTTAACCTCTGGTGTTCATTTTTGACTGGAGAATAAGTCACATAAGTTTGTTAGAGGTATCTGGGAGAAAAATCTCATCTCCCAAAAGGTCAGAGCCAGCTGGGCTTGAGACTCAGAGCCTTGTCAGCCCCCTGGAATGGCTGCCGCCCTTGGGTGCTACAGAGGGCTTATTGCTGCTGTAATATTGTCTAAGTTAAATATGTCACGTGACTTTATTTTGCTCATTTTTCTTGAGTTATAGTTTTCTTTATCCCTTCAAATGCACTATGTGTGCATCAGCTGGAAGAAACTTCCTTTGATTCCTTATTATTGCCACTACCCCTCCAGTGATGGGGAGAGACCCTCTCAAGGAAGGGGAAGGCAATTGAGATGCCTTTTCAAGGAGTCCTTTTCACAGCTACTAGTGCATTTGCCTTCAGGTATTCCTAATCTGAAAGGCTCTCCCATCACCCTGAAGTGCATAGGAGGATTTCCTTAGAGACCATTGCTGGAGTTTAGGAAGCTCAGCCTGGGAAAAGCAGAATGGACTCTGGAGACCTGGAAACCTCTGTGGAGCGCTGGTCCCTTCCACAGATGACGCAAGAGACATTTGAGTCACAGGCTTGGCTTGTCTCCCTTCTGTTTGCCGCCTGAACGAGGTTGAGTGGTTTACTTTAGCTCTGTGCCTCAGTTACCACATCTGTGAAATGAGTTGTAAAGCACTTGCCTCACAGGGTTCTTGTGAAACGTGTTTGTGAAAGACTATATGAAAAGGCTGGTGATATTTATCATCAGGTACGTATGAAGTGCTTTAGAATGCTGGCCTTTATTAGCGTTGTCACTTATAATGTGTTTTTTTAAAATTATTATATATTAAGTAATTGTCATTGGTCTCTCATGCTATTCAATGATTTACATCTGTAAACACAGTCTGGGTTTCAGCACCAGGGTCAACAAGGTAGAACTGGGTTTCTTACAGAACTCATTTTATCTTGTTGATTTTCATTCGGTGTTTACCACTGCCTTGTCCTGATGTAAGCACAAGTGTTATTGTCAAGAATTCACACGTGGATCCAGAGAACTGTTGGGGGAATTTAAGAAAACTCTTTGTGTGGGGTCCCTTATAAAGCTTGCTGATGGCTCATCTTAGCAGAGCCTCCCTCTGTGTGTGTGTGTGTTTGTGTGTGTGTGTGTGTGTGTGTGTGTGTGTGTGTGTGTGTGTGTGTGCCAGAGGTTGGCATTAGGTGTCTTTCTCCATCACTCTCCACTTCATTGACCGAGACAGGGTGTTCCTCTGCAACTGGAGTTCACTGATTTAATTAGTCTAACTAGCTGGGTTGACCCAGGATCCCAGTCCCTGCCTCCTGAGTCATAGGGTTAGAGGTAACTGCATTTATGTGGGTGCTGAGGGTCTGAACTCTACTCCTCACATCTATATACCATCCTCTGAACCATTTGCCCAGGCCCTGAGCAAATTACTTTAAAAAAAATTTTATTGATGTGAGAAAAATTAGAGCTGGGAATGTGACTCATTATATGACTCATAAAAACAGAGAAGCAGCTTCCAAATTATCCTGTCCATGACATATAGGAAGAGAGCTCTTATCGAGTCAGCTAAGGGATTTTTTTTTTAAATGTGTAATTATGCCTCCATAATTCCTGAGGGTTATC